>NC_052360.1:65369349-65396333 GCF_009727055.1 Benincasa hispida | reverse complement strand
GAATCCTCAACCCTCGACTTATAGCCTCGAACTCCCAAAACAACAATATTTCTCTAATAAGTTTCAAAACAACAATATTTCTCTAATAAGTTTTGAAAACAACAATATTAATATTAAAGGTCCTTTTAAGAGGAGATTTTGATTTTGGAGTTTTGTGAAGTTTTGTGGTATTTTATGTTTTAACTTAAAATTTTTGTTTCTATTGTGGTTATTGAGAACATTGATGTAAGCTAAGAATTGAAAAAAAAAAAAAAATAAAAAAATGAGAGTACCGATATGAAAAAAGTGAAGATATCTATGTAATTTATTTTTAAATTGGTTTTTCTGAACTTAAGGAAACTTCAAACAAATTGATCAGTAGGTGCATTTTTTATTTTTTATTTTTAAAGTCATTTTTACACGAATAATTAACGATTTTTGTTCACATACTAACAGTTAAAGTATTTTTGAACTTTTATTAAATTATTGGTATTTCTTAAACATTTTGAAAGTTCAGGGATAGTTTTTAAACAAAACTTTAACGGTTTCTATCCAAGACTAACTGCGGAGTATTATTTGAACTCTTTTTAAAAGTTTAAGGGTAATTTTGAAGCTTTTGAAACTCCAAGGGCATTTTTGACACAAAGTATAAAGTTTAGAGTTATTTTTTATAATTTAACCTTATTATTATTATTACTATTATTATTATTATTACAAATGATATAGAAAGGCTGTAAAAATATAATTTATATATTTAGTTAACAAATTTTTCAAAAAGAAAGTTTCAACAATCTCATTTTTTTTCTTTTTCTTTTTCTTTACAGAATTGACATTTTTATTTTGATTGGTTCATTGAATCTCAATGCTGTCCATTTGAATGTTAAAATGACATGCATCTATTAGACTAATTACTAATGATTTTGATCAATCAACTGGTTATGATACATGTAATCGACTATAAAATCAAAAGAAAATGATTTTGTATGCCGATTAAATGTTAGCCTATTTTTCCTTGTTATGTTTTTATAAAATTATTTAAACAAATAAAACCTATAATTTAAATTATATAATTTTGAATTTAAATATGTGTATAAGTTTATGTTTAATCTTTGTCAAACAAATATTCACACAATCTGTATCTAATTTTTATCATCATAGTAATTTCATAATACACTAATCTAATTCTTGATGCTTGGATTTGAAACTTACAAAATACTAATTTATTTATATATTTCTAATAGCAAAACTAAGGGTGTATATAGTCTGGGTTGAACCGGGTTGGAAGATTTTTGTGGACAACCCAAAAATTCGGGTTGGCTAATAATGAACCCTATTAGTTCTTTTTTGGAGAGTCAACCCAACCCAATCCAACCCAAAATTTTTGGGTTGGGTCGAGTTGGGTCAACGTTCTGTTTTTTTTTTTTTTAATTTGATGTTTTTTTAACTTTTATATATATAATATATAATATATATATATATATAATTCGGGTCGGGTCGGGTCGGGTCGACAAAAAATTTAATATTTTTTAACATTTTTAACCCAACCCAACTCTTGCAGTTTGGATTGAATAGTCCGGATTGGTCGGATTACCGAGTTTTTTGAACACCCCTAAACAAAATTCTGTCAAACTAACCCTTAATTTCTCTTCTTCCATTGTGTCCCTTTCAACCTCTTTTCTTTATATTTGCATATTTTTCACCAAATGCCTTTTTATATATTTATTTCTTTTATAAAAGAAGTAAACCAACTAAATAAAATAAAGTTGTTTTGGTCAAAATAGCTGAATAAGTACAAAGTATCATGCCACTCTGTTTTATCCCTCTATTAAGTATTAACATCTATATATAAAAGTTTGAGTTGAAAAAATAACTTTTTGGTCCCTATATTTTTTGTTTTCATTATGTTCGTAAATTTAAAATATTATATAATTTAGTCCCTAAATTTCAAGGTGTTATAATTTTATCTTTGAAATTTGAGTTTTGTTTTAATTTTGGCCCTAGGTTTCAAGATTTTACACTTTTAACTTCATTTTTTCATTAAATACTCTTTTCAATCATTCATATCAATGTCTATTAATTAATTTAAAATAATTATAAAATGAAGTTTTAGATTTAATTTTCATAGTGATAAAAAAATAGTGAAACTTAACTAATTATAATTATTTAAATTACAAACATTAACATTAAGGGTGTTCATGGGTTGGGTTGGGTTGAAAGATTTTTTAGACCCAACCCAATTATTCGGGTTGTAAATTTCTTCAACCTAAATAACCTTTATTAAAAAATGAACCCAACCCAACCCAACCTAAATAGTTAATTGGGTCATTTATTTAAAATTTTATTCTAAAAAGAAACAAAATGTAAATATGTAAAAATTTAATTTAATTATTTTCATATATTGAATTAAGATTAACTGCTCAATTTCAATTTATATGGTGAAAATTTTATTTCTAAAGTGCAAAGAAACTACTTTTAAAAGTTAATTGAAGAATAAATTATTCAAAAAAATATTGAAATTAAATAAAACTAAAACCAATATATGTATAAATAATTGTGTTATAAGTAACAAAAAATATATAGTTTAAAGTTAATAATAAATTCGGGTTAGTTCGAGTTGGTTTGAGTTATATTAGGTGAACCCATGAACCAACCCAACCCATAAAATTTCACTTATTTGAATCCAACCAGTCCAAATGAGTTGATAACCCAACCAAAACTACACGGGTTGGGTTGGGTTGATCGGTTTTCTCGAGTCATCGAATTTTTTGAACACCCCTAATTAACATTAAAGACGACAAATGAGTATTAAGTGTAAATCTTGAAACATTCAAATTGAAACAAAACTCAAATCTCAAAATAAAATTGCAAAATTTTGAAATTTATAGACTAAATTTGAAACCAAATTTAGAACTTAAGAACTAAATGTATAATATTTTAAAACCTACTGTCCAAATATCAAAATCTAGACAAAAAGACAATTTTTTCTAAATAAATTGAACATAACCCAGCAGACATAAAATCACCATGTATGTAGCATGACATGTGATTATTAAGATTAAAAAATTCTTCATCGAAGTTGGTGAATATTTCATTGCCCACTAAATTCCTTTATATTTTAAGATTACACATAATAACAAGAAAGTAAGATTTTTTCCCTCATGGAAATTTTTGGCTCCACCCAATGAACAAACGTCACATAATTGTTGATAATATCCATAAAAGTTCACTTCATCAACCTAAAAACAAGAGAGGTAGAACACGGTTAAGGTGTAGAAGGAGGAGATATTCTCTTAAATTGCTGAACACATTCAAGAAGGGTACACTTACAAAAGTTATAGAATTAAGTATAAATCTGGAACCTACATTTTTTTTCTTTCTCCTGCCATACATAAAATTATCTAAAAGGGACTAGTCAGCATGAAAAGAAATCCTTTGATCATGAGCTATGATATAGAAAATGTGAGATGGGAAACAAAAGGGAAGGTCATGACTTGATGGTAAGCTCTGCTCTGAGATGTAGAATGCCATTTATGAAGTGATTGCTATCTTCAGCCATGAAGGAAGTCCAAGGTACACCAAACAAGTTCCGGTACCCAACTGCTTTCCCGCCCGTAAAGGTGTAGTTGCCCTTATATTTACTGAGGAACTCTTCGCTCGGCTTCGATCTCGCTGAAAATTCATAATCCACAGCAAAACTCACAGATCCTTTCTCCTGCATCCCCAAAAACAATCCAAAACAATGGAAGGAGCTCTGCTGGTCCATGTTGCAATGAGCAGATAAGAAGAATCCCTGTCCTCCCAAATGGAATGCTTGAGAATAAATTCGTCCAGATGGGAACAAATTCGTACATTCTTCTCTTTTCAAGTCCAGGTATACCACACACTGTTGTCGTGGAAGTTCTAATTCAATGATCTTAACTGGCCTATACTTGTAGGTCCTTTCAATGAAGCGATGATTTGACGAAGTAGACTCATCAGTAATCAAGGCTCGCTGTCTGTGTGGAACATCCGCTTTGAAAAAGAGTGCCTCGAGCACAAGTTTGGAAGCAGCCTCATGATCGAAGTCAATACATGTCAATACCTTCTTAAGCTTCCGACAGGACATGAAAGGAAAGCGAATGAACTGAGCAAGACGAGTACCAAGGACTTCCCGCCGCTCCTCTAACAAAGGATAATGTGCCCTTGCCCACTTCAAAACAAAGTCAAATACTGCATCCTCTGATGCTACTTGAAGATCATTACTAGATAATATTGCCTCTATCCCAGAAAGGGGGAACACCAATATCTCTTCTTGGTACCTGACATATGCACGTTATAGTCAGAAGTGTAGAACCGTAAAATTTTCTCTCCTTATGAAAACATCTAACTCTGCCACTGTTACATGCCCAATGGATTGAGTACCCAAAAGATTTAGGAGCAGCCTAAATGTAACATCAAAAGAAGGCATAAAGAGTATGATTTCAAGCTAAACCTATGGTCATTTCCAAGTAACAACAATCTACATTAGGAAAAAATTCCCAATGTCTCAGGTTTACTTAATTCAGATTGACTACTCTGGTATCCTAACTCAAATTTCTGATTGAAAATTTTACATTCTTGAACTTTCAAGTTTGTATATGCTTGGTTCCCGAAATTTCAAAAAGTGCCCAATAGGTGATAGGCCCAAAACTTTCAACTTTAGAAAACAACTGACGGAATGGACATTTAAAAGTCATAATTTTAATACGTTCTTCAATTTAGATTAAAATAATAGATTATGGAGCACAAACTGTCAAGAAAAAAATAATTATAATTAAAAAAATGATCTTCATGTGAAATGTGAACTTACTTAGTTATGTCTTTATAACGAGCAGCAAGGTACTGTTTTGCTGCATCAGTAAGTGATTGGACAGCTTCAGCCATTAAAACACTGGAAGGAAGCTCCAAAAAGAGCAGCGCAGACTCAGGTGTCATAGGCGAAGTTCGCAATTGTCTACTGCAATACCTCATGCATGAAGAAACCTCGTATTTATCAGCAGCCATTAACACGTCTAATAAAGCAGGAGCTGTGGTAACAGACAGGGTATTGCTGTACATAAAGTTCAACAACTCCATGAGAGCAGCTTCCTCTGTTCCAAGTAAAAAGACATCATATAACAAGTCAGATTTCTCTGTATAACACAACCAAAAAACAATCAATCAACAGTTTTTAATTGGAAGAAATTTTTTGTTATTTCTCACCAGAGGCATTGATCCGTAAGGTCACAAGTCGTTCGTCTGATTCTTTCATGCCATTTGAGAACAGCTAGAAGTTCACAAGATGGAATAAGAAAAGGAACTGTCTTAGGATTGTTATGCATAATAGTTATGAAACAAGACCAAAAAAAGACAATTAACCTTTACCTTATAGAAGAAGGGGCTTTTGGCCGCTAAAATAGGAGAGCTAATATGCAAAGTCTTCACCCTCATCACAGTAGAAGAATCCAAATTTAAATCATTGGTATTGGCAGCTTCATCACCTACAATAACACTATGAATCAAACACAATGTTCGAAATTCAGATAAAACCCTAAAACCTGAATAAATCAACCTTTTATTTGACCACTGAAATTCTGAACAGACTTTCCAGTTTCTATTACCTGATAGAGATTCTTCAATCATTGCCACAGGTTCCTCGTCCGGATTTTCAAAGGACAAGACATCAACCATATCAGGCTGATTACATGTTAAAACTTGCTGCTGTGGACATTTACTGAGATCCAGAGCTGTGTTAAAAAAGGAAAAGGAATTAATTTTTCTGGCCGACTTTTCAATGCACGAAGTTGTCAAAAGAACAGTTACACCATCAATGCATCAAGTAAGTAATCCCACTGAAATATTGGAAGAAAATGAAAATTCTGCACACTGAAAACATAAATTGATCTCTCGATGTTCCAATGTTTTATACATAGACAGAGACACTGAAGAAAAATTTCAGATTTCCCATAGACAACTGCAATCAAAGTAACCACCAATTCCCCTAATTTTTTTTTATCTGTTCTTTCAGGAAGAATCGACCATTATAACCATTTAACATCAAGTTTTAATATTAGAAACCCTGTACGAGACTTTGTAAAGTATGAACAAAACAAAGAAATAAATTGTTATTCGTGGCAACTGGAAAATAAAAAAACTCCAACATAAGTGTTCCTTACGCAAAGAGTTTAAAATAGAGAAAATGGACCTTGGTAAAATCTGGAATCCATCCAAAGTACAGAAGCCTGTGATTAAAAATTAAGAACGTAGACTTTAAATTTGTACATTTCCTCTTTCGTTTCCTCGGCTTAACGTGCATCCAAAGGAAACTCATATACCCGAGATTCTGAATTTTAAAAACAATTTTGTATGGACTCAAAGCCAGAGACATATGAACATCCATAAACCCAGATGGATTTGAGCTAACGAACTCTCGTGAGTTACTAGAAACAGACCTAAAACCCACAATTATTTTTAGAAAAGAAAGAGATTCCACAAATTCTTAAAGGTTCCTCATAAACCAGAATCGTTAATGGAGCTCCCTACACTAATCCAACAGAAAATCTAACTAGTCTAAATATAGGGAAAAAAAAAGTCATTCTCAAAAAACCCAAAAGAGAAACCAAGACAATTGGGTAGAAAACTCACTGTTTTCCGTTTTCTTTTCTTCTTTCCTCCTCTTTCGGCGAGCCCAATCGAGAACACTGCTACACCCACCAAATTCCTGCTCGGTTTCATCGGACCCACCAACGATCTCAATCCTAAGCAAGCGATCGGAGAAGTTACTATCGTCAAAAGCGAACCTAAAATCAGAATCCCGCGACGAAGTGGAAGCACCGAGCACATAATCGGAGTCAATCGCGGCTCTGGGGTCGAACAAATCAGTGTTGGGATCTTTCATATTTGGTGGAATGAAACAAAACAGGAATGATTGAACAGAAACCCAGATGAAATATAAGAGGGTGTTGATCTTGAAGCCCTAAAACCCTTAGGAAAGCAGGGGGAAAAGGGTGGAAAAATATGAAGAAGAAGAAGGAATCAAAGATGAGAATTTATGCATTGGAAGAGAGATAATTGGAAGGAAGAAGGCGAGTGATTTGGGTTCAGTTGGATTCAAAATCAAAACCCTTCATTTTTCCCCATATCCGCTCTGCTTCCGTTTGGTTTGTTAATTTTGTCCTTCTCACTCGCGGCTGCTCATCACTGACTTTACCAGAAATCTTAGCTAATTACTATATTCTTTTTTCTGCCAAAAATAAATATTTATAAATAATAGTAAGATATCATAATTTATTTATAATAACTTAATATTTATACTTATTNATCATAATTTATTTATAATAACTTAATATTTATACTTATTATGATATAAAATAATAATGGTAAAAAAATCTATAACATTTTATTGATATTGAAATATTAAATTATAATTGTTTGATATAATCTTTCATTCTTGTAATCAACGAATTTGTATATTTAATTTCTTTCTTTACTAACAAATAAAATTGACTTGATTTATATTTATTTTAATATTTTAAACGTAATTATTACTCAACATTGATTTTTTTTCCTCGCCCCATTTTATATTTAACTTGTGTTTCTGGTTTTTAAATCAAATATTGGTAATATGAATTTTGGCATAAGTTTTAATTATGTGTTTAAATTTTAAAAAGTATGTATTATTATTTTTTAAAAAAATTGATTTCATTAAACCTAATAAATACTAAAAACAACAAACCTTACCCAAATTAAAGAAATCAACCTAAGGAGGGATATACCAAATCATGGATAGCTCAATTGACATTCGAATGTACTAAAAATCACGAGATATGTGGTCTGAATCATCTACTTTTAATTGTACTAAACAAGAAAAAAAATAAGGAGGGATACACATATATAGGACTAGACAAAATCAACTTCTTCTAGAGATGAATTATACACCATCTTAAATAAAATTATGTAAATGATGGGGATTGTCTTGTAAATATAATATAAAGAACTGTTGTTTTTTAAAAGAAGTTTATATTTTAATTTGTCAAAACTTAAATTAATGTCTTTTTTTAGAATGAATTATACACCATCTTAAATATAATTCAAGCTAAAATATTGTTATTATTTGAGTCACAACTTGCAATATTGAACTTAAAAAGGAAAATTACTGATTTAGGTCACGTGCTTTATTATTTTAAAAAGAAAAATGCATAGGAAAGAGAGAACAAAATGAAATAATCAAAAGTTTTCAGAAATTCAAATTGAAATTGATTTAAGATTGGGGAAGGAAAGTTATTATTTAAGATTTAAAATAATCAGAAACGTAGGGATTTATTTGAAGTATAAAATTCCATGAATTTGAACGATCAAACTTAGACAAAGTCAAATTGTCAATTTTGGCAGGCTTGTTGAAGCAGATGGATTTAGGTCATCTGCAACTTCTTAGAAATTTATAATATATTGATTATTTTTCTTCTTAAGTTAATTATTACAAGGTCCTTTTGGTATTTTATTTTGATTATACTATTTTGGTTATTCTATTTTTCGGTTCTATTTCATTTTTTAGTTTATGTATTTTTAGTTGTTCAATTTTGATAGAATCTAAAATTTAGTCCATGAACTCTTAATAAATTTCAAATTTTATATTCTAATGCTAATTTTTATCAAAATTTATTAAATAATTATAAAAAAATCATATGAAAAAAATATACTATATGAATATAATTCACAATTGATAAAGGGAATGTTAGTAGAGACCAGATTTTTTTAAAAAAACGAATCAACAATAAACTAACTACATAATCGAGTTTTTAAGATTTATTAAAAATATGTAGATGAAAATTAAACGTTTAAAAGTACATGAGACGCAATCTTAAAGCACATCAAAATTTCAATGATTCTAAATGAAATGTCAAAGTTTAAATAGATTTATGAGATGATTTTAAATTTAAATGAAAGTTTGAACCTTTGACCTCTGAAATCAAAACACATGTTAATACTATTAGGTCAAGTTTACTTTGACCTCTTATTTTCTTTTTTAAGAAATTTCCTTATTTTTTTTTTAATTGTGTAGTTAGTACGTGAACTATACAAAAATTTAACGGTTACAACCTATGATGATTCAAATATTACTTTGGAAAAAAATAATGAAATATTATAACCTAATGTGAAATAAATCCATAATAAGTAAAACATTAGTTAAATAATAGATGAATTTAAAGATGGTCAAACAAACTTAAAATAAGGTTATTAAATTTAAATTTAATCTAAAAAAAATATTTTGAGCCGCCATTGCATTTTTAGAGCTAAAATATGGGTAGTTCTTAACCTCATATTTTGAATGGTTTTCGAAGCTTATTGCATATATTCTATTCAAAACAATTGGAATGAAGCATTAACTCCCTTTTATATATTAATGAAAAATTTTCACTGGATAGAAAAAAATGTCAAACTATTTACAAAAATGGTAAAAAAAATTATTGTAAACACTAATAAACTTCTATCAATGTCTATTAGTGATAGACTTCATCAGTTTCTATCACTGTGTTAAACACTGATAAACTTTTATCAGCCTCTATAAAAAAAGATTAAAATTTTGTTATTTTATGTAAATAGTTTCCTTTATTTTTCTATTTTTAAAAATTCCCTGTTCGCATAAGGTTTTCGGAGAAACTTGTTTCATGGAGTTGAACTTGTGTTTGTGTTAATTTGATGCAATGTAGTTCGGTGTTTAATGTTTGATCCTCTGATTCTCTCTCTGTTGAATGTATACGTTTGACTTGGGGAAGCGAAGCGCGTGATGTTCTTGAAGTTGAAATCTTGAAAGAATCTTTGTATCTTCAAAACTTGAGCTTCAAGGAGTGATTTAATATTCAGGAGTCAAGGAGTTTTTTTAATGTAGAGAATTCTCTCTAAGCTCTCTGGAATGAAAAACCATTGTCCCCTGCAAATGAAAAGAACTATTTTATTTATAGAGTTCTTTAATGAGTTTTATGGGCTTGGACAAGGTTGGTCTATGGACCTAGCCCTTGGGCCTAATTAATTGAATTTGGGCCTAATTTAATATTTGGGTCAAATTAAGCCTATTTTTTTTTGGCTTAATTGGATTTTTGCCCAAATTATAATATTAAATGGGACTAAATTAATTTTATTCAATCCAATGGTCATGATAAAACAAGTGGCATCATTGAAATTTGCAAATTTATGTCTTCAATTTCAATTTAAGACACATGTCAACTTTTTAATTGGTCCCAAATTTGATAATTTGCAATTTCGTCAATAATTTGGGAAATGACGTGGTGTTTGTGATTGATCCAAAATTTCTCATTCAAGAAATGTCCAATTTTCAAGATTTATGTACATGTATGGGTGGATGAATCTTGAAAAAAGATAAAGTTTGAGTCAAAATACAAGTTATATGTTTTTCGGTTTCAATTTGGGGAATAAGCTTTGGTCAAAAGCATCGTCAAACTTGTTTAACTGGTCGATACCCTTGTTTAATCGCAAGATGATGGACTTCTACTTTTGGATCAAGTCTCGACATCTTTTTATATGATCAAGTGAATATGTCCTTGTACTTGGTGAGTAAACACACGTATTCACCTTCCTCCTCACTAGAAAAGGACACACTAACAAAAGTTCATGTGGTTCCTCTACCGTACTAAGATTCACTTCTTTAAGTTCATCCACAATGGATTGACTACCATCTTCAAGTGTCGGTGGGGTGTCCTCCACATCTTTTTCGTGTTAGGATTGATGCCCTAAATCTCGTAGGTTTTGTAGTTTGTAATTGTAATGTACAAACGATTTATTTATTTAATAAAATATGAGATATTTTTATTTCAAAATTTAGTAGCATTAACCCACAAAACCAATAAACTAACATCCAAGGTTATCTTTTGTAGCTTAAACATGTATGTAGAGACATACAGATGGATCATGTTTAAGTGATAACATAAATGGTCTGTAGTAGATGGATAAGGTTGGATACCTTATCCTGGTGGCACTAAAAATACGACCCGCTTTGTAGATTTTATAATTGTGGTAAAGTGCTACAAATGATATGATCTTGATCATTCATGTGGCGACATGTGAGCGAAGGTGTTCTATATAAAAGGGTTTGTATAAGATCGGACAACGAAAAGAATAGTCTCATTATATAACGCCGTTAATAGTAGAAACTTACATTTCACTAGGATGGCCATAGGTGACATGACCTGAATCCTAAACGAGTCGTGAGTTCTCGCCGATGAAGGCGATCCTTTGATTTGTATGGGTAAGAGTGTCTGGATCATCGATTCAATAAGCCTACCATTTTGGGGATTTGTATGATTGGGGAGTTGGGAACACAACTACACAAGACGGAATTCGCCCATTCCCCAATGTCGGGGTAAGTAGATAAATTGCTCCTTTAAGAGCTGATTCTGGGACTTGAACAATGTGGCGCCACACCCTCTCTTGGCCCGAGAGGGGTTTGGTCATAGTTGGACTATGACTTATTGTTCATTAGAGGGATCAGTGGTACTTAAGGAGTTAGATGTAACTACTGAGGGAAAACGATAATCTTGGTCTAGCTGTACTTACGAGCAATTTGTGAATGGTCATCGCACTGTTGATTGGTTATATCCAATGAACACAGAAATATATATGTAGTGCGAAGAATGCAGTTGTTGGTCTTTAGTGGAGTGACCAACAGTTAATGGATGTTGGATAATTTAATTAAAGGAGTTTAATTAATTATCCGAGTACCATTGGAGCTTTAATCTACAGGTCCATAAAGTTTCCTCTGTAGCTCAACAGGTACTATTGAGAATTAATTATATATGATATAATTAATTAAAATTAATTATAGTGATATAATTAATATAATGTATTTGATACATTATAATATAAAATTTATTTTGAAAGGAATTAAGTATTTGAATATGATTCGAATATTAATTATATGGATGAGATTCATATAATTATATTTAGTATAAATGTGATTTATATTAAATACCATGCATTATTGAGAGAAATAAAAACTATAAGTTATATTGTATTTGATACAATATAAAAACTATAGGTTATGTATTATATTTGATATAACATATAGTTCAATATATATTATATGATAAGGTTGTTATCATATATATATATATATTAAATAATTTATTAAAAATTAATTAATTTTTTGAAAATTAATTTTAGGAGGGAGTTGTAACTCCCTCCCCCTCTTTTCTGTGAAAGACGTGTATTGTGGGGAGTTGGAGAAGATTGGATCTTCTTCCTCTGGCTTCACACAAAATGGTCTCAATTGTTCTTCTAGAACTCACAGAAAGAATTATTCCTCTCTAAAAAAATTCTTTTCCACTTTCCAAAAGAATTCAGAACCCACATCTCCTAAAATTCTCATCTCCTACAAAGAATACAGAAGGTTCAACTTGTGGTGGTGTCCACATTGAGATTTGTTTCTGTGTGATTTGATTTTGATTGTTCGTGACCATTTGGAGAGGAGGAATTTCATGAAGAAGTTGTTCTTCAAGGGTGAGTTAAATTCGTAACCCTTCTTCCTCTTTAATTCTCTTTTATGAATGCTGTATTTTTTCCTTGTAATGCATAATTTTGTTATGTGAATTTTAATTTTATGAAAAATAGAAATTGAAAACGATCTTGCTTTCACTGCGGACCTCACAGTTCCTTCAATTAGTATCAGAGTTAGGTTCTTGGTCCCAATTTTATTTTTCGAGAATTTATTTACAGTGCTTTGGTGGGTTGCATTCTATTCATGTTGATGAATGTTAAATGGTTTGCAATATGTGGATGTTTACGGGATTAAGCTTTAGATTTACAGCTTTCTTTACAATTGGTCTGTAAAGACTCGTTGTTTTTCAGTATTAATTGCGATCGAGTTTGTAAATTTGTTATATTGAGTCGTCCGTGATGATTTCGGTGTTTTTCTGAAGAAATCGAAGCCCAAATCGAAGAAGAAACGAAGCAAATTGCCACTATATAATAGCATTGCAACGTTGCGATAAGGCGGACGAAACATTTTTCCACGAGCGTTGCAACGCTAGGTCACAGAGTTGCAATGCTCCGAGACGAAAAAAATTTTCCGGTTCACGCGCGGTTCAGTTCGTGGCTCAGCTGGTTCGTGCCTAGTTCGCTTGGTTTGAGTGGTTCGCAATCAGTTAGGGTTTTGGGTGGTCTAGTTCATGCAATTCAAGGTGTTTTGAACCGGTCAAGCTATTATTTATGTAATAGTTAGTTTTTTGATTAATTAAATTAATATAAATGTTATATTAATTTAATTAATGGTTTAGGAGTCCAATCCCTATCCATAAATTGTTGTTTAAATTATACATTTGATGTATGATTTATTTTTAATTATATATGTCATAATGTATGCCCTATAGTAAAATCCCACTATAGGTTATGCATTATTCATGCATCATTTATATTATAAATGTTATAGTATATATAATTGCATTATTAAATTTTATTGCATGCTTATGCTGAAGGAACTCTTATTCAAGAGTACCTACGAGCGGAAGCGGATCATTCCAATTCATTGTGACAAAATTATCACGTATACATTCAAAAATACTAATATGCATTCATAATGCTAAAGAGATCAAGAAATCATACCAGATGAAGATTTCTTCTTCACAGCGAGTCTAAAACTCAACCGTCTACCTCGAACAATCACCACTCGGACAGAAGAAAACGGAGATGACACCACCACTCACAACTCTCAATATTCTTGGAGTGAGAATCCAAAGTGTGGACTTTGTTCAGATTTGGTAGAGGGAAGAAGGAAGAGAGACCATACATAACGATTAAGCAAGTGAGAGATGAGATCGTCTATCGTATAGACAAGATGTTTGATCGTTTAGGTGAAGTATACGACTGTGTAGGAAAAAGTAAGCGATCGTCTAAACTATTGTGTAGGAAAGGGTAAGTGATCGTATAAACGATCGTGTAGGAAAAGAGTGAGCGATCGTCTAAATGATCGCGTAGGAAAAATCAAGTGATCGTCTATACGATCGTTTAGTAAATATCGGGAGCTAAACGATTGCTTAGGAAAAAGGTAAACGATCGTTTAGTTAATAGCGCGCTAAGGTGTAATCGGTAAGCGATCGCTTAGCAATATTGTATATATAAGCGATCGTGCAGGCACTATCGTATAGGCATTGATTTTCTAAATGATGACACTCTCTTTAACACAATGTCCGCACCTCCATGCTCAACACACCATCAGCTATTTATAATGCACTCATCCGTTATTTAGAACAGAAGAGACGCCGTCCCATTTCCTTTATAACCGTCCAATGAATGTGATCTTATCACATTCATAACATATAAATTAATATCATATATTAATTATAATATTTTCTCTACTAAATATAAATCATATTTATATCCAATTTCCTCCAAATTAATGTATCTCATACATAAAGTTAATTATATCATATTTAATTAACTCGTTCAATTAATCATATATAATCGAACTCCCTTTTGTCAATTTGAATATTTCAAATTGACCCAAAAAACTGACTCTCAACTTGTATCCAAGCTACCAAGGGGATCTTATGAACCTATGGCTCAAAGCTCCAACGGTACGTGAATAGCTGACTAAACTCTTTAGTCACGACATCCACCATCCGTTAATTGCTAGGCATTCCACTAAAGACCGATAGTTGAACTCTACTTGCCATAGATATATTTCTATGTCCATTGGATATAACCAATCATCAGTACGATGACCCTTCACAGATGCTCGTAATTACAGCAAGCCAATTTACCGTTTTGTCCCTGTAATTACATCTTCCTCCTTAAGTACCACTGGTCCCTCTAATGAACAATACAACATAGTCCTAATATGTGTGAACACCTCTCGGGCCATGAGAAGGTGTGTGGCGCCACATCGTTGAAGCCCCGGGATCAGCCCTTAAGAGAGCAATCTATCTACTTACCCTTACTTTGGGGAAGAAGTGAACTCCATCTTGTGAAGCTGAGTTCCCAGCTCTCAAACCAGACGAGTCCCCAAAATGGTAAGTTTGAGTCGGCGCTTTGGCCACTCGCACCCATGCAAATCAAAGGATCGCCCTCAATGACAGGAGTTCCCAACTCACTTAGGATTGAGGTCATGTTACCTATGGTCATCCTGGTGAAGTGAAGTCTCGATCATGAACGAAGTTATGTGACAAGACATTAACACTTCGAGGTCAAGTCTTATACAAACTCTTAGTATAGGACGCCCCCGCTCCCATGTCCACTACACGAATGATCAGGATCAAATCATCTGTGACAAGTCACAACATTTGTAACAATTCCACAAAGCGGGTCGCGTCCGTAGTGTTACTAGGATAAGGTTTCCCTCATATATCCATATACTATAGACTATTTTTTTTGTCACTTAAGACATGATCCGCTTGTATGTCACTACATAAATGCTTAAGTTACATAAAGACAACCAGGGATATTAAGTTTATTGGTTTGTAGTAAAATAAAAAAAAATCTAAATGTGCAAAGTCAAGTAGTGAAGTAAATATCATTTATATTATACATCACAAGTGTTCGTACAAAGTTGTTTACAAACTACAGGACACGAGACTTTAGGGCACAAACCCCAACAATCTCCCACTTGTTCTAAAGCGAAGTGGGGAGTACAAGTAAACAAGTACAAAACAATAAACTAGAGCATAAAAACCCAGTGCAACAAAATCTCCCATTTGCCCTAGCCCAGCCGCGGGCAGTCTCATAGATCCATGCTCTGAAGGTGACCCTCAAACACTGTAGCCGTGAGAGCCTTCATAAACGAATCAGCAATGTTTTGCTCCGAGGCAATCTTCGTGACGATCACGTCTCCTCGATTACTATCTCGCGGATGAGATGATACTTTCGCTCTGTGTGTTTTTCGCGCTTATGACTCCTGGGCTCCTTAGAGTTCACTACAGCACCAACTTATTGTCACAATAGAGGGGTGGGCCTAGACATATCTAGAACAACTTCCAGCTCTGTCAAGAACTTTCTGAGTCAGATGGCCTTTTTAGCAGCTTCACAAGCCACTACGTACTCGGCCTCCATCATGGAGTCGGTGATGCACCCTGCTTAGTGCTCCGCCATACTATAGCTCCTTCACTAAGAGTAAATACTGACCCTGAAGTGGACTTTCGAGAGTCCTTATCAGTCTGAAAGTCAGAATCCGTGTATTTAGTAAGGATCAAATCCCGAGACCCATACACGAGCATGTAGTCCCTTGTTCTCCGAAGATTCTTGAGAATGTTCTTAACTGCGGTTCAGTGACCCTAGCCTGGGTTAGACTGATATCTACTGACTATTCCCACAGCATAGCAGATGTCTGGCCTAGTGCAAAGCATCACATACATTAAATTGCCAATGGCAGATGCATATGGGACCCATATCATGTCCTCAACCTCTTGAGGCGTCTTAGGACACATGTCCTTAGACAAAGTGACTCCATGCCTGAATTGAAGGAAATCGGATATGAGATTTCCATGAGCAGCGGAACAAGATTATTCCAAATCACAATCATGAATGAATAAATACATTTATAGTCGATTTCGAATAAATAGTTATACAATTCATATAAAAATGATAGCATGGGAAAAATCAAAATGAACAAGAGAGGAACTCTACAAACATTTGAAGCCTCGTCTTCATTATTCCATTGGCGTGACCGCTCAACAATAGCGACCACGAACGCCCGATCTACACGACTACAACACAGCAACGAACACAACACGAACACTTCACGCTCGTCCTCAACGATCTCCTCGTTCACGAACTCCTCCACAACATGAACGACCTCCACAGCACCACGAAACGGCCTCCAGAAAACCTCGACGGTGTCGAGTTGAGTCTAACACCACCAACAAGGCTACCTTGGTATTCTCGGTGTGAGAATCCAGAGGATGGGCTCTATTCGAACTTGGATGAGGCAGCGAAGGAGGAAACACCGATCGGCGTACACGACTGGGCAAGTGGGAGATGGCGGAGACTTATCATATAGGTCGATGCCCAATCGTTTAGATAAAGCTAAGCGATCATTTAGCTCATCGTTTAACTCGATCTGTCGCCTACAGACTTTACACGATCGTTACTTTGGGCAAAGATCGTCAAGCAAAGCTATGCGATTATTAGTAAATACTGCACGATCGTTTAGCTTGCCACTGTACGATCATTATCTCGCCCAACCATCGTTTAATAAATCCGTATACTTGACAACTATGTGAGTTTCTTTTGCGCCTAGAGAAAAAAACTCAAAACCTTTTTTAAACCTGTTTTGTAAACTTCTTTTTTCAATAGGAAAATCATTTTCCTTTTAACCTACTCACACGGTACCATACTCCTGAATACACCAAACCCGACTAACTTGGTTATTTAAAGAAAGATGAATAATTATCAAATAATTAATATATTATGAATATATAAAATGATAACCAACGTTATCATACTATATTTATAACCTATAGTTTTAATATTTCATCCTCAAATAGAAAACATATAAACTATAGTTCTTTTTTTCTATTCCATGGTATTTTAATGTAAAATTCTCATTTACATCAATCCTCCACTAGATGTATCTCATACATCAAACCGATTAATCAATATATAATCAAACATACCTCTTTTGCTCAATTTGAACATTTTCAAAGATCAGACACCCAAAAACTGATCCTCAACTGAATCCATTGTAGCTACCAAGGGGCGCCTCATGAACCTGAGCTCGAAGCTCGCAATGGGTACGTGAAAAAACTGACAAAACTCTTTAGTCACGGGACTCCACCATCCCTTAACTGCCAGACACTCCACTAAAGATCGACAGCTGAACTCTCCTTACTACAGGTATATTATGTGTCTATCTTAACCAATGAGCAGTGCGACAACTCTTCACAGATCACTCGTAAGTACAGCTGGGTCAATAACCATTATGCCCCTGTAGTTACATCTGTCTCCTTAAGTACCACTGATCCCTCTAATGAACATAAGTCATAGTCCAACTATGACCGAGTCTTCCCTTTCAAAGAGAAGTTGTGGCCACTATGTTCAAGCCTCGGAATCAGCCTTTAAGGGAGCAATCTCTCTACTTATCCCTGCTTCGGGAAAGGAGTGAATTCCATCTTGTGGATTGAGTTCCCAGCTCCCAAATCAGACAAGTCCCCGAAAAGGTAGGAATGTTGAGTTGGCAGACTGGCCATTCTCACCTATACTAATCAAAGGACCGCCCTCAAAGGCAGGAGTTCCCAAAACACTCAGGATTGAGGTCGTGTCACCTATGGTCATTTAGGTGAGATGTAAGTCTCTAGTATTAATGGCGTTATATACAGAGTCTAATCATCTCATGGTCTAGGTCTTATACAAACTCTTTGTATAGAACATCCCCACTCCACGTCTCCACATGAATGGTCAGGATCTACCAGCTGTAGTAGTTTACAACATTTGCAAACCTCTACAAAGCGGGTCGTATCCATAGTATCACCAGGATTAGGATCCCACCTTAATCCTTATACTACAGACCTATTTAAGTTATCACTTAAGGCATGATCCACTTGTATATCACATATACATGCTTAAGTTCACATAAGATAACCAAGGAGCTTTGTTTATTGGATATGAGTAAATGCCAGAATTAAATAACACTTATTTTATTCATTGAACAATGTGTATCTTTACAAAACAACGAGACTCTGGGAGAATTAGGACACCAATCCCAACTGAATGGTAGTAGGTCGTTTGTGGAGTTCTGCATTGAGTACTTAAGCAAGATTTTGTGAATATACAATGCCTGAGACAGCGCTAGCACTTTGTTCTTACGATCTCGAAAGATCTGTATACCCAGAACAAACTGAACCTCTCCCAAATCTTTCATTTGGAATTGGGTTGCTAGTCAGTTCTTAACTGTAGTCAGTAGACCTACATCTAATGAGTAGTATATCGTCTAAATACAATACTAAGAAAGCTACTGAACTGTTGACTATTTTTTTTTTTGTAAACACAAGGTTCATCAACATTTTGGTCAAAGCCATACGATTTGATCGCAGCATCAAACCGAATATTCCACGATCGAGATGCTTGCTTCAACCCATAAATGGACCGATTCAGTTTGAAAACTTTTTGCTCTTGACCTTGGGCAATGAATCCTTTAGGTTGCACCATGTAAATGGTCTCCTCAAGATTGCCATTCAAAAAAGCCGTCTTGACGTCAATTTGCCAAATCTCATAATTATAATAAGTTGCAATGGACAGGAGAATGCGGATCGACTTTAACAGGGCAACAGGTGAAAAAGTCTCCTCATAGTTGACTCCCTCCACCTGGGTGTAACCCTTTTCCACAAGTCGAGCCTTGAAGGATTGCACCTTCCCATTAGCACCATATTTGCGCTTGTAGATCCATTTATAACTTATAGGTCTTACCCATCAGACTGATCTACAAGATCCCATACCGAGTTGAAGTACATCGACTCCATCTCGAGATTCATGGCTTTGACCCATTCATCCCGATCAACATCCTCCATTGCCTTTTTATAGGATAATGGATCCTCAACGTTGCCATCTGTCACCATAGCTAGGATTTTCGTGAAACCCAGATAGTGATTAGGCGGGTTCGTAACCCTCCCACTGCGTCGAGGTTCCCTCAACTCTTGAGGTGGAACCGACCTACCAGATGAACTATCATCAACAATTCTGGTTGATGAAGCAGGTCCTTCAACAACTCTCGTTGAAGTTTCAGTAGTTTCTTTGGAAAGCTCACTTAACACGACTTTACTACGTGGACTGTGCTCCATGATATCCTCCTCTAGGAAAGTAACGTTCGTAGAAACAAACACCTTGTTTTCGGACGGATCAGAAAAGTAACCTCCTCGTGTACCTTTGAGGTAGCCTACAAAGAGGCACAACCTCGATCATGATTCCAACTTCTTGGGATTTGCCTCAAGCACATGTGCTGGGCAACCCCATATGCGAAAGTGACGTAAACTAGCTTTACGCCCATTCCACAACTCCAGAGTTGCTCTTAGAACACTCTTAGAAGGAACACAGTTGAGAATGTATACCGCAGTCTCTACTACGAAACCCCAAAATGAGTCCGGTAAGGAAGCGTAACTCATCATCGAACGAACCATGTCCAACAAGGTTCTGTTTCTCCTCTTTGCTAGACCATTTTGCTGAGGAGTACCCGGTGCCGAGAGTTGGGAAACGATTCCATGTTCTAATAAATAGTCCTATAACTCAAAATCCAAAAACTCTCCACCTCGATCCAATCGAAATGTTTTTATTCATCTATCCAAAGCATTCTCAACTTCGGCCTTAAATAATTTGAACTTTTCAAAATATTCAGACTTTTATTGCATCAGATAGACATACCCATATCTCGAGTAATCATCAGTAAAACTGATAAAGTACTCATAGCCTCCTCGAGCTCGCACATTCATAGTACCACAAAGGTCAAAATGTATTAATTCAAGAGGCTCTTTGGCTCGATAACCTTTTCCAGTAACAGGTCATTTAGTCATCTTACTTTCAAGGCAAGATTCGCACACTAGTAAATAATTTTTCTCTAACTCGCTTAGAAGACCATTCTTCACCAATATCTCAATCCTACTGAGATTGATGTACCCTGATCGAAGGTGCCAAAGTTGGGCATTTTCTTTTGGAGAAACTCGTTGACGTTTAAATTGAGTTATGGTAGATTTAAACATCTCTATGTTATGGAGGGAACTTAAGGCTAAAGGTCTTAGCACATACAAGTTATTTCCTAGTTTAGCTGTACAAATTTCAACACCATCCTTACGAATAAATGCTTTATTCAATTTAAAAGAAATAGTGTAATTGTATTATAACAGACACTTTACAGAAATAAGGTTTCTTTTTAGTTCAGGAACTACAAAGACATCTTTTAATATAAGAAACCTATTATGTAAAGTAAACTTGTTGTCTCCCACTGCAACAGCTGAGACGACATGCCCGGTGCCTACTCGCAACGTCCTCTCACCAGCCTTCAACTATTGCCAGAATCTAATCACCTGAAAAGAAGAACATACATGATTAGTGGCACCCGAATCTACTATCCAAGCAGAATCATCATTCTCCACTAAACAAGTTTCTAATACAACTAAATCATATTTACCTTTGTCCGCCTTGGCAGCCTTTTTTTCCTTCAGATAACGAGGACAATTCCTCTTCTAGTGTCCGTCCTGGTTACAGTGGAAACATTTTCCTTTTTCAGTCGGTGGTGGACGCTTCTTCTGGGTGACAGGTGGCGAGTTAGCAGGCACATTTCCTTTCCTTTTATCACCCTTCTTCTTCTTCCCCTTTCCAGAGTTAGAAGTTAAAGATGCAGACTTTGTTCCTAAGGTCGAACCTCGATAGAACTTTTTAGAGGACAAGACAACATTTACCTCACCTCCCTTTTTCTCCTTACTTTTCAGCAAGGATTGGTAAGTCTGCAACTCGTTGAGGAGAGTGGTAAAGGAGTAGTCTACTTTGTTAAGAATCGTATTGCTAACAAAATGGAGGAAGCTCTCTGGCATCAAATGCAGGATAATGCTAACCTGACTGCCCTCATCGATTTTAAACTTATTCATCTCCGCCACATTAAAGTGGACCATCATATTCAGCACGTGTCCATGAACAGATGTGCCTTCCTCTATTTTGGAGTTGAAGATGTGTTTCAGAGCCTCATGCTTGAGCTGTCCAAACGGCTGTCCAAACATTCCCTAAAGGGACTTCATGATCTCACAATCTGAGACCATGGACTCGTGTTTCTTGGCCAACACGTCACTAAGATTGGGCAGAATATAGGCTCGGGCCTTCTCGTTTGCTTGTGTCCAACGCTTGTACGCTGCTCGAACATTTCGAGTAGCGTCCTGAGGTGGAATAGGAGGACATTCCTCCGTAAGAACAAACTTCAGATCCTCAATGATGAGTATCGTCATGAGCATATGTTTCCAACTTAAATAGTTTTGGCCATTTAGTTTTTTGGTGCTAAGTAAATTGATAGTGGCTGATGCCATTAAAAAACATTGCTGAAAAAACGAATAACCTTTTATAAGACTTTGCAAAAACCACATTTTTTAATTAACCAATTAATTTTAGCAAAATAGATTCCAAGTACCTTAAGTGAAAAGACTTCTATTTTGCATTGATGCCCCAGCGAGGCAGAACAAACGTCACGGGTAAGGTGATCGGATGTCCCTTCACTGGGATGAGACATTCTCAACCATCAGGCAGAACCAACCCTTAGAACTAAACCTAATAGCCACCATTTGTTCGGTCTAGAATAGTTAACCCTTAACAATCCTGCGTAACCCCTCGTTTTCAGCCCCAGAGTCTCGCCTTACTACGCTCACCATAGGGAAAAAAGCTGATTAGGACAAGAGACTAAGTAACCTTATCCTCTTACAGGAAACCAAATAAAGAAACGCGCAAAACAACCATCTTATAGGGGGACACACCCAGGGAGCCACGAGACGATGCGCAGAAACTTTATTCAATCCAAAGAGGGAGATCGAGGGATATGCTGTCGCACTTCCCGCTCCCACTTACTATGAACACTATCTCCAACCACCTTGTTATTGACCTACCCAAACACCATCCGTTCGGGGGACACGCCAAAGGTGCCTCGAGGCCGAGGGTAGATCTCACGGTGTAGACTATGAGGGAGAAACGTGAGAGGTGAAAATGAAGCAACAAATGCCCCAAGAACCTTCCACTGAATATTCTACCTAGGGGTTTATTAACCTAGACTATCCTACTACTGATGATGATCTAAGTCATTTATTAAGTTTGCTAACAAACAACTTTTGTCTTTGAAATTAAAAAAAAAAAAAAATCCAAGTAGTCATATTAAACTCTTTAATAGACTGGCCTTAATTTTGCATGCATGTATCAAATCTATCTAAATTACCTTTCCAGGTAGATTCCCAGGTAGGGGTGTTCCATTGTCGTCATCTTAAATACCCCAGCCTTGATAGAACCCACCTTTGACAAAAGGTCTATTATAGATAGACTTGCTACATATTAATCTTTTACTAATTATTTTAGTTCTAATTTCATTTTATAACCATTTATAAAATAAACAACTAAAACACTCATCCCACATAACGAAGTATTTATAACGCTTATAAATATAACGTTAAATAAATAAAGCATACATAAATATAATCCTTATATTATATGATGCATGAGTATGCACTTATGTAAATTAAATAATGCTTCACTAGATCATAACACTTATAATAAAAAGAATATATGCATGATCTAAGGTGGGATTTATCTATATGTGCATACCATATGAATATATATATATATATACATACATCACATGTATAAAACCATGGATTATTGGACTGGGATGAACCAAAACAAAACCGGAATGAGAAAACAATCTATTTACATAATTCAACTGAGCAAACCGGTTCACAAGCGAATCAGGTCTTGAACCACCAGGAGGACTCCATCGTGTAGTAAACGTCGTAGGTAGACGATCGTCCAGTGTGCACTAGACGATAGAAGCAAAAGTAAATGATCGCGTAAACGATAACGAGGCTGCGAAGCCTGATCGTCTATGCGATCGCTTAACGCGATGACAGGTAAATGATTTACTTTGCGTTACTAAACGATCATTTAGTCAGTTACTAAGCGATGAAGCTTGCTGACCTAAATGATCGTCTAGTGCACGCGCGCGTTAAATGATACACGAGCATCCCATCGTCTACACGACCCGATACTCAGGGATCGCATACCTGATCGTCAACATGATGTGATCAACCCTTGATTGCATACCCATCATCTAACCGATGCGATCAACAGCGATCGCGTACCCCATCGTCTGCATGATGTGATCAACCCTTGACCGCATACTTGATTGTCTAACCGATGTGATCAATGGCACAGGACACGGGTGCAGCGGAGTCTACCGAGACACCCATCATGTACTCTGTATTGCGAGCTGAATGTGATTAACACCTTGATACCTCATGTCTTTGACCTGAACCGCAGTTACGCTTGCTCCGATCTCTTCACGAACGAACTTCAAAGCTCAAACAGACTACTCGATAACGGATTAATTGATAAGATGTAGAATACAAAGTTTATTTATGTTGTTTTATTTAGATGATTATGTGGCAAATAAAGAGAGGAAAGTTGTCCATCAATAGTAATAAGGAAGATCACACAGTCAACGCGGCAGAATTTGGTATATGAAATAGATGAAAATTAACTGATATAGTCAGTAGAACGAACCCAACAACACCGATATCCCTGATCGCCAGAATACCCAGCACTCGTCTCTCACGTCTCTGCTTTCTGCCAGGAGAATAGGTCACCTGGCATGCGTTAATGACTCAAAGACAAAGATGTACAATGCCATCTACATCGCATTGCGCGCTAACTCAACCAAGAACGATAAGAGATGATCTAACGAATGACGGCGCATCAACAATCGATCAACCCGCAAGCTCCCTCCCTCTCGCCCCACCTCACACCCACCCTTCTCACCGCCACTCCTGTCAACCTAAAAAACAACACCATATCGGACGATAGATCGAAAAGATGTGATAAGACAACGTATTCGCGGGACTGATTCTGACAAGGGTGTACAGCTTTTATTGTGTAATTCTGACGGATTTGATCGTGGAACAGAATGGAATTTTCCATACGCCATTGTAGGAATTACTATAATTATCACATGGGCGCACCACAAATTAAGAGCCCACCGTCTTGCTCACTAACTCTCAGCTTCCTCAAATTCGCTGAAAGATATACTGAAACGGGGAGAGAGAGGCCCTCGCTCCTGCAAGCAGACTCCTCACCACGCACGTACAATCCGGGAGAGGCCAACCTACGAACAACCGACTCACACCAACTCCCGCCACGCCCACAGCCGCACACTCTCTCGACTCCACACAGCTGACCGCCCTCTCCCACTGCACCACAACTCCATCTCTCACCACACGCACCACCAACGCCCTCGCCAAGCCGCACACCTTTTCCATCTCCACCACAATCCAACGCCGCACAGCCCCACAACTCCTCCCGCACTCGCGCGATCCTGTGTCCACACGACGTTCCGACACTCTTTCCCTGTCCACCCTTGGTTTTACTCTATTCCCCTCACATCCTCACCCTTCCTGCTTTCATCCCTCTCTCTGTAACTCCTCCACTCTCACAACATCTCATCAAACGCTTAAATTCCTCCCATCTCAACTCTCTACTCATCGTCCGTCATTTATCATTCTTTCTGTCTCTTTCACATACATTTATCATCCATTTTCTCCATGATGTGTTCTTAATCCCTCTAGGGTAAAAAGTGAGAATTAAGAGAGTGAGTCAATCTTATGTCAAGGATCATTAAGTTAGCTAAAGGCCATGCTCGACGGCATCTTTCACCCTTGAGAGCAAAGTGAAGATGTTATTCTTGCCTATCGAGAGAAGGTTGGAAGAATGCGATACACCTCCAAGCCCCGCCACGCCCACACGTATCTCTCAAAGATGGACACAACCTGCATTCATAGACGCACACTTCTGTTTCACCATAGACGTATGGGAACGCGGCCGATCACTGAAAGGTGTACGCCAAGGGAAAGCGGAACCTTAGTTGCGTCCTTAACGTGATTGACGAACTTGCGATGTTTTTACTCTTTACTCTTTCTCTTTCTGCTTCATTCATAAGACTTGCCATCACATTCATCGATTCTTTTGTACAACTTCACAGCCAGTCCTCGACCCCTGTATCATGTATCACAGTAGTTTAGGAATTTACTTTATCATTGCATTTTTACTTTTAGCGCAATTTATATTTTTGTACAAACCAAAATTCTTTATTCATTATTATAACTGGACACATGTATCACATAAGTATCGCATTTAACGACAAAAAACCCCATGTTCGACCTCGAATCACTCTAAGAAACTTGCGTTGGAATTATACTTGGTTTCAGCGCAAGGAAACTTGTGATACGCACTACTTCATCGCATACTACGAGCATATCACTATCAACGCATACACTTAGAACATAGTATCGCATAAAATGTCTTCATCGCAAATCACTTGAGCGCATATAAAGCATCATTCATTCATTCATCAGCGTAATAGATAAAGATAACATTCCATTTTTACAGTCAACAAGTTTATGGCAACATGAGCTTGTATTACATTCATCCATCAGTAGTGTGTATAAGCGATACAAAACAGAACACAGCATAACATTCCATTCGTATCCTTACAAGTTTATGGCGCCATTGCAAGGGTTAGTAACGATTAGTGTTGAATACTTTTGTGGTATTTTGCAGGATAGATCTCTGCTGTACTGTCTGTTTATCACGAAGAGTAGGCTGACGGTTTATGAGTAGTGGAACTGATCTAGACTTCGAAGCTGACCTAGAGATCGAGCACTTTTCGCGCGAGGGCATGCCAGAATAGAATCAGGCAAAGAAGAGTAAATATGGCTAACAACGAGAGGCCCGAAGGAAATCAAGGGTAAATCGGCCAGCGCAAGATCCTGTCTTTCTTGCTGCTGACCGCAATATCCCCATGAGAAACTATGCGGCCCCCAATCTTTATGACTTCTTGCCTAGGATTTCACGACCAATGGTTGAGGAGAATGCACGTTTTGAAATTAAGCCGGTCATGCTCTAGATGATACAAAATGCGGGGTAATTTGGAGGTCTACAAGGTGAAGACCCGCACGCTCATCTGACCATCTTTGTGGAGATGTGTAATACTTTCTCCATCTTTGGCGTCACCCCTGAAGGAATTAGACTTTACCTCTTCCCATACACACTGAGGGATGAGGCAAAGAGGTGGGCTCATTTGTTGAAGCCAAATGAAATCACGTCATGGGACCAATTGGTGGAGCGGTTCATGAAGAAATTCTTCCCTCCAGCCGTCAACGCAAGGAAACGAAAGGATGTGCTAAATTTTGAACAGATAGATAACGAGACTCTAAGCACCACCTGGGTGCGTTTCAAAGGTTGGTGAAAAATGGCCGCGGTAACCTCTCTCCTTAAAACGATGG
>NC_052360.1:65264310-65369105 GCF_009727055.1 Benincasa hispida | reverse complement strand
GGAAGAGGCCCCGAGAGAAGAAAAACTGATAACGCCATTGTACTAGTGGATACAATGACAATCTTGGCCGCACAAATGGCCGCGGTAACCTCTCTCCTTAAAACGATGGCAATTAATCAAGGTGCCCTCTCTCAAAGTTTAGCGCAACCCAAGGCGCCGGCACAAGTGGCATAATAAGTTACGTCCAATGCAGAGGGGGCCCTGCTGTAAAGATGTGCCCATCGAACCCGCAGTCAGTGTTTGCTATCCAAAACAACCCTTACAACAACACTTACAATCCAGGTTGGCAGAACCACCCTAACTTCGGTTAGGGAGGGAATCACAACCAGGGGGGCCAAAGTAATCATCAGAACAGTAATTCACGAAGTCGAGGAAATCCTCCATCTTTTCACCAGAATCAGAATCAGAGTCATCAAAGGCAATCGCATAACCAACCGTCCTCATCGAACACCTCTGTGAATTCATCATCATTGGAGTCCCTGCTCAAACAATACATTGAGAAAAATGACGCAGTCATGCAGTCGCAGGCGTCTTCAATAAGGAACTTGGAGATCCAACTTGGGCAATTGGCAACTGAGCTTCGCAACAGAACACCAGGAACGCTGCCAAGTAACTCAGAAGCCTCAGGATCTCATGGGAAGAAACAATGTCCTTGATGACATTGCGCAGGCAAGCTTGACCGCTTGAGGGGTGTGGATTGCGGTAATCGTGAGAAATTTATCTTTCAATCCGCATCTCTAAAATCTATGTTTAACGCTTTCTTTACAGCTTTCCTTTATTGTTTCTGCATTGCATTATTTACTGCTTTCTTAAAATAGCCTTTACTGCTTTATGAATTTACTTTCAATTTAATTCAAATTGCGTTATTTCCATGCCTTGTTCAATTTACTTACTTTTCTGCATTAGTTTGCGTTGTTCTTAAATCTCTGTGAATGACTGACTTAAAAGAAAATGAACACTGCAAAGTCTTAGCGACTTGCGTTGTTGATGAAAATATATATATGTAATAATAATAATAACAATAATAAACTTTAATAAACATCCGGTATGCATTCCGATGATGGGTGCATCTTACGCTGACAAGATACACTTTGCGTCCATCTTACACAAATGCATTGCGCTGAGGGGTGTGTTGCGCGCGTATGTGTTCTGCGCCCGTCCTTAGCGAAAACGCACTATGTCGAGGTAGTGTTGCACCAGTAGAAATACCGTGCGCCCATCCTCCAAAAATGCACTGAGTTGAGGGGTGTGTTGCGCTAATGCATGCGTTGTTGCCCGTCCTTTGCAAATATGCATTTGCGTTAACGGATGCATTGTGTTAATCTTTAACCTTGCGCTCGTCCGAATAAAACACAAAAGATAAATTCTTTTTGCAAGAGAGTAGTCCAATCGCTTAGGCTTCCAAGGAAATGATGACTTAGCAGATGAAAGGACGTCCTTCCTACTAATTCATAAATGCGAAGAGCGCAGCGGGCAGGCTTTTTGAGTACCTCGAAGCCTGCCACGCAGAATTTATGTTAGGCCCATCAAGGCCCAACCTATAAATTCCCTTCTCCTTCGTCTGAGGAAGTCTATTTGAATCTTTTGCGAAAAAGAAAACCCTAAGTGAATCCTCTGCATACCCAACCTTTGAAATTTCTTCTTAAGTCCTACGAACTTTCCCAACTCTATCACTCACGGGAACCATGGCCGAGCAGTCTTCACATTCATCTTCCCTACCTTCATCACCTTCCCGATCCCAAGTCATCGCAAGGGAGGCGACATTCCTCGCAGCAAGCTGTCGCCTTGCCGGCCAGTCGAAGCCTATCCCAAGAATCGTCGGAAAACCTCAGCGAAAACCTTTTGTAGCCAAACCACTCCAAATCCGAGAGAGGCCGACCACGGAGAGTGCCCCACTCCCAGCACTGTCATCCGAAAGTGAGAAAAAAATAAGAGATGACAAAGAAGTGTTTGGGAGCATCCTGAGCAACATGGAGAAAGAGGGAGGGCTACCCAAAGCAGGAGTTGTTAATCAGCCCTTGCCTTTGGAAGAGGAGATGGTAGAAGCTTCGCAGAGAAGCGCCATGGCCGTTTCGGATCCTAAGGAAACTGTTCAAAAAGAATCCTATGAGTGACCCATCAGGGTTGCTTTGGAGGAGGTGGAAGTGAAGAAGCTTCCGGAAACGGCTGAAGATAAGAAGAAAAGAAAGAGCAAGGAGAAGCGGGCAGGAGAAGATGAAGAGGCTCGGCCAAAGGAGGAAAAGAAGGAGAAAAAAGAAAAGAAGTCAAATGAAAAGAGGGAGTGCAGGTGAGAAGAGAAGCGCCTGAAGAAGGAAGAAAAGAGGAAGAGGGTTGAAAGCCCGGATGTCGATGCAGTGGAGGAGGGGGTGTCAACACAAGAAAAAGAATCAGCGCAACCTCAAGAGGCATCAACGCATATCAGAATGGTTGCGACTGAAGATCGAGAGGATCCAGACATCACCTCTCTAATGCGACGTCACAAGGAGAATACCGTAAAGGTCAACAAGCGACCCATAATTTTGCCAAAGTCTAGCAGAAGAGAAGAAAAGGAGAAAAAGAGAAGAAGAGGAAAAACAAGAAAAGATGTTACGAGCGCAACAAATCATTGCAACAGGCAATTTGAAAAGAAAACTCCAAGATGAGAAAGTACGTCGTAACAACGCAAGTTCGGCAGAAGAAGAGAGAAAAAGGCTCGAGGATGAACAACGTATATTGTTGGCCTCGGAGCAATTTGAAAGAGAAATGAGAGAAGAAGAAGAGGAAGAAAAGAAGAAGAGAAGGAGAAATGGCGCAAAGCAAATATGCAGCGCATTAGAGAGACACAAAGAAAAGAAGTTGCGAAGTGGAAAAGGGAAGAAGAAGATCAACGCAGGGAACGGAAACAAAGACAAAGGTCCCACCTTGAGTTGGCACAAGATAAGGGCAAAGCGAAAGTTTAAAGCAGTGAGCCTGCATTGACCAAAGGGCGCCCATCAAAGAAGAAGGAAAATGATGATATGATGATGGAAATGGGGTTCTTTCCTTCGTCAACGCCAAGGGAAAGCGGAACCTTAGTTGCGTCCTTAACGCGATTGACGAACTTGCGATGTTTTTACTCTTTACTCTTTGTCTTTCTGCTTCATTCATAAGACTTGCCATCGCATTCATCGATTCTTTTGTACAACCTCACAGCCAGTCCTTGACTCCTGTATCATGTATCATAATAGTTTAGGAATTTACTTTATCAATGCATTTTTACTTTTAGTGCAATTTATATTTCTGTACAAACCAAAATTCTTTATTCATTATTATAACCGGACGCATGTATCACATAAGTATCGCATTTAACGATAACAATCCTCGTGTTCGACCTCGGATCACTCTGAGAAACTTGTGTTGGAATTATACTTGGTTTCAGCGCAAGGAAACTTGTGACACGCACTACTTCATTGCATACTACGAGCATATCACTATCAATGCATACACTTAAAACGTAGTATTGCATAAAATATCTTTATCGCAAATCACTTGAGCGCATATAGAGTAACATTCATTCATTCATCAGCGCAATAGATAAAGATAACATTCCATTTTTACAGTCAACAAGTTTATTGCAACATGAGCTTGTATTACATTCATCCATCAGTAGTATGTATAAGCGATACAAAACACAACACAACATAACATTCCATTCGTATCCTTACAATTATCAAAGCCCAAAAACGCAGAGGCCTTTACAAACAACCAGAGAATTCAACAAACCGAGGTTACATCCCAGAAATGTCCAATAATCCACACATCCACAAACGATTAACAATTAAAATAGATAGTAGACAAGTTGCACCCACCGTGAATGTAAATGCAATTCTTTTGCAGCAATGAATTGGAAGATCAGAAAACCGAGTGCTATGATACCAATTGAAGGAGCTTTTACTCAATAGTACCTACGAGCGGAAGCGGATCATTCCAATTCATTGTGATAGAATTACCATATATACATTCAAAATATACTAATATGCATTCATAATGCTAAAAAGATCAAGAAATCATACCAGATGAAGATTTCTTCTTCACAGCAAGTCTAAAACCCAATCGTCTACCTCGAACAATCACCACTCGGACAGAAGGAAACGGAGATGACACCACCACTCAGAGCCCTCAATATTCTTGGAGTGAGAATCCAAAGTGTGGGCTTTGTACAGATTTGGTAGAAGGGAAGAGGAAGAGAGACCGTACACAACTATCAAGCAAGTGAGAGATGAGGTCATCTATCACATAGACAAGATGCTTGATCATTTAGGTGAAGTATACGATTATGTAGGGAAAAGTAAGCGATCGTCTAAACGATCGTGTAGGAAAGGGTAAGCGATCGTATAAATGATCGTGTAGGAAAAGAGTGAGCGATCGTCTAAACGATCGCGTAGGAAAAACCAAGCGATCGTCTATACGATCGTTTAGTAAATATCAGGAGCTAAACGATTACTTAAGAAAAAGGTAAACGATCGTTTAGTTAATAGCGCGCTAAGGTGTAATCGGTAAGCGATCGCTTAGCAATATTGTATATATAAGTGATCATGCAGGCATTATCGTATAAGTACTGATTTTCTAAACGATGACACTCTCTTTAACACATTGTCCGTGCCACCATACTCAACACACTGTCAGCTATTTATAATGCACTCACCCGTTATTTAAAACAGAAGAGACGCCATCCTATTTCCTTTATAACTGTCCAATGAATGTGATCTTATCATATCATATATTAATTATAATATTTTTCTCTAATTAATGTATCTCATACATAAAGTTAATTATATCATATTTAATTAACTCGTTCAATTATATCATATATAATCGAACTCCCTCTTGTCAATTTGAACATTTCAAACTGACCCAAAAACTGACTCTCAACTTGTATCCAAGCTACCAAGGAGACCTTATGAACCTATGGCTCGAAGCTCCAACAGTATGGGAATAACTGACTAAACTCTTTAGTCACGATATCCACCATCCGTTAACTGCCAGATATTCCACTAAAGATTGGCAATTGAACTCTTCTTGCCATAGATATATTTCTATATCCATTTGATATAACCAATCATCAGTACGATGACCCTTCACAGATGCTCAAAATTAATGCAGGCCAATTTACCATTTTGCCCCTATAATTACATCTTCCTCCTAAAGTACCACTGATCCCTCTAATGAACAATACAACATAGTTCTACTATGTGTGAACACCTCTCTAGCCTCGCAAATTACATAGTCCTACTTCTTGCTTTAGTTAAAGCATTCTTCCAACCTTCTCTCGATAGGTGGAATACATCTTCACTTCTACTCTCACAGGTGAAGATGTCGTCGAGCATGCTTTAGCTAAACTTAATTATTTCTTTAACACAATTAACTCACTCGCTTAATTCTTTCTATTTACCCAGGGAATTAGGAAAACATCATGGAGAAAATGGATTATGGATGAACGGAAATAGACAGAGAGATGACAATGGTAATTATCATAACATTTAATTATAGAATTAAGCGTTCGATACATGGTGTGAATGAAAGATTAGAGAAGATCAATACAGATGATGAAAAAGAGATTAGAAATAAATACAGAAGGAGTGTCAATGTCTTGACACAGATTCCGAACGGAGGTTTTGCTTGCCGGCATGTGGAAGTAATGGAGAGAAGAGCTTCCCTCCCAGGCTTGCTCTTCTGGTAGAAATGACCTTTGCATAGAGCTTCAACGGCGAGGATTGAAAGGATTCCTTGCATGGAGACTCACCTCTCGACCTTGTCTCGTGATTATCCCAGATCTACTCTGGACAATCACTTCAGACCAGTCTCTCTCTCAAAATCGATATATGCACGTCTCTATGTATTCATGTATATTTTTTAGTGAATTTGCAGAAGTTATTTATAGATGAAGCTTGGCTCTTTGACTTCGTGGTCCCCACTTTACGGTTATGGTAGTTCTTGACATGGCGGAGTGAATATTCCTTCTATTACGCAATCAACCCATCAGAAATGCACAACTGAAAGCTGTACATTTGTCAGAATTCTCCGCAAATGTGTTGCTCTTTATATCTTCGATCGATCGCCGCATGCGGTGTTTGATTTTGATTACCGCATGCAGTTGAATTTGCATTGATCGTTAAGCTCTTAATCGATTGTCGCATGCGCCGTCATTGCGTTGATCATCTCTACATTCCTGAATGATGGGCGCAATGTGACGTAGATGCGTTGTTTATTTTATCTTTGAGCCATGAACGCATGCGGTGACTGATTTCCTACAAAACAGAAATTGAAACACTCTATTCTACCATCGCAATGGTGTTAGTGGGTGTATTGACGACATTTTATAATTCTCTCATTTCTTAGCCAATTTCTATACTATCGACGCAACTTTTCTTTCTTTTTACTGCAATATCTAAATAAAACAGTATAAATAACTTGTATTTCTATAAGTTATCAAAGTTACATAAAGACAAACAGGGATATTAAGTTTATTGGTTTGTGGTAAAATAAAACATCTAAATGTGCAAAGTCAAGTATTGAAGTAAATATCATTTATATTATACATCACAAATGTTCGTACAAAGTTGTTTACAAACTATAGGACACGGGACTTTAGGGCACAAACCCCAATACTTGCATCATATAATATAAGTATTACAATATATGCTTGCATGCATAATACATTGTCATGCATCATTTATATTATTAGAGTTATTATATATAATTGGATGTATGTATGAATGTTATTTTATTATTTCATTACTTTAGTATATATAAATGTTATGTATGTTAAGTAATTAAATGGGAATTGCATGAAGCATGATACTACTTTAGATAATTTTATAAATGTTATAATTTACTAAGTATGTCAATAAATGCAATATATGATTTTAATTTTTTTCATATATTTTGTAATGGTTATAATTAAATAAAATTAGAAATTAAAATCAATAATTCAGAATTTCATGCAAACTTAAGCTCAATTAATTTTTAAAAATAGTTTTAAAATATGATTCACATAGACCTAAGATCACAAAATTTCTAATGAGATTATAAATTAGTTTAATCTTTTAATCAGTTTAATAAGATTAAATTGGTTTTAATTAAAAGATTAAATTTGTAACAAATGCATCTATAAGGGACCTTTTGTCTAAGGCTCTAGGGGTATTTAAGTTGACGAAAACGGAACAACCCTACTTGGGAACTGACCTGGAAAGGGAATTTAGATAGATTTGCTACAAACATGCAATTGTTTGATTGAAGTTTATTAAAATGCTTGATAAACATTAATCAAAGTTTTTTAAGTATCCAAAGTAAGTGTTATTTCTGGGAAAATTTAAACAATCGCTTAGTAAAAATAAATAGCCGTATTTTTCCTAAGTTAAATTAACCCTAGGTAAAACACTCAGTGGGAGGAAAATTTGGTATATTTTTCCTTTTCATGTTTCTCCTTCAAAGTTCACACCATGAGATTTATACTTGGCCTCGAGGCACCTTTGCTTGTGTCCCCCTACAGGTGGTGTTTGTATAGTGATGCTTTGTGAATATGATGAAATAATGATGTGTATTGTGATGGTGGTGTATGCGTTGTACATGCATGTTTTCCTAGCAAAATCCAAGTATAAATCCTACTAGGTTGCCTGGAAAGCCCAGGGTCGAACACAGGGACAATGGAGACAATATGCGATGGTGATTTCTGATTCTTTTGCGGTGACAAATAAAACAATGAGTTGGTTGGTATGTTTGTTTAAGGTATAGATTCTATGCGGCGAAATTGAGAAAAGAGTTAATAACAACGAAAGTTACAATGAGTATGTGGGGAACGGGTTGAGAAGAGATTTAGCTAACACTTCCTAAGATTGCGTTCAAGTTATGCGATCATGCTACACACATACACAGCAGGTCATCTCTCAATGCAAATGCTATAGTTCCTAGTTTTAGGACGCATGCGATGTATACGATGATGTCTATAGGACTTACGTCTAAGCCTCTATTTTTGTCTATGCGATGATGAATGACACACACATACACAAGGCGACCGCATACTACCATAACCTATTTCTAGGGTACATGCGATGCATGTTAGCAAACAAAACTTATCTCTACGTTTCTATCTCTTGCTTATGTGGTTCTAATCTAACTTTCTCAAGCCTAGATTCTAACCTAACTCTCTCAAGTCTAGGTTCTTTCTTTAGACTCTCTCTCGAGTAGCTCTAAAGGGGTGATGGACGCATACATAAGACAATATGATCGCGTAAAATGAAGATCTTAGGTTATGCTAGCTAAGTGCTTCTCAACCCATTCAGAAGTTTTGTTACTCATGCGTAATGTAAAGAGAGGGAACAGATCTAGAGATTCAAGTTCCATTTTATAAATGAAATCAGAATACAGAATAACAATGAGAAGTAAGGATAGGGAGCTTGGTAGCAATGTCTTGCTTCCCAAGGCTTTTACATAGTATTTTTCTCTACTCTGCCCAAAAGAATATTCTTGCTTTCGCAAGAGTCGGCCCTCTCTCCCTTCTCACGCTTCCCAGGACTCTCTCAAGCTGACCAAGAATGATCTTCCGACGTCTTTTCTCTTCAATCGCCTCCGCCTCTAAGTATATAAAATTACAGACTACGGCTATCTATGTATATGGCGGAAAAGAACTCCAAAATTCTAACTGCTGAACTTCTTTAACGAATATGGACTTCGGTATTTATAGAACTTCAGGGTGAAGAGCTTTTCTCTCAAATGATTGCATAGATGGGATGTCATTAAATCTCTGTCTGATGCGCCGATTAATTGTCACCGAAAAGTTGAGTGTACTTGCTACAGTGCGTCGTCAACGGCTTGTCAACTAAATTCGGATTTGACCGTCATCAGCTTTTTGTCCCATCGTGATTTATTAAGCTTTCACCTTGATGCGTTGTCTTTATCGGCCACTTATTAAGCAGATCTTCGCGAACACATACGATCGCATAGCTTTGGGGTCGCAATCTTTTAATGCACTCGGATGCTGAATTCCTTGGATCGCAATTTTGCCTTGCGCCAATGCATTTTCCTGCACAAAATACGTAAATTAGCTGCTTTAGTGTGATGGACGCATGCGATCGCAATGTTCTCAACTTAATGCTTTTGGACACTATTTTATATATTTTTACCATCGCAATCCTACATTGTTTTATATCTTTGCATTGTAATAATGTGCATTTCTGCCCGTTATCACACCCCCAAATTTAAAACAATGCTTGCCCTCAAGCATAAACTTAATATTTTCTTTAGAAAGTCAGCCGCCTTTTTCTTTCCTAGATTTCTCGAAGTTCCTTATTCAAATCCTATGTACCAAAATCTTCTTAATTCCTATTCAGGTCTCTTCTTAAAATATTTCTAAAATTTAAGGGTTGCAAGTTTAACCTTCAAAAAATACTTTACTTGTTTCCAGGGCATTGCATGATTTATTTCGAAAAAAAAAAAATTCAACTAGGGTGTTTCCAAATGATTTTTATCCTTGCGTAGTTTAGATATTTTTTCTATGACCTTGTGTTGATCCAAGTGCCTAGCCTTCATTTTTGCTTGCCCCTATGGGTGTTATGCGAGCATCCAACTATGAGCAAGGTGCTCTTTCTCAGTCTAAACTCATGCCCATTTGGCAGCAGAGTTGCGATCATTTTATTTATACGTTGATCACGATTCCTACCTTCGTTTTGGCTTGCCCCCACGTGTGTCATGCAGACATCCAACTACGAGTAGGATCCGATCACAATGTTATGATTTTTTTTTTTTAAAGCCTAAAAGTAACAAGGTTAAAAATAAATACTACACCCTAAATTTAAACACAGCAATGTCCTCATTGCTGAAAGATTGAAAGAATTCATGCAATGCTCTTAGGATTCGTAAAAGTTAGTTTGAAAGAAAACTAGCGGACCACTAACTTCTAGAAATATTTCATGAATTGACTGTCCTAAAATTAAGTTGATTTTAGTACATGCGATGAGAAATAGATGCATGCGTTTCATCATTGAAATCATAATTGGCATAGAAATATAACACGGTGACTTACTAAAGTAATCAATATTTACTGATTATGCCGACTAAAGAAGATGCGATGATAAAATTATCAAAGTTAAAATGAGATGTGATAATGCAAAATTTGGAATAAACAAGGTCAAGGAAAGATACAACTCCCAAATTTGCTCTGTCACTCGCATTATTTGTGATCGCATCATTCTTTGCAGTGAGCCGATTTCTTCGATTGCGGTGGCTGACCGATCTAGTCGCATCTTTCGATTATCGTGTAGCTCTTCCATAATCATTCACCATGATCATTGCAAAAAAAACATTGAGAGGGTAAAAAAATATAAACGATAGAGTTAACAATTTTTTTCTCTCTCCCTCTTTTTTTTTGTAAGGAGTAAAGAGGATATAGAAATGATAACAGATATATAAAAAGGTAGATTGAAGTTCATGAACTGAGATTTCAAGGATACTCCAAAAAGATTGCGTCCCTGCTAAATTTGAATCGCATGATTGTGCAGGGACTGCCCACTTCTTCTTTAGTCGAAATTCCTCAGGTACACGGAGGTGTTCTCACAATGCAAGTCTTCTTCGTGATATATTTTGACTCTTTGCCCGTTGACTTTGCATGCGTTGGTTCCGTCCTCATTGAATAACTCAACCGCTTCATGCGGGAATACCTCTCTGATTATGAAAGGACCAGACCATCATGATTTTAACCTGCTGGGAAAGAGTCGTAGCCGAGAATTGTACAACAAGATCTTCTGTCCGACTTGGAGATTCTTCTCGCATAGTTGTTTGTCATGCCAACATTTTGCACGCTTCTTGTAGATTTTGGCATTGTCATATGCGTGAGTTATCCATTCATCAAGCTCGACCAACTGAAGTTCTCTTGCTTCCCCTACGACCTTTAAGTCAAAATTGAGCTTTTTCACTGCCCACATTGCTTTATGTTCCAACTCAAGCGGTAAATGGCATGCCTTTCTAAACACCAGCGCATACGGGGACACGCCTATTGATAACGGGAAAAAATGCACGTTATTACAGTGCTAAGTTATTAAATTATGAAGGTTTACGTTGATAAAATATGTTAAATTGCGTCCAAAAAGCATTAAGTTCATAACATTGCGATCGCATGCGTTCATCACATAAAAACAGTTAATCAATGGTCACAAGAAATCAATGGTCGAGCACAGCATTACCGCAAGGCTTTGCAGTGATTTTTGTTTGCAAACATCTGCTCAAGAAGGATTACCGCATAGAGCCGACGCAACTTGGTGGGCGCATCTGAGTGAAAAGCATAATTAGTCTCGATGGGACAGTGCCGGAAGCATAGATCGTTTCTGTGAGCTCGGGAGAGTGCTGAAAGCATCAAGATCAGAGAGAGGGCCAGCTCCTGCGGAAGTAGAAATATCTTTTGAACCGAATAAAGTTGCCAGTGTAAAAGCCTTGGGCAGCAAGGGATTGCTACCAGGCTCTCTACCTTTATCTTCCATTGTTATTTTGTATTCAAACTCATTTATATAAATGAAATTTACTTCTCTATATCTGTTCACTCTCTGTTTATCACGCATGAGTAGTTAAATCTATTGAATGGTTTGAGAAGCACTTAGCTAGCATAACTTCACTCTATGCAATTATCTTGTATTATGTATGCTCATCCATTAGAGATATATGGGAGTAGTCTAAGAACAGGATCTAGGCTTGGAAAAGTCAGGTTAGAATCTAGGCTCGGGAGAGTCAGATTAGAAAGCATAATCAAGAGATAGGAGCTTAGGAATAAACATTGTTTGCTATTACCGCATCCTAGAGATAGGATATGATTGTGTGCTGTCACCTTGTCTTTGTGTGCATCTTGCATCATCGCATAGGAAAAGAGTAGAGACTTAGGAATAAGCTCTATGGACACTTTTGCATTCAACACTTGCGTCCTAGACTTAGGAGCACCGCATTTGCATTGGAAAATGATTTGCTATGCATGAGTGTAGCATGATCACATAGCTTGCGTTGACTAGGGTTGCCCTTGTGGTCACTCTTAAGGGCTGTCTCTTATACACATCTAGATGTGTATAAGAGACAGGCTATGCATGAGTGTAGCATGATCGCATAGTCTGACGCATTCCCAGGTAACGCTAGCTAAAGACCTCTCAACCCGTTCATCTGCATACTCAGTGCATCTATCGCATAATCAAACTTTTCTCAAATCCGCCGCATTTATTTATTTCATTACCGCAACCAATAACACCAAACAACTACTTGAGTTACTAGGAAACTCAATGGGGTTTACACTTGGATTCCACTGAGAAAGCTTGATTACTCAATGCAATTCCATCACCGCATTTCATCCATAGTTCCACCTCATAAAATAACGCATCAAGTTTTTGGTGCGGTTGTCGGGGACTTAAGAAAATCAGTGTGCTAACGGTAATTTTTCTAATTTCTTTACAGACTCTCAATCTCTGGTGAACTACGACCCGGAGATTGAGAGAACATTTCGACGACAATTAAGAGACAACCGCCAACAACAAGATAGAACCCCAAGAATGGCGAAACAACAGGACGCAAGGGCCGCAAATGCGAACAATATAATGGCCAACCCCATCCTTCTGGCGAACAATCGTAATAGGCCCATTAGGGACTATGCATCGCCAAACCTGTACGATTTCTCTCCAGGAATCATGAGGCCAGCGTTAGACGGATCGAGGTTTGAAATAAAGTCGGCAATGTTACAGATGATCCAGGCTACTGGGCAGTTTGGAGGGAGGCGTGGCGAAGACCCGCATGCCCACCTCCGAAGGTTCATAGAAATCCACAACACTTTTGTGTTCCCGAATATCTCCACCTAGGAAGTTCAACTCACTTTGTTCCCATTTTCCTTATGCGATCAAGCAAGAAAATGGGTGTATTCTCTCGAACCGGGACAGATAACCTCGTGGGAACAAGTCGTCGAGAAGTTTATGAAAAAATACTTCCCACCTACCGAGAATGCCAGGAGAAGGAAATTAATAAAAAATTTTGAACAAGAAAATGGTGAATCACTCAGCAATGCCTGAGTGAGGTTTAAGCGGCTAGAAAGAGACTGTCCACATAATGGCTTACCAGACTTCCTGCAGATGGAGATTTTTTACCAAGGACTGAACCCTGCTTCACAGATCGCTGCCAATGCGGCAGCAGCTGGTGGTCTGCTTGACAAAACATATGAGGAGGCTAAGAGTATACTCGATTGCATTTCTAAGAATCACGAGGATTGGCGGGAAAGCGACCATAGGTTATGAATCAAAGAGAATGACGCAAACAACGAGGCCATCGCATCCCTGCAAAATCAAATAACTGCGATGATGAGTTTGATACAAGGCATCGTAACTAATAGCACGGGAGCGAAGAAAGGGCAGGTCAACGAAATTGCTCAACCGACTGCAAGTTGTGTCATTTGCAGAAACGCTCATTCGATGGAAGAATGCCCAGAAAATCCGCAGTTAGTATGCTTCATGAAAACTAATCCCTACTCTGATATCTGTTCACTCTCTGTTTATCATGCATGAGTAGTTAAATCTGTTGAATGGGTTGAGAAGCACTTAGCTAGCATAACTTCACTCTATGCGATTATCTTGTATTATGTATGCTCGTCCATTAGAGATATATGGGTGGGTAGTCTAAGGACAGGATCTAGGCTTGGAAAATTCAGGTTAGAATCTAGGCTCGGGAGAGTCAGATTAGAAAGCATAATCAAGAGATAGGAGCTTAGGAATAAGCACTGTTTGCTATTACCGCATCCTAGAGATAGGATATGATTGTGTGCTGTCACCTTGTCTTTGTGTGCATCTTGCATCATCGCATAGGAAAAGAGTAGAGACTTAGGAATAAGCTCTATGGACACTTTTGCATTCAATACTTGCATCCTAGACTTAGGAGCACCGCATTTGCATTGGAAAATGATTTGCTATGCATGAGTGTAGCATGATCGCATAGTCTGACGCATTCCCAGGTAACGCTAGCTAAAGACCTCTCAACCCGTTCATCCGCATACTTAGTGCATCTATCGCATAATCAAACTTTTCTCAAATCCGCCGCATTTATTTATTTCATTACCGCAACCAACAACACCAAACAACTACTTGAGTTACCGGTTATCACAAAGTCTTCATGAAAAATTATCACCGCATATTGTTTTCCCAAGTCCCTGAGTTCGACCCTGGACTTACCAGGAAACTCGATGGGGTTTATGCTTGGATTCCACTGAGATAGCTTGATTGTTCAACGCAATTCCATCACCATATTTCATCCATAGTTCCACTTCATAAAATAACGCATTACCTATAGGTGTCTTATAGGCGGTCTTGTATGCCCACAAGGCATCATCCAGCTTCATTGCCCAATCTTTGCATGAAGGCTTTACCACCTTCTCTAATATTGGACACTTATGCTTGACCATTTGTTTGTGGATGGTATGTGGTGGCTACCTTATAGAGGATATTATACTTGAGCAACAATTTGTTGGTGATGTTATTAATGCAGTGAAAGCCTTCATCACTTATTATGGCATGTGGAGTACCAAAAAAAGTGAAAATATTTTTCCTCAAGAATTTGGAGACTACCGCCACATCCCTTGCGACACACGATACCGCTTCTACCCATTTGGAAACGTATTCGACGACCAACAAAATGTATTTGTGACCATTTGATGGTGGAAATGGTCCCATGAAGTCTATGCCCCAGACGTCGAATAGTTCCAATTCTAAGATGATATTCATGGGCATCGCATGCTTCCATGAAATGTTTCCCGTGCGTTGGCACCGGTCGCATTTCATTGTATAGTCTCTTGCGTCCATGAATAAAGTTGGCAAAAAATATCCACTTTGTAACACCTTTACTGCTGTGCGTTGGCCTTCAAAGTGTTCTCCATGTGGCGAGTCATCGCATTGCTATAATATGCGCTGGTGAGCAGCATCTGGTACGCATAGGCACAAAATCTGGTCTGATCCCCTTTTATAGAGATTTGGCTCGTCCCAATAATATGATTTACATTCATGTCTGAGCAGCCTCTTTTGGTGGGCTGTGTAGTTCTCAGGAAATTTTGGCAAACCAGAAAATTGACCATGTCCGCATACCATGGTAACTCTTCAATTTTAAATAGCTGCTCATCTGGAAAAGTTGTGTTCACCTCCGACTGGTTGCGGTCGACTCCTGGATTTTCTAATCTTGATAAATGGTCCGCAACCTGGTTCTCTGTCTCCTTACGATCAATGATTTCCATGTTGAATTCTTGCAGGAGGAGAACCCATCGAATCAACCTCGGCTTCGCATCTTTCTTTGTCATTAAATACTTGATTGCCGAGTGGTCAGTGTGAACGATCACTTTGGATCCAAGCAGGTAACCTCTAAATTTCTCCAGTGGAAAGATCACCACAAGCAGTTCTTTTTCTGTGGTAGTGTAATTTGTTTGGACAGGGTTCAAGGTTCTACTCGCATATGTGACGGGGTGTAGCATTCTTTTCTTCTTTTGTGCCAGCACCGCCATTATCGTATAACCGCTTGTATCGCACATTAGTTCAAAGGGCTGTGTTCAAATCGGTGCGATCAACACAGGTGCGGTTATTAATGTGTTCTTCAATATCTTGAATGCGTTGAGGCATTGTTCATCAAAGTCAAACGTTCTTTCTGCCTCCAGCAATGCACTCAGTGGTCGCGCAATCTTCAAAAAGTCCTTCACAAAAGGCTGATAAAAACTTGCATGCCCCAAGAAGCTCCTGACAGCCTTCACATTTGCTAGAGGTGGAAGTTTTTCAATCGCCTCAATTTTCGCCTTCTCTACCTCCAGCCCGTCCTTGGAGACTTTGTGCCCGAGCACAATACCTTCCTTCACCATGAAGTGGCATTTCTCCCAATTTAGCACAAGGTTCGTCTCTTCACATCTCCTCAGTATCTTCTCTAGATTATTGAGACAGACTTCGTATGTTTGCCCGTATACCGAGAAGTTGTCCATGAAAATTTCTATAGAATCTTCAAGATACTCAGAAAAGATGGCCATCATACACCTCTGGAATGTGCTCGGCGCATTGCATAAGCCGAACGGCATGCGTCGAAATGCAAATGTTCCATAGGGGTAGGTGAATGTGGTTTTCTCTTGATCTTCAGAAGCAATCATGATTTGGTTGTAGCCTTCATATCTATCCAAAAAGTAAAAGTAATCATTTCCTACTAGGCGGTCTAGCATCTGGTCAATAAAAGGCAATGGGAAATGATCCTTCTTCGTCGCCGCATTCAGTTTGCGGTAGTCCATGCAGATCCGCCAGCCAGTGACGGTTCTCATCGGTATTAGTTCATTATTTGCATTTGGGACTACCATCATCCCTTCTTTCTTTAGCACACATTGAACGGGGCTGACCCACGTGTGTCGGCGATTGGATAGATAATCCCTGCATCTAACCATTTGATTATCTCCTTCTTCACGACCTTCTTCATCTCAGGGTTTAGTTTACGTTGATGTTCGATCGATCCTTTTTTATTCTCCTCGAGATGTATCCTGTGCATGCAATATGTAGGGCTGATTCCTCTAATGTCTACTAGCGTCCAACTGATTGCTTTTATGTACTTTTTCAAGATGCTCAGCAGCACATGCTCTTAATCTTCTTGAAGTGCAGAGGAAATTATTACTAGTAGCGTTTTGTTTCGCCCAAAAAAAAAGCATACTTCAGGTGGTTTGGCAAGGTTTTCAACTCTACTGTCGGTGGTTGTTCCAAGGATGGTTTTTGTGTTTTTCTCTCGTCATTCATCGTCAGCTTTTCTTCTTTGGTGGTTGTTTCTCTAATCGCATTGCAGGTTACTATGGATGCGGTCACATCCTCTATTTCATCTTCATCTTCAGACTTTTCTTCTTCATACAAATTGGGTTCATTATCGGAATATGTGAGGTCTTCTTCTTCTGGGTACTTCATGGATCTGATAATATCAAACCTGATCTTCTGTCCATTCACGCTCAGTGTGATCTCTCCCTTGTACACATCAATCTGCGCGCGACCAGTGGATAAAAATGGTCGTCCCAGGATGATGGGTACATCCTTGTCCGCTTCATAATCAAGGATGATGAAGTCTGCCAGTAATATAAATTTGTCAATCGAGACCAGGACATCTTTCACCTTTCCTTCTGGATGCACAAGGGACCTGTCAGCTAGCTAGAGAGTCACCGTCATGGGCATCAGCTGCCCCACATTCAGCTGCTTAAAAATTGAAAGGGGCATTAAGTTGATACTGGCCCCGAGATCGCAAAGCGCTTGACCAATGTATAAACCGCCGATCGAGTAGGGTGTTGTTAAACTTTCGGGGTTGTACATTTTTTGTGGAATAATGGTTTTGCCCTTTGTGTTAATGCCACCAATGCAAACTTACCTGTGCTCTTTTTCTTTGTCACCATATCCTTCAGAAACTTCACATACTTTGGCATTTATTCAATCACTTCAGTGAAAAGGATGTTGATATGTAATTGTTTCAGCATGTCCATGAAGCGATGATATTGCACTTCATCATTTTTCTTCTTCTTAAGTCTCTGGAGGAATGGTGGTGCTGTATTTTCACGGTTTCCTGCTCTATCGGCTTAGAAATGGACGTAATATCTGGTTTCATCGTGTTCTGTTCTTCTGGTTCTTCTTGAGTCAACGAGGTCTATGGTTCCATCGCAACTGGAATAGTCCGACTTAGCTCCTTTTTCTCTCTTGCCACTGTCTTTCCACCTCGCAAAGTCACAACTTGACATTGCTTCTTTCCCGTACTCCCTAGATTGCGCGAGAGTTCAGTAGAACTCGGCAATGCCCCTTGCGGACTACTTTGAGTTCGTCCGCAATCTGTCCTATCTGAATTTCAAGGTTGCGGATAGACGTCACTTGATTCTGGAGTACTGTTTCATTCTTCTCAATATACTGCTTCAGTAAGCTCTCTAGAGATGGAGATTGTGGCGCTTCCAAACCTGTCTCTTATACACATCTAGATGTGTATAAGAGACAGGATATACGTCACTTGATTCTGGAGTACTGTTTCATTCTTCTCAATATACTGCTTCAGTAAGCTCTCTAGAGATGGAGATTGTGGCGCTTGCGAACTACTAGCTTAATTTTGTGGTTAACCGTTTGTTCGCAAGAAAAATCCTGGCGGCCCTTCTTTTTGCGCCATTGGTTGAAAATTTTGTTGTTGATTTTTCCGCACGAAGTTAGGGTGGTTTCTTCACCCAGGGTTGTAAGTATTGGAAAAAGGATTATTCTTCACGAAATAAACAGACTGTGGGTTCCTCGGACACTCTTCCATTGGATGGCCTTCTCCGCAAGTAGCACAACTTACGCTCATTTGATTGATTGCATTGACATGCCCCTTATGCGTTTCTGGGCTGCTGATTACGATTCCTTGTATTAAATTCATCATCGCATTCATTTGGTTTTGTAGGGATGCGATGGTCCCATTGCTTGCATCACTGTCTTTAATCCTCAGTCGTTGATCGCTTTCTCTCTAGTCTTCGTGATTTTTCGAAATGCGATCAAGTATGTTCTTAGCCTCGTCGTAAGTCTTGTCGAGCAAACCTCCAGCTGCTGTCGCATTAGCAGCCATCTGCGATGCAGGGTTCAAACTGTGGTAAAAATTTTCCATTTGTAAACAATCTGGTAAGCCATTGTGCGGACAATCTCGCACCAGTTGCTTAAACCTCGCCCACGCGTCACTGAGCGATTCATCGATATATTATTCAAAATTAGTGATCAGCTTCCTCCGTCTTGCGTTTTTTTTCGGGGGGAAGTACTTCTTCATGAACTTTTCTACTACATGTTCCCACGATGTAATCTCCTCTGGTTTGAGAGAATAAGCCCATTTTCGGGCTTGGTCACACAATGAAAATGGGAACAACGTTAGTCGAACCTCCTCAGCGGAGATGTTTGGGAACACAAACGTATTGCAGATTTCAATAAAACTCCGGAGGTGGGCGTGTGAATCCTCGCCACGCCTACCGCCAAACTATCCGGCAGTTTGAATCATCTGCAGCATCACCAGCTTCATCTCGAACCTCGATCCGTCCAGAGCTGGCCTTATGATTCTTGGTGAGAAATCATAAAGGTTGGGTGACGCATAGTCCCATATGGGCTTATTGCGATCGTTCGCCAAGAGGATGAGGTTCGCCCTGACATTATTTGCATTTCCTGCTCTGTTTTCCTATTGCTCCGCCATGTTAGGATTTCTCTCTTGTTGTTGATGTAGGCGGTTGTCTCTTCTTCTTCTTCGGAAAGTTCTCTCAATCTCTGGGTCGTAATCAGGCTCAGGAACTTGTCCTTCGCTCATACGATACCCCTTCTTCCCTTACCAAGGGAGAGGCAGTGTACAGAGATGGAAAGTCTGCAAAGAAAATAAAAAAGTTACTGTTAGCACAATATGTACTGTTGTAGTCCCCGGCAACGGCGCCAAAAACTTGATGCATTGTGAATATGATGAAATAATGATGTGTACTGCGATGGTGGTGTATATGTTATACATGCAAGTTTTCCTAGCAAAATCCAAGCATCAATCCTACTAGGTTGCCTAGTAAGCCCAAGGTCGAACACAGGGACTATGAAGACAGTATGTGACGATGATTTCTGATTCCTTTGCGGTGACAAATAAAACAATGAGTAGGTTGGTATGTTTGTTTAAGGTATAGATTCTATGAGGTAGAATTTAGAAAAGAGTTAATAACAACGAAAGTTACAATGAGTATATGGGGAACGAGTTGAGAAGGGATTTAGCTAACACTTCCTAAGATTGCGTTCAAGTTATGCGATCATGCTACACACATACAATAGCAGGTCATCTCTCAATGCAAAAGCTATAGTTCCTAGATTTAGGACGCATGCGATGTATACAATGATATCTATAGGACTTACGTCTAAGCCTCTATTCTTGTCTATGTGATGATGAATGACATACACATACACAAGGCGACCGCATACTACCATAACCTATTTTTAAGATGCATGTTAACAAACAGAACTTATCTCTAAGTTTCTATCTCTTGCTTATGCGATTCTAATCTAACTTTCTCAAGCCTAGATTCTAACCTAGCTCTCTCAATTCTGGGTTCTTTCTTTAGACTCTCTCTCGAGTAGCTCTAAAGGGGTGATGGACATATACATAAGACAAGATGATCGCATAAAATGAAGATCTTAGGTCATGTTAGCTAAGTGCTTCTCAACCCATTCGGAAGTTTAGTTACTCATGCGTAATGTAAAGAGAGTGAACAGATGTAGAGATGCAAGTTCCATTTTCTCTCAAATGATTGCACTGATGGGATGTCATTAAATCTCTGTCTGATGCACCAATTAATTGTCACCAAAAAGTTGAGTGTACTTGCTATAGTGCATTGTTAACGGCTTGTCAACTAAATTTGTATTTGACCATCATCAGCTTTCTATCCCATCGTGATTTATTAAGCTTTCACATTGATGCGTGATAACTGGCAGAAATGCCAGTTATTATAAGCCTTTTATTTAGAATTATGAGGGCTAACAAGTAGAAAATGCGGTGATAATACTTAGAATTTGTGAAAATTTGAGTTTTGTGTCAATCAACACCTAAATCCTCACTAACCCCAATATTATGCGTTATTATACGTTCAAGTGTTTATTTTTATAGCTAACGCAGAAAGCAGACGCATACGCGGAAGCCGGGCTATTGCAAAGACGATCGCATGCGGAGAATTCCTCCATCGCAAAGTCTAACGAATACGTTCGACGCATGGATGTTGCGGTCATCAGTCGCATGCATCCATCGCATAGAAGTTGCGGTCGTCAAGCGAATGCAGTCATCAATGAGAAGTTGCAGTCATCGAGCGAATGCGGTCATCGCATGGATGTTACAGCTACAAAGTTATAACTATAATAGAAGGGTGATCGCAAGATGGGTGGAATGCGTTGATACTTCAGTTGAATCAAGCTCGAACACATACTTTGGGAGTATCAACAAGATAAGATGATGTGACATTGCCCATACCGCGACAAAGGCAATAGTGAGCCAGAACGCAATCATGATTGCTATCAACGTTTAAACTCTATCAATAGCCCTTGGACCTTCACTTCAAAGCCTAAGGCAGAGGTTTGCGATCACAGATGAGAGCATGAGCGAGATTTTCTGTGAGAATTCTTCATCTCCACAAACCAGTCCGAGTGACGACCGGAGCTTTCGCCGAAGATAGGGCTCAAGAGAGACATCTTTACTATCCATCCATGGCACCACCAGCAGCTTTGACGCAGAGTCTTTCATTTCTTCTCTGATCTCTGTATTGTATTACATTTTAGCTTAAGATATTAAGACATTTTGTAATCAATGCATATCTGGATTCCTTCAATTCCATCTTCTTCATCGTCTTTATCTTTATCATCGTTTACCTTCATCATTTATTTATCAAAGGCAATCGCATACTCAATGGTATAGCCTAGAGATAGGACGCATGTAGCAACCCACCGAGAGGTGTGCATTGTGCGAGTATAGTGAGTTAATCCTCTTTGCTTGGTGAAAAGTTGTAGCAACGCTTGTCGATGGGTTGTTGCAATGCTTGTCTATAAGTTAATTAGCCGCATCTAACTGCCTGAGAAGGTAAGAGATGGAACGCACTAAAGCAAAGTATGCATTGTTATTAGAGATAGGCACGGTCTTATGCTCGACACAACCATGCACTATAGAGATATAGTCATGCAATTGACCACCGAGAAGTTTGAGATTAGTTAGTGTGACGAGTTGGGATTATTCGAGTGATTTAAGATAATAAACATTAATATGCGTTTACAGTTGTTGTGTATCTATCAATTCTCATCGCAAGTCTTTCATTGCTCAATCTTTTTAGTTAGGAGTAGGAGTAGTGTGTAATCCATTAACTTCGTCTTTTTACTTTTATTCATCGCCTCAAACGAATTGCTTCACAAGCATTATTGAGTGACAAGTACCCGTGTTTGACCTAGGATTACCCGAGAAACTTATGTTCTCGTTATACTTGGCGAAAAGGCAAGAAAACTTGTGATAGGAATACATGGTCATCGCATATAAGAATAACACATCTTTTCATTCCAACACATGACCTCCGACGCATGGGCATAAACGCATAGCTTAAGACATGCATCATACATAATTGCGTTCAATGCGCCGTCTTTATGCGGCCACCTTCTTGAGCAAATCTTCGCGAACTCATATGATCGCATAGCTTTGCGGTCGCAATCTTTTAATGCGCTCGGACGCTGAATTCCTTGGATTGCAATTCTGCCTTGCACCAATGCATTTTCCTACACAAAATACATAAATTAGCTGCTTTAATGCGATGGACACATGCGATCGCAATGTTCTCAACTTAATGCTTTTGGATACGATTTTACATATTTTTATCGTCGCAATCCTACATTATTTAATATCTTTGCGTTGTAATAACGTGCATTTCTGCCCGTTATCATATAGGTCAATACCAAGGTGAATGGAGAGAGTGTTTATTGTAAGTGGGAGCAAGATGTGTGTCAACACATCCCACGGTCTCTCTCATTAGTTTGTAGTAAATTTTCATGCTCGGTCTCAAGACACCTTTGCTTATGTTCCCCTACGGATGACATTTGTATGACTCTTTACTCAAACTCCTGAAATGGATAGGATTGCTTTAATTTTTGCCCTAATTGGTTTTTCCCTTCGGTTGGCTCATTGAGGTGAAACTCTAGAATCTAAAATGAGGGGTTATACTTACAAGAAAATGTTAAGCTAGTCAACAGTTTCTAGATCGAATAATGGTGACTAATAGTTACAATAACAAGAAGTTGTTCTGTTTATTGGTTGAGATGGTCTCATTTCAATGAAGGGGTACCTGGTTTCCTTACAGTGACTTTTACCCTGCCTCACCGAAACATTATTGCAAAATAGATGTCATGTAGAGTGCATTAAATTATTTTGCTAAAATTTGATTGGTTTTTCCATATGGGTAATGCTTGAGTACTAATATAAATAAATTGTATATTTCAACAAATTTACAAAATGACTTCCGCTACATTAAACATGTTTGTCATTGATAAGTTAACGAAAAATAATTACATCCCCTAGAAAAACATGACTAATACGGTTTTAATCATCGATGACCTGAAATTTGTCCTGGTGGAGGAATGTCCTCCAGTACTAGTTCAAAATGTCGCTCGAGACGTTCGGGAGGCATATGAGCGTTGGGTATCGGCAAATGAAAAGGTTCGAGCATATATCTTGGCAAGCCTTTCTAAAGTCTTGGCCAAGAAGCATGAGCCCACACTCACTGCCCATGAGATCATAGAGTCCCTATGGGGAATGTTCGAACAACCGTTCGCTTAGCTCAAGCATGATGCTCTTAAATACATCTTCAATGCCCATATGTAAGAAGGGACATTTATTCAAGAACACGTTCTCAACATGTTGGTCCACTTTAACGTGGCGAGAATGAATGGGTCTGTCATCGATGAGACCAGTCAGGTTAGCTTCATCCTGGAATATTTACCTGAAAGTTTTTTGTAGTTCCGTACCAATGCTGTTATGAATAGGATTGACTACAATCTAACCACTTTGTTTAATGAGCTTCAGAATTTCCAGTCCTTGATGAAAGTCAAGGAACAGAAGGGATGCCTTATCCTCTAAGAAGTTCTTCAGAGGTTTGACCTCTGGAACTAAGTATGTGCCTTCTTTTAAAAGCACCAAAAAATGGAAGAAGAAGAAAGGTGGAAAGGGAAAAACTAACCCACCAACTGCTGCCCAAACGTCAATAAAGCCAAGGCTGCAAAGGGAATCTATTTCCATTGCAACCAACAGGGACACTGGAAGAAGAACTGTCCCAAATACTTGGCAGAAGAGAAGAAGGTCAAGTAAAGTAAATGTGATTTACTTGTTTTGGAGACTTGTTTAGTGGAGAATGATGATTCAGCCTGGACAATAGATTCAGGCACCACTAACCATATTTGTTCTTCATTTTAGGGAATTAGTTCCTAACGGAAACTAGATGCTGGAGAGGCGGCGATGCATGTTGGAAATGGGCATGTCATCTCAGCTAGGGCAGTGGGAGGACTCCGGCTTACTTTACAGAAAAGTTATATTTTGTTGGACAATGTATATGTAGTTCCTGATTTATAGAGGAACTTAATTTCTGTAAAGTGTTTAATTGAACAAAATTATTCTGTACATTTTTCTTTAAATAAAACATTTATTTCTAACAATGGTATAAAACTTTATTCTGCTAAGCTAGAAGTGTTGGGGTTGATGCCCTAAAGTCTTGTGTCATGTAGTTTATAAACAGTTTTTACGAACGCTTGTGTTATTAATATATGATATTTACTTCACATCTTGTATTTTTGCTCGGTTACTTGTTTTATTTGCTTTACCACAAACCAATAAACATAAAATCTCTGGTTATCTGTATGTGACTCAAGCATATATGTGGTGACATACAAGTGGATCATGTCTTGAGTGATAACAAAAAATGGTCTGTAGTATATGGATATAGGAGGGAAACCTTATCCTGGTGACGCTACGGATGTGACCCGCTTTGTGGAATGGTCACAAGTATTGTGACTTGTCACAGATGGTCTGATCCTGATCATTCGTGTTGGGGACATGCGAGCGGAGGCGTCCTATACAAAGAGTTTGTATAAGACCTGACCACGAAGTGTTAACGTCTCGTTATATAACACCGTTCATGATAGAGACTTCACTTCACTGAGATAACCATAGGTAACATGACCTCAATCCTAAGTGAGTTGGGAACTCCTGCCATTGAGGGCGGTCCTTTGATCTGTATGGGTGCAAGTGGCCAGGTCGCCAATTCAAACCTACCATTTTGGGGATTCATCTGATTTGGGAGCTGTGAACTCAGCTACACAAGATGAATTCACTCCTTCCCCGAGGCAAGGGTAAGTAAATAGATAACTCCTTTAAGGGCTGATTCTAGGGCTTGAACGATGTGGCGCCACACACCTTCTCTTGGCACGAGAGGTGTTCACACATTGTTGGACTATGTTGTATTGTTCATTAGAAGAATCAGTGGTACTTAAGGAGNCACACACCTTCTCTTGGCACGAGAGGTGTTCACACATTGTTGGACTATGTTGTATTGTTCATTAGAAGAATCAGTGGTACTTAAGGAGTGAGATATAACTACAGGGGCAAAATGGTAATTTGGCCCAGCTATACTTACGAGCATCTGTGAAGGGTCATCGTGCTCATGATTGGTTATATCCGATGGACACATAAATATATCTGTGATAAGAAGAGTTCAGCTGTTGATCTTTAGTGGAATGTCTGACAGTTAATGGATGGTGGCTCTCGTGGCTAAAGAGTTTAGTTAGTTATTCACGGACTGTTGGAGCTTCGGGCCACAGGTCCATTAGGTCCCCTGGGTAGCTTGGATAAAGTCGAGAACCAGTATTTGAGTTAATTTGAAATGTTCAAATTGACAAAAGAAAGTTTGATTATATATGATATAATTGGACTAGTTAATTATATATGATATAATTGGGAAAATGTTTGAGATACATTATTTTGGAGGAAATTAGATATAAATATGATTTATATCAAGTAGAGAAGAAAATACTATAGTAGATATGTGATATCAAACTATAGGATAAAAATATAATATGATTATTTTATTAATTAATTAGTTGGTTAATTATATGATAATTAATCCAAAATTCACATTCAGACGTGGGTTAGTGGGGCAATGTCGGTTATTGTAACCGATGAATTAAAATGAAAATTGTTTTCATTTTTTTGAACGTTTAATCGTCGTTTGAAAGAAAGAAAGAGCGCGTTAGTAGTATTGTAAACGATCGCTTAAAAGAATCGAGAGCCTATACGATAGTCGCCTCGTGCCTAAAGGATCGTCTATCTCGCGCCTAAATGATCGCACACTATTTTCTACACGATCGCATAGCTTCTTTAAACGATCGTATAGTGTGCTGATTTTGCTAAACGATCGTATACCTTTTCCTAAACAATCGTTCAGTAAAATCTACATGATCGTGTAGCTTCTGCTAAACGATAAGCACCGTGCTATGCGATAGCGCCTTTTTCCCTCCCACTTGCTTATCGCCTACACGATCTGGTATTCCTCCTTCCTCTACCAAATTCACCAAAGACCATGCTTTGGGTTCTCACTCCGAGAATACCCAGGGCTCTTTTCTGGTGGTGTCGTCCCCACGGCATTGGTGTTCGCGGTTGTTCGTGTTGCTGCAGTCGACGCTTCCACTGGGCATTGGTAGATCGCATGGAGGTTTTCCGTTGCTTCCAGTGCTGAAGTTTGAAGAACGTCTTCAACTGGTATGACACTCTTTCCCTTATTATTTTGTTGTTCATAGCATGCCAATAATTAGTGTTTGTTTGCATAACTATATGTTTTGAATGTATAATGTGTATTTCGGTCACGATGAGATCGGAACGATCCGAACGCGCTCATGGAACTCTTCGATAAGAGATCCTTCAAAAAGAACTTTGTTCAGTGATTTATAAATTTTATTTATGTAGCAAGGGTTTACGGGCAACGGTAAGCTCTGGACATACCAAATTGGTTTGGTAGTACAAGCGGTCGTAAACCCTTGTTATACAAACAAAATTTATAAATCACTGAACGAACTACTTATACTAACTGGTAGTATAAACGGCAAGTCCAAGGTCGAACCTCAAGGAAGTGCGGAAGATTAGTTCATCGAAGCTTATTTTTAGTTAAAGAGGTAAAACGTGGGGGGGTTGATGTGGATGAAATAGGAAAGTGCATAAAAGAAATAAAGTGCAAGAAAAGTAAAGATAGAAACGAAATTAATCTAGACGTCTTAGCTTAGAGGGATGAATTCACTCGATATAATTAAAATCATTGAAGCAACATATGACTTAAACTCCTCGTTTATGCTTAACCCAATTGATTGGAATTCCGACCAATGGTCCTAATTATCTAATTAATCAAAATGCATAGAAAACGAATCTGCTCCATACAAATTGATAAATTGCATTAAGTTCTAGGGATGGCGCAAAGATGAGTGTTTGACTTCCAATATCTAATCAAACATTGAATGTGGTTTCTCTCTAGATCGATAGGACAAACTACTATTCATTATAGACAACGAATTACAAGCCTAACTAACCTATTGCTTCCTTTGAGGTTAACTTATAATTAAATGTCACATATTACAAGCCAATCTCTAAATATTCAAATCACACAATAAATCATTGGTCGTCAGTTAACAATAAAATCATGCAATTCATAAATGTGAAACTCGGATTGAAACCCATAAACAAGTTCGTATACATCATAAAATCTAAAATCCCAAAATAACATTGAGTTCCTCCAAATCCCTAGCTAAGAAACCAAAATCTTACCTTCCCATAGAGGATGAGAAGCTACAATCCGGCATCTACTTGATCAACTACTAAAGAAACACCTAAAGAAGAAAGTGGGAGAGATAAGAGAGGGAAAAAATCGGCTGGAAGCCCAAATGTGGGTGTCTGTTTCTGCCTTAAATCGAAGAGAATTATATGCACTGCAATCACAGCATCATGACGCTGCAACGTTGTGAGCCTCACGTGCGTGTCCGTCAAATATCGAAGCATTGCAACGCTGCTCTGTTTCTTCACGAAATAGACAGCTACTGCCTTGTAGCGTTGCGCAACGCTCCGTCCAAGGGCATTTTCGTCCTTTCACGTCTTTTTAAAGTCCGGTTGCTCAAATTAGCTCCTAATTACTTCAAATTAACCCCAAAAAGCTCGTAACGACTGATTCTACATTAAAGATGCTTGATACCTATAAACTCATTAAATAGATACATTAAACATGGTAATGGCCTAGAATTAAGAAGAGAAAAATAGTACATTTTTTGTCCTATCACAATCCCGCCTTTAGGGGACTCTGTCATATGTTTCATGATTTATGCGTGATGACGGACCTTACTCTTGCTTCTATATAACCTCCTTTGAACGACTACGAGCAACAGGTCCTGTATAGGAGTCACTTGCAGCCGTTACTTTGGATGTAACTTTCTTTGGTGTCATTGATTTGTTTAAATGTTGATAAAGAGATTAAAGGTAGAGAGGTCTCACTGGGCATGCCAATTTATTCACACGAGGTTTTCGGAGAAACTTGTTTTATGGATTTAACGTGAGTTTGTGTTGATTTGATGCGATGTGGTTCGATCTCTAGTATTTGATCCTCTGATTCTCTCTCAATTAAATGCGTACGCTTGACTTGAGGAAGCAAAGCGCGTGATATTCTTGAAGTTGAAGTCTTAGAAGAATCTTTGGATCTTCATAACTTGAGTTTCAAGGAGTAATTTAGTCTTCATAAGTTAAGGAGTCTTCTGAATGTAGAGAATTCTCTTTAGGCTCTCTGGAAGGTAGAATTGTTGTTCCATACAAATGAAGAGAACTATTCTATTTATAGCGATCTCTAGTGGGTTTTATGGAATTGAGCATGGTTGGTCCATGGACTTGGCCCTTGGGCCCAATTAATTGAATTTGGGCCTAATTTGGTATTTGGACCAAATTAAACCTATTTTTGGGCTCAATTGGACTTTTGCCAAATTATAATATCAAATCGGACAAAATTTATTTTATTCAATCCAATGATCATGATGAAAATAAGTGGCATCATTGAAATTTACCAATTTATGTCTTCAATTTGAATTTGAGACACATGTCAACTTTTAATTGGTCCCAAATTTGATTATTGCAATTTCGTCATTAATTTGAAAAATGACGTAGTAATTTGTGATTGGTCCAAAATTTCTCATTCAACACCCCTTTTGTAATTTTTATAATATATTTCAGAAATCAACTATAAAATTTGTGACAATTACAAAAATCAAAATTATATTTTATTTTTTATACATATGTGTGTATTAAAATTTAGTTGTCACCAATCCTCCATTTCTATGTGAAAAAAATGTAAACTATGCAAAATACTCTAATTACGGCTTTAAACTTTGAAAATGTTCATTTTAACCAACAAAATTTCAAATTATTTTTAAAAATGGTATTTGAGATTTTTTTTTATTGAATGATCTATGATTGATGAGGCAACAAATTAATAAAAACTAGAAGGCACATATATGTCACATACCATCCTTTACGATGTCATTCATGTAAATTGAGAAAAAAAATCCTAAAATAAGAACTACAGTTTAAAAGTTGATTATATGAAACTTTTACATAGTTAAAATTTAAGACAAATCCATTTACACTTTTTTAGGAGTTACATATCGATTAAAACTACAAACTAATAATTATATCAATTTAAACTTTAAATTTTGGATCAATTTAGATATTTTGTTAGTCGGTGATTCATAACTATTTTCACTCCATTTCATTTTCAATTAGCAGCATCTAAATAAAACTATTCTTATTTCAAAATCCCCTCAAAGTATCCAGAAAAATTAATTATAAAAAATAAAGGAAGACAAGCATATAAAAATCGATCAAATTTAATTATAAAAAAAAAACGCAGCTAGTTATTTTATTCATTTTTTTAGGAAACTAGTTATTTAATCTTGAATTATCTAATTTATATTAATTATCTCACTTAAAGAAAGTCATATACACACGTGTGAAACTTAAATTCTTATGGTTTTGGATTTTCTTTAGAAATTTAAAAACGTTTTTTTTTAATTTTAAAACATTAGTTATCGAAATAAAGTTGTTTCTTAAAAATAAAAAAAGAAAATAGAAACTAAAAGATTACCAATTAAGCCTTAAATAACACTTTAATTTTTATTTTTTTTTTAACTAAAGATCTTTTAACTATTTATGAGCAATTCTTACAATTCTTCTAATAGTGTAGGATGGTTTTAATTAGCTAGATTTAGTCATTTTGTTGCTAAGGTGAACTATTTGTATAACTAATGACCATCTAAACATAACTTAGTGAATAAATATGTATTATTTTTTCAAAGTTGAAGATTAGATCTCGCACCCTATATTTGTTAAATTCATAAAACATTTTTGGGCAAATATCAATTTATACTTCTAAATTTTTTTAGATCGTATCATATAAAACTCTAAACTAAAAAGTATATCAATTTAACCCTTGGACAACTTTCATAAGTGATTTACACATTCCTCCAAATTTCACTTGACCATTATCATGTGAAAACTTATTAGTTGAGTCAATTAAACTTCTAAATCTTCATACACCATTTAATTTAGACTCTTCATTACAATAACTTTTGGAAATCATCTATATATATTAAATCTCTTTGAACATGTACAGACTTTTTCAAATGTCATACAAAATGAATTATTAGATTAAACATATGAACAATTTTCAAATGAAAATTTGACTAAAAGTATAAATTTGATTCATCTATAGAAGTTTAAAGGTTTAATTGATATAAATATAAATTTTACACGAGGTTTTCCTTCATATAACTTAATCAAGGAGTAAATTGATACAATTATCATTATATTAGAATTTAAACTGATACAACTTCATTTAAGAGTATAAATGGATAGTTTTTCAAACATTCTTTTAATCAGTATCATATGCAATAGCATCACCTAGCGTTTGTAGTCCAACGGTTAGGATAATTGCCTTCCAAGCAATAGACCCGGGTTCGACTCCCGGCAAACGCAATAATTTTATTTTTCTTTAAAAACGAGGCAACTTTTCACGTCAAAAACCCAAAGGGGACAAAAGACAAAAAAGGACGATACAAAAACATAAAACTCACTTAACAATCTGAAATTGGCATTGATATAGTTACATACTATTGATATGAGCTGCCTAGAGAGAAACGAGCGATGAAAAATAATGAATTTTTAATTATGGATATCGAAATCGATATAGATTATTGATATGCAGAAGAAATATGGATCCCTTGTTAATTATTTCTTAAAACAAAAGTTTTTGGATTTATCTACGCAACAAATTTGGCATTGATATAGTTACATACTATTGATATGAGCTGCCTAGAGAGAAACGAGCGATGAAAAATGATGAATTTTTAATTATGGATATCGAAATCGATATAGATTATTGATATGCAGGAGAAATATGGATCCCCTGTCAATTATTTCTTAAAACAAAAGTTTTTGGATTTATCTACGCAACAAATTTGCTTCAATCGCCAACTTGATTCCCTCCCTCAGTGACAAAGTTTCGCATAAGCTCTAAAGAAGTATTTGGTATGGATGTTTGGAATCTTAAAGCTGGGAACGTTAAGTTCAAGAATTAGGTTGAGAGGTTTAGGTAGTAGTGGAGGTTTTGAAAGTTTTGGTTTAAGAAACCTATGTTTGGACTGCAAACTTAGGAAGTTTGGGAATGAAGTGCAGATTTATAAATATAGATTTATAAGTCTTGAATTGGTGAAATATTTTCTTGTATTTAATAAATGATTAGATGTTAGATTAGTTCAAACTTGTCATCTTAATTATTTTAATATAGTTAAGTTTAAAATAAACTAAAAAATTTAGAATAAAACTTCATGGAATTTTGCCACTATAACTAATTTGAAGATAATCGATTTTTTTTTACCGTACTATGCTAACTTCAAATTGAAATAAACATTGAAATAAACTAGTATTTTAGTCTAAAATTCAATTGTTGAAAAAGTATAATTTTTTTTTATCAAATTACATTTGAGGAAACAAAAAATCTTAAAATTTTTATTTTTATTTTTATTTGCAGTTTTTACCAACATTTTAATTATTTATGTTTAAAAAATAATCCTAAATGTTGGAGCTAGTTAAATTAACCAACGGAAAAAAAAATGAAAATGAAAAATTACATTAGGGCTTTCTATACATATAGCCTAAATAAATATACCTAATTATACAATTGCAATCTAAAGAGCTATTATTTTACCAAAAAAATGACCCAATTTACTTTTTAAGCTCTCAACATGTAAGAGAAGTTTCTTGTGATTATGAACTTTCCTAAACACTTTTCTTTTTAGAACTTATACAAGTAAGAAAAATATCTACAAAAATCCAAAAACTGTTGCCCTCATAAATAAAGCAAGAATCGACGAAAATCTTTGAAGGATAAAACGAGGTTATTTGATATATATAGCACGATATATCTGAATTTTCTATAAATAAAGCAGTGTATATTTGATGAGTGCATGAACAATACAATTTGTATAGTATATTGTCTTATCGAACAATATATTTCACATATATTTATATTTTTCAGGATATGTGTAATCACGACAAAAAATAAACCATGGTATATGCCATGTATATTTACATTTTCCTTATATTATCAGTATATTCGACATATACTTGATATCTAAATAAATAAGTGATCGATTTTTAATTAGTAAAAATAAAAATAAATAAAATCTTCTAAAATGAAGAAAACATTAATTTTAGACAAAGAAGGGAAAAGAGAGAATTTAAAAAAAAGATAATATAATAATAATAATAATTAAAAAATAACTCTAAAAGAAAAAATAATGAGAAGAAAGGGAAAGTGTATTTTGAAAATATATTATTGTAATTAAACCAAGGACCTCTTTGGAATGACTTAGGAAAAAAAAATGTTCGCCAGAGGGATCACTGAAAGTGGCGACCGGAGGCAGCCGCCAGAATTGGTAGCTGGAGGTTAGTCAACGACGGTCACCTGAGGTGGTGTCTGGAAGTGTTGGGTTTTATGTCCTAAAACTCGTGATTTGTAAACTATAGAACTTATTCTGAAAATTCAATAAGTTGTTATTGAATAGATGTTTTGCTTATTAGAAATCCAATAAACCTAAAAGTCCCTTGACTATTAGATAAGTACTTGAACTTTATGTGGAGACATAAAAGTGGATCAGGTTCGAGTAAATAGTCAAAATGATCTATAGTATATGAATAAGGTTGGGTGCCTTATTCTGGTAACACTATTGGATGCGGCCTACTCTGTAGTTATTACAAAGAGTTGTAAAGTGCTACAAACGAAGTAATCCTAATCCGTTCATGTTGGGACATGAGAAGTGGGGGTGCCCAGCAGATGCGTCGACTGCAGCAGCACGAACAACCGCAAACTCACGAACGCAACGAGGACGACACCACCAGAAAAGAGCCCCAGGCATTCTCAAAGTGAGAACCCCATGCGTAGTCTTTGGTGAGTTTGGTAGAGGAAGAAGGAAGCACAGATCATGTAAACGATAAACAAGTGGGAAGGAAAAAGATGCTATCATATAGCAAGATGCTTATCGTTTAGGAGAAAGTACACGATCGTGTAGATTTTACTGAATGATCATTTAGGAAAAGGTATACGATCGTTTAACAAACACGACATACTATACAATCGTTTAAGGAAGCTATCTGATCATTTAGGAACTAGTCGTGCGATCGTTTAGGCGCGAGGCGGGCGATCATTTAGGTGCAAAGCGACTATCGTATAGGCTCTCGAGATTAAGCGATCGATTAGGATTTTAAACCAACGCGCTCTTCGATCTTTTTCCGGGCGAGTGGTTCAAAATGAAACATATTTCATTTTAATTCATCAGTTACAATAACCGGCGCAGTTCCCACTAACACACGTCCGAACGTGATTTTGGGTTGATTATCATATGATTAATCAATTAAAATATTAATAAATATAATCATATTATATTTTTAACCTATAGTTTGACATCACATATCTACTATAGTAATTTCTCTTCTACTTGATATAAATCATATTTATATCTAATTTCCTCCAAACTAATGTATCTAATACATTTAGCCAATTGTATTATATATAATTAACCAGTCTAATTATATCATATACAATCAAATTTTCTCTTGTCAATTTGAACATTTCAAATTAACCCAAACACTGGTTCTCGACTTTATCCCAGGGGATCTAATGGACCTGTGGCTCGAAGCTCCAATGGTCCGTGAATAGCTGACTAAACTCTTTAACCATGAGATCCACCATCTGTTAACTGTCAGGCATTCCACTAAAGACTAACAGCTGAACTCTTCTTACCACAGATATATTTCTGTGTCCATCGGATATAACCAAACATAAGTACGATGACCCTTCACAGATGCTCATAAGTACAGCTGAGCCAAATTACTGTTTTTCCCCTATAGTTATATCTCACTCCTTAAGTACCACTGATTTCTCTAATGAATAATACGACATAGTCCAACTATGTGTGAACACCTCTCGGGCCAAGAGAAGGTGTGTGGCGCCACTTCGTTCAAGCCTCGGAATCAGCCCTTAAGGGAACTATCTATCTACTTACCCCTGCCTCGGGGAAAGAGTCAATTCCATCTTGTGTAGCTGAGTTGCCAGCTCCCAAATCAGACGAATCACCAAAATGATTAGGTTTGAATCGGCGACTGGCCACCTCGCACCCATACAAATCAAAGGACGCCACTCCAATGGCAGGAGTTCCCAAACTCACTTAGGATTGAGGTCATGTTACCTATGGTCATCCTAGTCAAGTGAAGTCTCTGTCATGAACAGTGTTATATAACAAAGACGTTAAACTTCATGGTCAGGTCTTATACAAATCTTTGTATAGGACGCCCCCACTCGCATGTCCTCAACACGCAATGATAAAGATCAAAATCGTGAGACAAGTCACACACTTGTGACCATTCCATAAAGTGGGGCCGCATCCATAGCTTACTAGGATAGGTTCCCTCCTATATTCATATACTACATACCATTTTGGTATCACTCAAGACGTATCCACTTGTATGTCCCCACATACATGCTTGAGTTACATACAGATAACCAGAGATTTTATGTATATTGGTTTGTGGTAAAGCAAATAAAACAAGCAACTGAGCAAAATACAAGATGTGAAGTAAATATCATATATTATATAAACAAGCGTTCGTACATACTGTTTACAAACTAAGACATGAGACTTTAGGGCATCAATCCCTACAGCTGAAACATGAGGAGTGGGGGTGTCCTTGTGCAAAAGGGTTTGTACAAGATCAGACCACGAAATCAGTCACCATTACTTTATAACGTTGTTTTACTGTTTAAGACTGACTATTTCAAAGCGATGACCTAGGTAACTTGACCTCAATCCTGAGCTAACTCTTGAACTTCTATTTATTCAGGATATCCTTAGATTTGCATAGGTGAGGGTTGGCCCCCAACAACGCCGGCTTAATAACCTCCCGGAGTAAAGACGGGATAGATATCTGGGGACATAGAGTGCAAATGGAATTCACTCCTACTCACTATTTAAGGATAGTGAGAGGTTGTTTCCTAAGTATTGATTCTGGGTCTTGAACAAGGGGCCCCACTCTCCTCACTGGCCCAGAGGGACTCGAGATGTTGATTGGATCACAAACAATAGTTCATTAGAGGATGAGTGGGACCTTAAGAAATAAGAGGTAATTTCGGGGTAAAATAGAGATATCGACCCAGCCGTTATTACGAACAACCTGTGAAGGGTTAAACTTACTAATCATGGTAACATCGAGTGGACTTAATATATCTACAGAGAGGGAGTTCAAACTATGGGCTTTAGTGGAGTGACCATTTAGTTAACGAAGAGGGTTAGTTCGGTCTAATGAATTTAGCCGATTAATTTTCGAATCGTTGGAGCCCATGATCTGTAGGTCCGCGAGGTCCCCTACTAGCTCGGAAATGGATTAGCTCTAGAGTAGCGTGATAAGTTAATTTGAAACGTTCAAATTAGAATTAACAACAAAATTGGAAGATTAATATTCAAATACGATAAATATATGATGTGGAATGTGTAAAATAATTTAATATTATTGATATTAAATTAATTATTTATTAATTTTATTAGAAAATTAATTTATGAAATTACTTTGTAAAATTAATAAATTTTTTTATTTTAGAAATCAAATGTGATTTTAAAATCAAATTGGATTTTCGAAATAGAAAAATACACAAATGGAAAATGGTTTTTCCATTATCATCTTCAAATAGCTCACCCATAACCCAACATCTTTAGCTTCAATTACTCCAAGATTGAGCTACAATTCATGCAGCTATCTTCTTTGCATGATGGTCTGCAATATATTAAAGAAATTGGAGTAATTTTGAGACATGCAATTGATAGAATTTTTCCTGAAAATTTTGGTTGAAGAAGGAGTTCTTCAAGTGGGTTGCTGCTGAGCTATTCTCCAAGTTCCCTTGATTCCAGTTTATTTTGAGTCCCACAACTCAAACTAGAGCACTAAGAGAATAGTGGGGAAGATCTTGTGGTGTCTGCACAAAGTTTTGGAGAGATTTGCAGCTGAAAATTGAGATTTCAAGAGGACTACAAAGGTATGACTTGATACCCATCAATTTCTACTAGAGCATACTTTCGTTTCTGCCAAAATAATGAATTAAAGTGCTTAATGATCCTTGTCACTTCCGCTGCATGATGATGCAATCCATCAGGAAGTTAGCCAACAAACTTCCTAGATTAAATTAGAGAAAAAAAAAAAATTAACAAGACTTGTGGGCTCTGTTAATTTTGGGAAAGGGAGAGAATAATTTTCTGAAAGAATACATCTAGGAAAATCACACAAACCTCTTGTGAGAACCACTGTGAAGAAGAAGAAGAAGCACTCATAAAAAACTCCCCTTCCCACGATTGAAACTAAGAGTATTAAGGGGAGATAAGTTATGACTCCCCCCTTTTAATTTTAAATTAAATTAAATTAAACTAAATAAATAAAATATATATAATAACTAACTTATTATATATATTTAACTATATGTTATATCAAATATAACACATAACCTATAGTTTACATTATATCAAATATAATATAATTTATAGTTATAAAACTCTCAATAATTTATGGTATTTAATATAAAGAAAATTTATATTAAATTTAATTATATGAATCTAATTCATATAATTAATATTTCAATCATATCCAAATATTTAATTCCTATCAAAATAAATTTTATATTATAATGTATCAAATACATTATATTAATTATATCATATATAATTAATCCCTCAATTAATTTGAAGCATTCAAACTAATCCAAAATTAATTCTAAATAATCCATATTGTGCTATAGAGGAGACTTTATGAATCTATAGATTGAAACTCTAATGGTACTTGAATAATTCATTAAACTCCTTAAATTAAATTACTCAACATCTATTAACTGTTGATCACTCCACTAAAGACCGAAAACTGCATTTTTCGCACTACAAATATATTTCCGTGTCCACTGATACAACCAGTCAATAGTACGATGACCCTTTACAAATTACTCGTAAGTACAACTGGGCCAAAATTACCATTTTTCCCCTATAGTTACATCTAACTCCTTAAGTATCACTGATCCCTCTAATAAACAACAAATCATAATCCAACTATGACTAGACTCCTCTCGGGCCAAGAGAGAGTGTGGCGCCACATTATTCAAGCCCCAGAATCAGCCCTTAAGGGAAAAATTCATCTATTTACCCCGACACTAGGGAATGAGTGAATTCCATCTTGTGTAGTTGTGTTCCTAGCTCCCTAATCAGACAAATCCTCAAATCGGTAGGCATATTGAGTAGGTGATCTGACCACTCTCACCCATGCAAATCAAATAACCGTCTTCATAGGCAGAAGTTCACAACTCACTCAAGATTCAAGTCATGTCACTTATGGCCATCTTGGTGAAATGTAAGTCTCTATTATTAACGGCGTTATATAATGAGACTATTTATTTCGTGGTTCGATCTTATACAAACTCTTTTGTATAGAACGCCCCCACTCATATGTCTCTACATGAATGATCAGAATCATATCTTATTGAACATGTAAATTGTACTTGTATATAACCTAAATCCAATAAACTAAACGAACTCTTGGCTATATCATGAATACTTAAACTTTATATAAAGACATAAAAATCGATCAATTTTGAGTATATAAGCCAAAACAGTCTATAAATATAAGGTTAGAGTTGGGTACCTTAACCTGAAAACACTATAGATACGACTCACTTTGTACATGATACAAATGATGTGATCCTAAATCGCTCATGTAGAGACATGTAAGTGGAGGCATCCTATGCAAAAGATGTTTGCATAAGACTGAAGCACGAAATAGTCACTTTTCTTTATAACGTCAATTATTGTTAAAACTGACTATTTCAATATGATGTCCTAAAGTAACTCGATCTCAATCCTGAGCTAACTATGAACTCTTATTTATTCAGGATTATCCTTTAATCTACATGGGTGAGAGTGGCTTATCATCGCCACTCGATAAACCTCTCATTTTAGGGGTAAGACCGAGTAGATAGCTGGGGACATAGTCTCGCAAAATGGAATTCACTTCTACTCGACTTCAGCGATAGTAGATAGGTTGTTCCCTTAAGTATTGACAATTAGTCTTGAACATGGGGTCCCGTCCTCTCTATGTATGGGAGGGATTTGGTTTATCGGTAGAACCATAAACCAATTGTTCATTAGTGGATAAGTGGAGACTTAAAGAGCAAGTTGTATTACAGGGGTAAAATGGTAGTTTTGACCTGGCTGCAAATACGAACAACCTGTGAAGGATTGACTTACTTATGGTTAAATCAAGTGGACAAAAATATATCTATAGTGAGAGAGTGCAACTACTAGGCTTTAGTGGAGTTTCTCGGTAGTTAATGAATGTTGGTTAATTCAAACTAAAAGAGTTTAGCCAATTAATTTCGAATCATTAGAGCTCATGATTTGTAGGTCTACTAGGTCCCTCTACTAGCTCGTAAATAGATTAAACCTTAGAATAGTATGTTGAGAGAATTTGAATTGTTCAAATATGGATTAGGATTTGAATAATTATATTTGATCTAATTTATATTTAATTTTTGAATTAAACAAACGTCTTCTGCCCAATGCGGTACCCTTCCATTTTCTGGTTCACATTGGGTTGACCCTATTGTCCCAGTAACCACCACTGGTTATACTCAACTGTTAGCAGCAGAAGCTTTAATAGAATAATAGGAGATAGGAGAGTTAAAATATTTAAATTTGATTTAAATATTATATATGAATTTGGATTAGGTATTTTATTAATTTAATATTTGATATTAAATTAATATTAAATTAAATTAATTAAATTGTGTAATTAATCATTTATTTAAAAATTAATTTTATGAAAATTTGGATTTTTGAAATTCAAATTTAATGTTTGAAATTAATTTCTTTAAATTAATTTAATGGGATTAACTAATTTACTTTTAAATAAAACAAAATATTTAAAAAATGGAAGTGAAATTGTCCCATTTTTCCCTCTTTCATTCCACCTAATCAAATATATCAGTGGCTTTTTTGTTTGGTTTTATGTCCTAAAACTCGTGATATGTAAACAATGGAACTTATTCTGGAAATTCAATAAATATTGAATAGATTTATTGCTTCATAGAAATCCAATAAACCTGAAAGTCTCTTGACTATTGGATGAGTACTTGAACTTTATGTGAAAACATAAAGGTGGATCAAGTTCGAGTAAATAATCAAAATGATCTATAGTATATGACTAAGGTTGGGTACCTTATTTTGGTAACACTATTGGATATGACCTGTTCTGTAGTTGTTACAAGGAGTTGTAAAGTGCTACAAACGAAGTGATCCTAATTCGTTCATGTTGGACATAAGGAGTAGGGGTGTCCTTGTGCAAAAGAGTTTGTAAAAGATCGGACCACGAAATGAGTCAATCTTACTTTATAACATTGTTTATTGTTTAAGACTAACTATTTCAAAGCGATGATCTAGGTAACTTGATCTTAATCCTGAGCTAACTATGAACTCCTGTTTATTCAGGATTAGCCTTAGATTTGTATAGGTGAGGGTTGGCTCAACAGCGCCAGCTCAATAAGACTCTCATTTCAGAGGTAAGACTGGATAAATAGTTGTGAACATAGGATGCAAGATGGAATCCACTCCTATCAGCTTTAGGGATAGTAGAGAGGTTGTTCCCTTAAATGCTGCATTTGGATCTTGAACAAGGGGCCCCACCCTCTCATTGACCCGAGAGGGACTCGGTTTTGTTGATCGAATCACAAAATAATTGTTCATTAGTGGATCAGTGGGGACTTAAGGAATAAGAGGTAATTTCGAGGGTAAAACAGAGATTTTACCCAACCGTAATTACGAACAACCTGTGAAGAGTTGACTTACTAATCATGGTTATATTGAGTGGACATAATATATCTACAGTGAGGGGAGTTCAACTATGGGCTTTAGTGGAGTGACTCATTAGTTAACGAATGGGGGTTAGATCGGTCTAATGAGTTTAGTCGATTAATCTCGGATCGTTGGAGCCCATGATCTGTAGGTCCACGAGATCCCTTACTAGCTCGAAAATAGTTTAGCTCTAGAGTAGTGTGATAAGTTAATTTGAAATGTTCAAATTAGAATCAAACGAAATTGGAGAATGTATATTTAAATATGATTTAAATATATGAAGATGAATTTGTATAAAAATTAATTTAATATTGGATATCAAATTAATTAGAATTATTTAAATTGTTTAAATAATTATTTTATATTAGAAAATTAATTTTTAAAATTAATAAAATTTGATTTTAGAAATAAAATATGATTTAAACTTAAAATAGATTTTGGAAATAGAAAATTACACAAAAATCGGAAATTGGATTTTCATCTTCATCTTCAAATTTGCTCATAATGAAACCCACTTCTTCAACCTTCATTTACTCCAAGCATGAGCTGCATCTCATGTAGCAAATCTCTTTGCATGATAGTCTACAATATATTGAAGAGATTAGAGTGAAGTTGAGTTGAGCAATCGATTGAATTTTTCTGAAAAATTTGGATAAAGAAGATGTTCTTCATTTTAGGTTATTGCACTGAGCTTTCTCCAAGTTCCCTTTGATTCCAGCTTATTTTGAGTCTCATAACTCAATCTAGAGCACCAAGAGAATAGTAGGGAAGATCTTGTGATGGTCTACACAAAGATTTGGAGGAATTTACAACTAGAAATCAAGATTTCAACAGTTCTTCAAAGGCATGTTCATGAAACCCATTAAACTCTGTTTGAGCATGTTTTCTTTTCTGCCAAAACTAATGAATTAGATTGCTTATGGATCCTGTTCACTTTCGCTCCATACTGCTACCAATCTAACAATTGGTATCAGAGCATCATATAAGCATTCAATTCGTTTAATTTTTGTTTGGTGGGTGTTTTATATGAAAATATGAAACTACTATACTGATATGGTTTTCTGAGTTTTGGCCTTTAATTTCTCTTTAATTTCTCGTTTAAATTTGTAATTGGCTCTTGTTTAATGAGCTTATATGTCTTCTTAAGAGTCTGTAATTTATTTGGAATCATTAGAGTTAAAATTAAGCTGTATTTCGAAGAAACAAGCGAAAAGGCCGAGTTGTAGATTCCAGAAAATCGGCCTCTGTTCATATCGTCGTTGAGCTTCAGGAGCTAACGATAGTTTAGCTTCATGCATTAGACGATGTGAAGGAAAACCTAAACGATCGTATAGCTTCGAGCGTTGATCGTTTAGGTGTTGTGCGCTAGACGATCGTGTACGTCAGAAGCTAAGTGATGTGTTGTATTGCTATACGATAGCACTCCACGATCGTGTAGCTTTGGGTGGGAGGTAAACGATGTGACGAAGAGCTATACGAATGTGCTGCATGATCGCTTAAACGATCGTATACCTTTGATTGGGAGCTAATCGATATGTTGAGTTGCTATGCGATAGCACTATGCGATTGTTTACCTCTATGCAGCAGCTAAGCGATGCGTTGAAATGCTAAGCGATAGCATTAATCAATCATTTACCTATGCGTGGCAACTGGGCGTGCATCGAAAGTTATGCGATAGCACTAAGCAATCGCTTACCTCGGGCGCACGTTAAATGATAGAGCTCAACATCATGTAGCAAATGTAGTGCTAAACGATGGAGCTATGTAATAGTGTTGGACATTAATCGATCGTGTAGCGTCCTCCGGTACTAGACGATGACACTATATGATAGAAGGAAAACACTACACGATCGTGTAGCTTTGTTAAGCGATATGTGATATTTGCTAAACGATCACGTAAACACTAACGATCAGGCAACGCATGACGATGGTCGTCATTGCTAAACGATTAGACTTAGCGAGATTTTGGGCGAGAGCAAGAGAAGTCGATGCAACCGGTTCTCTTGAGGTCTGGTCTGGTTCAGCCTCAAATAGTTTTTAGGTGGTCTGGTTCAGACTCTGCTGATCCGGTTCAGACGGTTCGGGTCTGGTTCAAGTGGTTTGGAGTGGTTCGAGCGGTGTTGAAGCTATTTTTGTAATACTTAGGCTTTTGTTTGCTTGTTTTTGCTAAAAATGAAACCATACCAATCTGTGTTTAATTATTTATGCATTGGATGTATGTTATAATTAAATAAATCTTGTATGTGCATACAGTATGACATTTAGATTTAAAATCCCACCATAGAAAGCATGCAACATGCATTGAAAGTATGTTAGAATTTGTTATAATATATAGTATGCATGTTAGGGTTTCTTATATTTAATATAAGTGTTATATTAGATATTGAATGCATGTATGTTGTGGATGTTTAGCATGTCTAAAGTTTTATAAGTTGTTATAAAATTGGGTTAGACATTTAAAATCCATAACGAAGAATAGTTGCATGCTCACGTAGGTTAACCACTTGCTTTAATAGTTAAAATAGGTCGTTAAACTTGTAAAACTAGGGTTAAAACTCAACCGGTATATAATCCTATCAAAGGTTGGGGGTATTGTTGGGTTTTATATCCTAAAACTCATGGTATGTAAACAATGAAACTTATTCTGAAAATTCAATAAAGGTGTTATTGAATAAATCCATTGCTTGATAGAAATCCAATAAACCTAAAAGTCCCTTGACTATTGGATGAGTACTTAAATTTTATGTGGAGACAAAAAGGTGGATCAGGTTTGAGTAAATAGTCAAAATTATTTATAGTATATGAATAAGGTTGGATACCTTATTCTGGTATCACTATTAGATGTGGCTTGCTCTATAGTTGTTACAAGGAGTTGTAAAGTGCTACAAACAAAGTGATCCTAATTCGTTCATGTTGGACATAAGGAGTGAGAGTGTCCTTGTGCAAAAGGGTTTGTACAAAATTGGACTACGAAATGAGTCACTCTTATTTTATAATGTTGTTTACTGTTTAAGACTGACTATTTCAAAGCGATGACCTAGGTAACTTGACCTTAATCCTGAGCTAACTATGAACTTCTGTTTATTCGGGATTACCCTTAGATTTGCATAGGTGAGGGTTGGCTCAACAACGCCGGCTCAGTAAGACTCCCATTTCAAGGGTAAGACTAGATAGATAGCTGAGGACATAGGGTGCAAGAGGGAATTCACTCCTACCCGCTTTAGGGATAGTAGAGAGGTTGTTCCCTTAAGTGTTGATTTTGGGTCTTGAACAAGGGGCCCCACCCTCTCATTGGCTCGAGAGGGACTCGATTTTGTTGATTGGATCACAAAAAAATTGTTCATTAGGAGATCAGTGGGGACTTAGAGAACAAGAGGTAATATCGGAGGTAAAACAGAGATTCGACCCAGTCGTTATTACGAACAACCTGTGAAGGGTTGACTTACTAATCATGGTTATATCGAGTGGACATAATATATCTACAGTGAGGGGAGTTCAACTATGAGCTTTAGTGGAGTGACCCATTAGTTAACGAATGGGGGTTAGATCGATCTAATGAATTTAGCCAATTAATCTCAGATCGTTGGAGCCCATGATCTGTAGGTCCACAAGGTCCCCCTATTAGCTCGGAAATGGTTTTACTCTAGATTAGCTTGATAAGTTAATTTGAAATGTTCAAATTAGAATCAAGCGTAATTAGAGAATATATATTTAAATATGATTTAAATATATGAAGATAAATTTGTATAAAAATTAATTTAATATTGGATATTAAATTAATTAGAATTATTTAAATTATTTAAATAATTATTTATTAATTTTATTAGAAAATTAATTTATGAAATTAATAAATTTTGATTTTAGAAATAAAATGTGATTTTAAAAATCAAAATATGATTTTGGAAATAGAAAAACACAAAAACCAAAAAATGGTTTTTCATCTTGATCTTCAAGTTGCTCACAATGAAACCCACTTCTTCAACCTTCATTTACTCCAAGCATGAGCTCCATCCCATGCAGCAAATGTCTTTGCATGATAGTCTATGATATATTGAAGAGATTGGAGTGAAGTTGAAGTGATGAACCAAATGAATTTTTCTGAAAAATTCGGATTGAAGAAGGTGTTCTTCAAATGGGTTATTGCAGTGAGCTTTCTCAAAATTCCCTTTGATTCCAGCTTATTTTGAGTCCCAGAACTCAATCTAGAGCACCATTTGGAGGAATTAACAGCTAGAAATCAAGATTTCAAAGGTTCTTCAAAGGTATGTTCTTGAAACCCAATTAACTCTGTTTAAGCATGTTTCTTTTATGCCAAAATTAATGAATTAGAGTGCTTATTGATCCTGTTCGCTTCCGCTGCATGTTGTTACCTCTCCAACAGGTATTTAAGTTGACGGTCTACAGAACACCTCCTACCTAGAGATTATGGTCGAATAATTGAGTGTTGGTAACCGATCTTATGAGTATTCGTGAGCAATGTAGGTAATAAAAGGGTTTATCACCTAGACATCGTAGGTTTAAGTCCATTGATAAATGTTATATTTGGATAAACCACATAGACTTAGGGTTGTTTTTATTAGCCGGAAAAGAACCTAAGTATAAATTTTACCCAAAAAATTAGAACACTTCAGTGGTAATCAATAATTTCTATATGATAGAGTTATTAGAAAACTTCAGTGGGAGATTAATAACATACTCGATATGTTATTCTTAGCTCTCGCATCCCTAAGAGTTCAAAGTCTAGATTTAAGCAGTACTTCATATCACTCTGGAAGTGACCTCCCTTCGGAAAGTATTTTTTAGCTTAAATTTAAACTCTAGTGAATAAGGGGAAGTTGTTTGAATAGAAATCAAGTTTACGATTTCAACTACCACGCCTCCACATAGTTCACACCGTGAGATTCATATGACGCTTCGTGTCACCCTGGAAGTGACCTCTCTACAAAAAGTGTTTTGTATGAGTCAATATCAAGGTGAAGGAAATGTGTCAACATATCCTGCTGTCTCTTCCATTAGTTTGGACCGTGAGATTCCTATGTTGCGCCTGCTAGTTAGTTTTAAGCAGCCTTTGCTAGTCGTTTAACGACGTCTATCCCCTCGGAGGGTTGTAACATAGGATTCAGAACAACTCAGGCTCTAGAAATGGATAGGATTTCTTTGGTCTTAGTGACCTCTAACGTCTGAAAACGGTGGGTCTACACTTATAGAATTATTAAGTGATAATAATGTCTAACCAAAAGCAGTACCTAAATGACTATCAGAATATGAGTTATTCTAGAGGTAGTATTTAGTCAATAATGTCTTGATGTAATATCGTAGCAAAAGAATAATCTTGGGTATATTATTAAAATTGCTAAAACTTGATTGGATTTAAAATTTTAGAATGATGAGTTCGATAATACAAGTGTTGGCATCGGGGATAATTACATGAATTGGAAATAAAATTTGAACACGATACTTGCGATAGACGATTTACGGTTTGACTTAACTGAGGATTGTTCTCCCATTCCTAGCTCTAATACAAACCGAAATGTTCGGGATTTATATGCAGATGGGTCAGGACTAATGATAAAGCACGTGCTTATATCCTCGCCAGCTTATCTGATGTGTTGGCAAAGAAACATGAGGATATGAGTACTACTAAAGAGATTATGGACTCTCTGCAAGGGATTTTTAGACAACCGTCCTTCACCTTGAGGCATGATGTCATTAAGTATGTTTATAACAGTTGCATGGAAGAGGGGACTAGTGTTCGTGAACATGTCCTGAACATGATGGTCCACTTTAATGAGAGAAGTCAAGATGGTTTTATTCTAGAATCTCTTCCGAAGACTACGAATGCATTGATGAATAAAATTGAATACAACTTGACCACTCTACTGAATGAGTTGCAGGCTTACCAGACAATGTTGAGAGCAAAGGGTTTGAAGTCAGAAGTAAATGTCAGTAATGTCGAGAAAAAAGGAATGTCCTCTAAACCTGATGTTGCCTCCTCTTCGAAGTGTAAGAGTATTCCTATAAAGAAGGGCAAAGGGAAAGGGAAGAAGAAACCTGCTGGAAAGAAAGGTAAGGATAACGCTGCAGATAAAGGAAAATGTTTCCATTGCAACGAAGAAGGGCACTGGAGGAGACACTGTGATAACTTGTAGAAATACAAGTTATTTATACTGTTTTATTTAGATATTGTGGTAAAAAGAAAGAAAAGTTGCGTCAATAGTATAGAAATTGGCTAAGAAATACGAGAATTATAAAATATCGTCAATACACCCACTAACACCATTGCGATGGTAGAATAGAGTGTTTCAATTTCTGTTTTGCAAGAAATCAATCATCGTATGCGTTCATGGCTCAAAGATAAAATAAACAACGCATCTACGTCTTATTGTGCCTATCATTTAGGAATGAAGAGATGATCAATGCAATGATGGCGCATGCGACAACCGATTAAGAGCTTAGCGATCAACACAAATTCAACCGCATGCGGTAATAAAAAAAACATCGCATACGGCGATCGATCGAAGATGTAAAGAGCAACGCATTTGCGGAGGATTCTGACAAATGTACAGCTTTCAGTTGTGCATTTTTGACGAGTTGATTGCGTAACAGAAGGAATATTCACTCTGCCATTTCAGGAACTACCTTAACCATAAAGTGAGGACCATGAAGTCAAAGAGCCAAGCTTCACCTATAAATAGCTTATGCAAATTCACTGAAAAATATACATGAATACATAGAGACGTGCATATATCGATTCTGAGAGAGAGACTGGTCTGAAGCGACTGTCCAGAGTAGATCCGGGATAATCACGAGACAAGGCCGAGAGGTGAGTCTCCGAGCAAGGAATCCTTCCAATCCCTGTTGTTGAAGCTCTGTGCGAAGGTCATTTCTACCAGAAGAGCAAGCCTGAGAGGGAAGCTCTTCTCTCCATTACTTCCACACGCCTGCAAGCAAAACCTCCGTTCGGAATATGTGTCAAGACGTTGACACTCCTTCTGTATTTGTTTCTAATCTCTTTTTCATCATATGTATTCATCTTCTCTATTCTTTCATTCATACCATGTATCGAATGCTTTATTCTATAATTAAATGTTATGATAATTACCATTGTCATCTCTCTGTCTATTTCTGTTCATCCATAATCCATTTTCTCCATGATGTCTTCCTAATTCCCTGGGTAAATAGAAAGAATTAAGTGTGTGGGTTAATTGTGTTAAGGAAATAATTAAGTTTAGCTAAGGCATGCTCGACGGCATCTTCACCTGTGAGAGCAGAAGTGAAGATGTTATTCCGCCTATCGAGAGAGGGTTTGAAGAATGCGTTAACTAGAGCGAGAAGTAGTTTCAGAGATGGAAACAACCTTGCATTCATCACGTTCATTCCTGTTTCACCATAAAGATATGGGAACGTGGCCGATCACCAAGAGGTGTATGCCAAAGGAAAGCAGAACCTTGGTTGCATCTTTAACGTAATTGACAAACTTGCGATGTTTTTACTATTTATTCTTTCTCTTTCTGCATCATTCATAAAGACTTGCCATCGCATACATCGATTCTTTGTACAACTTCATAGTCAGTTCTCGACCTCAGTATCGTGTATCATGCATCTTGTATCATGTATCATATTAGTTTAGAATTTTATTTTATCAACGCAATTTTATTTCATCGCAATTTACATTTCTGTATAAACCTAATTCTTTATTCATTGTTAAACCGGTTGCATGTTCACAAAAGTAATGCATTAACGAAAACAATCCCTGTGTTTAACCTCGGATTATTCTGAGAAACTTACATTGGAATTATACTTGGTTTCAGCGCAAGGAAACTTGTGACAAGCAATACTTCATCGCATACTACGAACATTTTTCACACTTTATATTTTCTGACTAACACTTAGATAATTCGTAGCAATAGCACTGCTTTACCTTTTATCCTTCAAGACTCTGCTCAAACCTTCTTTTCAAAATTTTGACTAAGTGTTTTGTCTATTCTGTTCAAAACAACGCAATGAGGACCTTGCGCATCTATAAATTTGGGGGTGGAGAAGGTCTGAACAGATGCGATCAAGCGGATGCGGTCATTAGAAAAATGTGTTCATTATTATGAAAACAAAAAAAAATCATACAAATTCCAATGTCAGCACAAGCGAAAATAAAAATCCCAACCAGATAAAAGTTAAGTTTTGAAAGGAACCTACTCATAGTTGGATGTTCGCATGACACCCTTGGGAGTAAGCCAAAACGAAAGTGAGTTTCCAAGAACAACGCAATATGAAGAGAAAAATAAATTAGAGAAAAATAAAAGAATATAAGAGACAACTCCTCTGACCAACAAAAGTTAAACGTGGCTGAAAATCAAGAGTTGAAGTTGAGATTGGCACACAACCATAGTTGGATGTTTGCATGACACCCGTGGGAACAAGCTAAAACGGAGGGTGTAACCATGATCAACAGTCTCTAATAAAATAACGCAACTCGACCACCACATTCAAGTCGTACCAAGTTGTTTTTGCATGAAAAGGTAAATATTCTTTTCAAAACAAGAAAGAAGTTTTTGAGTAGAGATTTGTTATATAAAAGAATGAAGTAGGGTATGTTTATGAATTATCAAGGATAGAAAAAAATTGTGTTGTTAAGTAATGTTGTCTAGGTGGAGCATTCGGAGCAACCAATCGACACAAAATAAGGATAGGAATTGAGCAATATTGCTTTAGTAGAAGACACTGCCCTCAAAATCTTGCCGAGCAGAGAAAGGTAACCAGGCTAACTAGACCCTGGGACCGTTTGCTCAGCTTATCTAGTGGGAGAAGTTGTTGCTTGATGTTACTACTTTTGTAAATCTTGTTAAGAACAAATTGTATATATTTTTGTGATAAATGAAGTGTTCATTTTAAAAAATTATGTTTGTTCTAGCAACCTCTGTTAAGAATCAAATTGTCAAAAGCCATTTGTAAATATTCAGATATTTAAATGGCTAGATCAAAGTATAGAAAGTTTAAAGATTTCTAGATCTGACTGTTAACAAAGAGTTGTTGAGACAGGTCAGATGTATCTTACTCAAAGAGTTGAGAGTACCTCAATGTAGTGGGAGGAAAGTGTGCTTCCTGGCCATTATTGAGATTAAGATGCATCCCCATATAGTTTTATTCAAAATCCTATTGTATATTTACATGTTTACAATGATTCTCTCGGCTAAATTGTTTGGGAATTACCTAGTAGGACTAGGAATACTAGATAACCTAGGGCAAGTGGGAGAAATATCGAGTATAGAGATATCGAATGATAAAAGATGTGTATGGGATGCCCTAGTTTATTGTATTTCTCAATAAAACTCAGAAACTCAATCTTATATATCGGATATATAAGTTACAACTGGAGTTTTAGTCCAAGTGGAAGTTTATTGGGTTTTATGTCCTAAAACTTGTGGTATGTAAACAATGGAACTTATTTTAGAAATTCAATAAAGGTGTTATTGAATAGATTTATTGCTTCATAGAAATCTAATAAACCTGAAAGTCCCTTGACTATTGGATGAGTACTTGAACTTTATGTGGAGACATAAAGGTGGATCAGGTTCGAGTAAATAGTCAGAATGATCTATAATATATGAATAAGGTTGGGTACCTTATTCTGGTAACATTATTGGATATGGCCTGCTCTATAGTCATTACAAGGAGTTGGATTACCTCACCATAGAATCGAGATTTGAAGGAGAGCTGCACATTTCATTTACTACAAAGGGGTTTTGTACCGCCAATCCCTTGAAGGACTCTTTCTGCAATGCCTTGGAAAAGAGAAGTCGACGAAGTCTTTGGAAGAAGCACATTCAGGCATATGCGGCGTGCATCAATCCGGACCAAAGCTACAGTTCCAGTTGAAAAGGATGGGTTACTACTGGCCAGGGATGATCCAGGATTTGATGGAATACGCAAAGAAGTTGGAAGTTTGTCAATATCATGTGAATTTCATTCACCAGCCACTCGAGCCTCTGCACCTCGACTATAGCCTTGTGGCCTTTTGAAGCATGAAGGCTTGATCTGGTTGGCCCTGTAATACCTAAGTCATCAACAGGGCATTCTTATATCCTCGCAGCCACTGATTACTTTTCAAGATGGGCTGAGGCTATCACTTTAAAGGAGGCTAAGAAAGAGAATGTGATGGACTTTATCTGCACTCACATCATCTATCGGTACGGTATCCCCCACCGAATCATGATAGATAATGAAAGACAGTTCTCCAATAGCTTAATGGACCGATTGTGTGAGAAATTAAAATTCAAGCAGTACAAGTCATCCATGTATAACTCCGCCGCGAATGGTTAGCGAAGGCATTCAACAAGACGTTGTGCAACCTGCTGAAGAAAATTTAAGTCGAAAAGAGATTGGCAAGAAATATATATATATATATATATTATTCCTGCAGCTTCACTTCTTCTCCAAAAGTTGTTGCAGTTTCGCCTCCTCTATAAAGACATTGGTGTTGCTAATTCTTCATCTTCCAAGTTGTTGAGGATCAAACCACTGCTTTGATGGTTGCACCGATGTTTCTTGCATCTACGAATTTGATGGTTGCATTGCTACTTCTCCATCTCCAAGTTCGAGGGTTGCATTATTGCTTCTACAACTCTAAGTTCGATGGTTGCATTAATGCCTCTCCATCTTTAAGTTCAAAGATTTTATCGATCCTCCTTCGTCTTCAAGTTTAGAGGGTTGTTGATGCTTTTCCATCTTCAAGAGACTTCGTCAATGCTCCTCCATCTTCAAGTTCAGACGCTTTATCGCGTACTCCTCCGTCTTCAACTTCAAAGGCTTCGTTGATGCTTCTCTATCTTCAAGTTCAGAAGCTTCGTCAGTGCTTCTCCATCTTCAAGTTCAGATGCTTCATCGGTACTCCTCCGTCTTCAACTTCAAAGGCTTCGTTGATGCTTCTCTATCTTCAAGTTCAGAAGCTTCGTCAGTGCTTCTCCATCTTCAAGTTCAGAAGCTTTGCCAATGCTTCTCCATCTTCAAGTTTAGAGGCTTCATCGATGCTGCATCTTTATGCTCAAGTTTGGAGGCTTTACATTTTCATCTTCATGCTTAAAGTCACGAAATCAAGTTAATGCGAAAGATTCACTAATGCTTCGTCAAACTCAAATGTAACCGATGGTGCGGAGGATTCGTCAATACTTTAAGCTCATATGCCGAAGATTCGTTGATGTTTCATCAAACTCAAGTGCAGAGGGTTCACCGATACTTCAAGCTAAAGTTCAGAGGCTCTGTCGATGCTCCTCCATCTTCAAGTTCAGAGGCTTCATCGATGCTCCATCTTCAAGTTCAGAGGTTTCGTTGATGTTTTTTCATCTTCAAGTTCGGAGGCTTCACCACTTCCTTTTCAAAGTCAGATTTGGATGCTTTGCTCCCGCTTCAAAATATTGGTGCAATTTCCTTCCTTCTCGAAATTGTTAGTGCAACTTCCTTCCTTCTCCAAATTGTTGGTGCAACTTTGTTTTCTCCCCCTCCCTCCCCTCTCCCCCCCAAAAAAAGGCCAGGTAACGTTTCGTTCCTTCTATAAAATGTTGGTGCAGCTTTACTCCCTCCCTAAAATGTTTGTATGACTTCAGCTCATATGTGAAATCAAGTTTGGTCCGCCTGGCTTCGCCTCATATGTGAGATCAAGTCTGGTCTGCTTGGTTCTGCCTCATATGTGAGATCAAGTTTTGGTCTGTCTACACCGCCGCATATGTGAGATCAAGTTCAGCCCTCTTGCCTCTACCCCAACTGCACAGTCAAATTCAGTTTGCCTTGCTTCACTTCATTTGCGCGATCAAGTCTAATCTACCAGGTTCTGCATTCGATCTGCCAAGCTTTGTCTTATCTGCAAGATCAGGTCGCGTACTAAGATCGAAGCCAATAAAGGGTGGAGATCAGAGTCGTTAAAGCACTGAGTTAGAAACCGACGGAATTCTCAAGTAAAAAATTAAGGCTAGAACCAACAGAATCCTCAGACCGCATACTAAGATCGGCCAATAAGGGGCGGAGATTAGAGCCGTTAGAGCACTGAGTTAGAAACTGACAGAATGCTCACGTCAAAGACTGAGACTAGAACTGACGGAATCCTCAGGCCGCGTACTAAGATCGAAGACAATAAGGGGCGGAGATCAGAGCCGCTAAAGCACTGAGTTAGAAACCGATAGAAGGCTCAAGTCAAAGACTGAGGTTGGGACCGACAAAATCCTCAGGCCGCGTACTAAGATTGAAGCCAATAAGGGGCGGATCAGAGCCGTTAGAGCACTGTGTTGGAAGCCGACGCAATGCTCACGTTGAAGACTGAGGCTGGAACTGACGGAATCCTCAGGTCGTGTACTAAGATCAAAGCCAATAAGGGACGGAGATCAGAGTCGTTAGAGCACTGAGTTAGAAACCGACGGAATGCTCCAGTCAAATACTGAGGCTGGAACCAACGGAATCCTCAAGCCGCGTACTAAGATCGCAACCAATAAGGGACGGAGATCAGAGCCGTTAGAGCACTAAGTTGGAAACCGATGGAATGCTCAAGTCAAAGACTGAGGCCGGGACCGATGGAATCCTCAGGCTGCGTACTAAGATCGAAGTCAATAAGGGGCGGAGATCAGAACCGTTAGAGCACTGAGTTGGAAACCGACGGAATGCTCAAGTCAAAGACTGAGGCTGGAACCAATGGAACCCTTCAGGTCACGTACTAAGATCGAAGCCAATAAGGTGCCAATGTCTTCAAGGACTTAGAGCGGAGTCTTCAAGTCACGAACTGAGATCGGACTTGCAGAAAGGATGTTGAAATCAACCCCTCAGGCCATCTGGCGTTTTGTTCATAACTGCCAAAAAAAAAAAACCACCTCTTGCAAAAAAAAAAGATGTCGGTCGGGCTTCGCAAACGACATGGCGGCTTGGCTCAACAGCTCAGGCAATAAAAAAAAGGGAAAAGGGAAAATATGGAGGGTTTCCTTTACCTCAATTGATTGGGATGAGATTAAAGAAGGCTTTGAGCCCTTAGGGATTTCACTAAATCCATAATCAGATTAGGAAATCCAAGATTTGGTTAAATCTGAATTTTATTTTGTTAAAAATTTTATTTCAAACCCCAAATTTTATCTTTGATTATTTTTCATCCCCTCCTTTTCTAAAAAAAAATTGTTGGCCATGTACCAAACCCTTTTTATTAATTAAGTTTCATCTCCAAATCAAATTAAAATGGGGATGAAACTTGAATTTTCATTTTAAATTCAAAATATTTTTTTAACTTTTCATCTCTAAATCAAATTAAATTAGGGTGAAACATGAATTTTCATTTTTAATTCCAAATTTCTGAGTTTTACCTCCAAATCAAGTTAAATTGGGGATGGAACTTGAATTTTCATTTTAAATCCAAAATTTTTTATTTTTATCCCTGAAATCAAATTAAATTGGGAACAAAGCTCAAAGTTTTTTTATGTAAATTTGGCCATATCCCAAATTTCTTTCTTAGAACCAAATTTTTAAATTTTAACCTCCAAATCAAATTAAATTAGGGATGAAACTTGAATTTTCATTTTAAATTTTAAATTTTTAAGTTTTGTCTCTAAATCAAATTAGTTTGGGATGAAATCTGAATTTTCTTTTTTAAAAAATTGAAAATTCCTACATTTTATCTCTCCAAATCAAATTAAGTCTGACATAAAGGTTAAGATTTTTCTTAACTTAAAAGTTTGGTCGTCCTCTATTACAAATTTTAATTAAACTTGTGTACTAAATTCACGGTTTAATTAAATTGGGAGCATCGAAGTCAAGACCGAACTAGTTGTATCTCGATGTCGGCTTTATCTTTTTCAACATTCATCCACCCACATCTGTACACAAATCTCGAAAAGGGGCATTTGTTAGAAAAGAAATTTTGGACCAATCACGGATCGCCACGTCATTTATTAAATTAACGATGAAATGTCGAAATCATCAAATTTGGGAGTGATATGTGTCCCAATTTGAAATTGAAGACGAATTCTGGTGATGTCACGTATTTTCGTCACGAACGTTGGATTGAGTAAAATTAATTTCGCCTAATTTGTCGTTATAATTTGGGCGTTGATCCAGTTACGCCCAAATATGGGCTTAATTTGGGCCTAAAATACAAATATAGGCCCAAATATAATTAATATAGCCCAAAGGTCAAGCCCAAGTTCAATTAATAGGGCCCAAAAGTCAGGCCCAAGTCCAATTAATTGGAGTCCAAAGATCAGGCCCAAGCCTACGAAGCCTCGGAGTGTCCTATAAATAGAGGAGCCCTTCTCATTCCAAGGGGCCAACAATTCTCCTTCAGAGAGTCCAAAGAGAATTCACTCCTAAAGCTCACCCTAGAAGAGAGAATTAGAGGATCAAGTATGACCAAGATTCGGATCAAACAATGTAAAAATTATTCAATATATTAATTATAATATTTTTAAACTTTTCGCGTTGCACAACTCATTATTTTAAAAAGTCAACAAAAATTAACTATATAACTAATTTTAAGATCAAAAGTTTTAAAAACAAAGAAAGTTTTAGTGACGGAAATATAACCATCCATAAATAGGGGGATATATATATTTTCAAAAGGTACATGATGATATTTAAATCAAAATAAAAGGTTATTTTTAAAAATAGAAGGATGAAAATATTTATAAATATAGTAAAATTTTACTATTTATATTGTGATAGATTATCTATCATGATATTGAAAAATACATACTTTATCATGGTTTATTACTATCTATCATAGATAGTAGGGGTGTCCAAATGACCCGAAAATTCGAACAATCAGAATTACCAACTCAAACTATATAAGTGTTTGGTTTGGTTATTTTTTTTTTTTTTTTTTTGGATTAGATTGGATTGAATTTTTTCTTTTTCTTTTTTAGTTGAGTTGGGTTTAAGGTAGTTCGGGAGTTCACTTGAAAGAAAGAACTGGCGTATTAAGGATTGGATCAAAAACAATTCTTGAATGAGGTATTCAATTCCAGGGATAAATCGAAAAATAAATATTTTTTTACAAAGAAAATGAATCTTTTTATCGAATAAAGAGAATGTTTGTTTTTGTATAAAGCTTGTAATAGATGTTATAGATATTTGATATTGAAGAATTTAGTTTTATGAGATTTTAATTATTAGATATGTATGGTAGAAAAATATAAATATTTTAAATTAAGAAGAAAGAAATAATAATAACACGACATCCTAATCCAAATTTTGAGGTTGTGTTGCATGAATCATTTTATTTCTCATTTGATAAATTCGTTTTATCATTTAAAATAATCTGTAAAAATAAAACTATAATAAAATTAGCTCTCGTCATCATACACGTGGTATCTCTGTTTCGAGACATTTCCGGCGAGAAACACCAGAACAATCTCGAAGACACCTGAGAGTTTCTCCAAGCCGAACGTATAAAATGGCCCGGATTTCCAAACAATCAATCAAGGTATCGCCGTGTAATTTTGATCGACTTGTAAGCGACAAAGGAAATTTGAATCTCTGTTTTCTGGGTTGGTGGACCGTTTTTGCGCCGAGATCTAAGTCATCTGGATTGTATTGGAATCGTTTGGCTGTATTTTCCTTCCCGTTTCGTTCTTCTTCGAAAAATCGCAGCCTGAGGGGTGAGTTATATGTTCTTGCTCATATTCTCTTTCGTTTATGTAATCTGAATTGGATGTGTTCACGATTCAGTTCTTGAAATTCTATAATTTGAAATGTGGAACTTGAATTGCGCCTTTGAGTCATTTGAACGCAACATGGGATTTGAATTTTTTTTCTATTTTAAGTTTAACATCAAACTAGGAATCATAATATTGCTGCAATTAATTCTGATCCAGTTTAACCTATCCTGGAATGAGTGTTGCCATTAATTGCTTATTTACTTAAGTTTCCATTTCTTTTGCTTTCTTTTGATTGGGGTTGAGCATTTGTTCTGCTTTGTTATTTGAATTTTGGATGACTTACTAACTTACTGGTTGAATCATGAACGCTTTTCTAATGAGAAATTATCAGCCTCAAAAAGTTTCTCACTTTCATAAATTAGCACACTTTTTGGAAAATCGTTTAAATAGTTTTTCTCAGACCGAGATTTAGCAGAGAGATTTGAATAAAAAATTAACTTTTTTATCTCATCTTATATCCAAACCATCAGTTCTTTTGGACTTTCCCAATGGTATCTCGAACACCGAGATTTTATATAATTTTTCAAATCTTACTTAATCTTTCTTTAATTTTAAATACCACATGCAATCAGCCAAGATTGATTTGAACAATCCATTTGCATAATTCGTAAATCAATTTGAAATTTTAAATAATTTTGAAAACAGAAATTCGGCGTAGGATTTAAAAGACAACGTATATAAGATGGGTGAAAGACTATAAAATTTGGAAAATTTTTGAAAAGATGTAAAATTAGTACAAGATTTGTAAAAATTACATAATATTTGAAAAAATTAGGTAGAATCTCGGCGTTTATCTTCTGACCAATTTTCACAAAGAAAAGTTAAAAGAATCAATCGTTTGGATATAAGATGAAAAGTTATTTTTTATTTAATTTTCAATGGTCGATCTTGGCTAGGAAGCATCGGAAAAACTATTTCAACGAATTTTTCAAAAGTGTGCTAGTTGTGAAAGATGAAAACTTTTTAGGGCTATTTCTAACAATTTCGAGGTTGTAATTTAGACTTGAGAAGGTATTATTAATTGTAGGCTTTGAACTCATGAAACGAGTAAAAATTCTAAGACGTTAACATCGAAATGATCGTAGGGACAATTTTCTGCATCTTATAATGATGTTTGTTGCTTAGTACTTTTGTTGCCTGGACATTCACAAACTGTCTTTAAAATGTGATTTTGATGATTCTCTTTTATAGGAATAAGAAAGATCGTAAGGATTGTCTTGGCTAAACAGGCTTATCAATTTTCCTGTAAGCCTATTGCATCTTTTTGTGGACTTCAGATCAACTAGAGGAAATGATTCCCATCTACAGGTACATGGACTCACATCCATTCCAGAAAAGTCGAACACCTTTCGCATATCAGTATCCGAGCATGGAAACTATCCCATCTTACTCGATGATGGATCCAACTAAATCATGTATGCCTCCTCATGATCCTGGGCATAATTGTTGGCATTATGGCTACCCAATGTCGTCTTATTCCTGCTGTAATGGTGGCAATTTCTTCCCTGGTTGTTACAATTTTAGACCATCGCATCTTCCTCTTCCACCCCATCAGCGTATGCACTGCTATGGTGGTTATCCACCCTGCCCCGAACCGTATTATGTCCAATATGTTCCTTCCATGTATTATAATGTAGAGCAGCCCAGATATGAGTTTGACAAGAACACGATGAGGAATCACCACTGCTGTGGCTGTCCTAATAGTTTGTGTGGGCAGAACCAGAAGGATGATAAATGTGTGAAGATTGAGGAGGAGAAACCGGACAATCAAAGGAAGGGGTCTTTGGTTCCATTTCAATTAGGAAATAGTCAGTCTCCAATTGTGTGGATTCCACCTGACTATATGGGGAGCGAAAAAGAGAGGGAGCTTTATGAAACTGGAAACGTGAAGCCGGAGAAGGAACGTCATGGTTTGAATTTGACAGAGAATTTGAAATCTGTCGATCAGGCTCCGAAGTCCTCTAGTGGTTGGCCTCTGTCTGATTTGAGTCACCTTGGGTCGTTGTTGCCTGATGCAGCAGGCATGGGGGCCCAAAGTGTGCAAAATAAGCAACAGGACGACAGAAAAAAAGAGTTTCCATTTCCTGTGATCTGGATGCCTGCTTTTGGTAGAGAGGAGACTGCTAGAAAAGCTGATGTTCATAATATGGATGCTCCTGCAAGACCTAGTGATGAGCCTTCTAATGCTGGGAAGTTAGTCCCAACGAATATCCAGAAAAAAGATGATGCTCCAAGTGAAGGCCCTGAAGTTGTGAAGACTGTAAATCAGATCAATGTTCCTGAAATGAACATGAATCACAAGACTGAAGATGCCAAGAAAAATAAAGAAAGGAGATGCATCCCAGTGGAGGCTGTAAAAGACAATGAGGAAAGGGAATTGCTTAGAAATAATGTGACAGGACGGTCTTCTTCATCCTCACCAAAGAAATCAAGATTACCCCCTGTTTGTCTCAGAGTGGATCCTCTTCCAAAGAGAAAAAATGGCAATAGCAGTTCAAGAAAATCAACTGCCGTGAAGGAAAGTTCTCAATTGGATTCGAAGATCAATAATGTTACTGGAGAGGCAAATGGTGAGAAGATCATCAAGACAGTAGAGGTGAAAACCCATGAGACCCCTGATGGTAATCAAGTGGACAAGGAGGGTGTCTCTAGCACTGGAGAGTCACTAAGCTTGCCAACGCAGCCTCGATCTCAAGAGAAGTTTTTTGACAAGAACTGCGAGGAAGAAGAAGAAAGTCCTAGTAAAGAAGATAGAGAGAAAGATGAAACAATGAGCAAAGCATATCCCGAGAAGGCAGTCGATGAAGGGTTGGAGGTAAGTTCAGGGGACTTAGCTCAGGAAGAAGGGAAACACGGAAAACCTAACTTATCAGATGTTGAAGCTGCCGTGGTCATTCAGTCAGCTTACCGTGGTTATGAAGTTAGGAAGTGGGAACTTCTGAAAAAGATGAAGCAACTTGCTGAAGTTCGTCAAAAGGTCATTGAGGTTCAAAATCATGTGAAAGCTCTGGAATTGGCTCCTCAAGATGAGAAAGAAAGAATGTTTGTTGGAGAAATGATAATGCGACTGTTGTTAAAACTTGACACCATACAGGTATTTATCAACGCTCAACTTTTACTTTTTCTTTTCTCAGAAAAATGATTGCAAAACGATATTTAGAAACTCCTGCTGCAAAATGCCTTAGCTTCCTTTAATGTTTAGTAGTAACTTTTATCTTTCTAAAAAGTAGGGTAGTTATTGTTGAACTTGGATGCGAAAAGAAAATTGTTATATCTTGAAAATCTTAGTCTGAACAGGTCTGTGGTTTTAGAATTTGTAGTCTCTTCTGTTCAAGGTTGACAAAACTTGAGATTGAAGTAGATTTAAAATTTGAAATTTCCCTTTCTATCCTGTATCAATTACTTCTTGTTAAATTGAAACTAAAATGTAGATTTGAAGGCCTATCCTAAGTTATCTTCTTTACTTTTGCATTCAAAAGGGTCTGCATCCAAGTATAAGGGAGTTTCGGAAATCTTTGGCAAAAGAACTTGTAGCTCTTCAGGAAAAACTTGACTGCATGGTGATTAACAAGCCTACAGAAGTAGTACCGGAAGCCTCCATAGAAAAACCTACTGACCATTTTGATGTGGAGACCCATGATGACAAAAAGGAGCAGCAGCAGCAGAAAGATGTAGTATCGATCAGTGACATCTTTCCCAACGGGGTAAATGAAAGCAACAGTCTTATGGGAGAGTCACATGGAGCTCAACCTCTTGGCGGAGGTGATGATATCGCTGGCTCTGAAGGCATGAACTCCCCCACGGACAAAGAGCTTAGGCAGACAGGGGATGGACCTGGAGAGTTACAAGAAATAGATGATCGGAACACCACCGTGTCTGAAGCAGAGCAACTTGCAAAACCAAGAGAACATGAATCTCAAAATGAAGATCCCTTTGAATTGTCCCCTCAAAACTTCTCCAACCAGATTGACGGCGAAGAAATTATGCCTTCGTTAATGGGGGATAAAAGAGCAGACGAAGCTGAATCAGGAGCTGAGATGGAACAGAATGTGAAGGTAGTGAATGATGCAGAGAAAAATGTAGCTGAAGTTCTTCAAATGGACATGAAAGAAGAAACTTTAGATCATTGCCAATATTTTTCAGAAGATGGGCATCCTGCAGGAGATTCTTTGGAAGTTCAGGTTTTGAACCCCAATTCTGATGATCAAGTGGAAGCAATAGCAGGACAAACACCTGGAGCCCTTGATGAGATAACCATTTCAACACCTTATGAAAATGGACAAACTGGGGACTGGTCGACTGCAGATACGGAACTTCCTGAGGATGACAATCTAAATAACGCCGATGCCGACAAGCACATTGAGATGAGAAGAGAGGCATCAGACGCTGAAGAGAATGTACATGATTTAGCAGTCGACCTAGATAGTGATAGAACCCCTGCTGAGAAGCAAGGAGCACCTGATGAATCTGCAGTATTGCCAGGGGAGCAATCAAACTCTACTGAGGACCTGAACATCCAAAACGAGCTGGTAACTGATAAAGACGAACAACAGACAGCAGATGAGGTGGAGAAAGTGCTGAAAGATGTGCAACATCAGCCCATGCCATCCAGTGAGTTGGACAACCAGGCTAGCCGAGCATGTGATGAATCTGCAGAATTGCTTGAGGAACTATCAGAATCCTTCCACGACGAGAACATCCAAAACGAGACGGTAACTGAGAAAAATAAAATGGCAGAAGGCATGCTACAAGACCCATGTGTACTTGATCCTAGGCAATCCAGCAAGTTAGACAACCAGGCTAACGAGTTATATGCTCCTGGGGAAGCAACTTCTATTGAGATGGGTGAAGTGTCACTACCTGAGTCACCGAATGCACGCCGGGAGACAATGGATAAGCATGATTTGTTAAGTGACAGAGAGATGGACAAAAGACTGGTTGATGAAAATGAGAAAATGAGAGAGATGGTGGGGAAGTTGATGGAGGCTGGCAAAGAACAGATAGCCATCATATCTAAACTGAGTGGAAGAGTGAAGGACTTGGAAAAAAGGCTGGCAAGGAAGAAGAAACAAAGGCGAGGATGTGGCATGTCTATGTCAAGACATCCTATGTTGAATGGTCGCATAAAAGCTTGAAAGGCTCCACGATCTGCATTACTTCGTGATATCTCGTTTGTAAAGAGAAAAAAAAAAAAAAAAAAAAAATCTCAAATTCAAGTAAATGGGAGAGATGAAGTATATGTATCTTTGTGATGAGATCCCTTATTTTGTAATATTTCATCTCGCTGTGAATCTATGTGATACAAAAATAAAATGCATCTCTCTTTTCGTTAAGAAAAGACATAACATCTTGAGAAAGTATTATATTTGTTTATATTTAAATGTTGCTAAGTTGTTGGATGATCTTTGCTGCTTCTGCTGTATTAATATTTGATACTATTGCCGCGTAGCAGAAAGCATCGGTTCATCGGTTTGGACCGAATTGTACACATCCCTACTGCGACTACCCAAGAAAAAATAGGCATAGATGATATTTGACCTGCTTTTTTAAAATAAGTTTTTTCTTTTAACTTTGTTCTAGCAGTAGTAAACATCTTATAATACTTTCTCCTCGCTCTCTTGATCTAGTTTTCTCTTCGCTTTTTATCCTTTCGTTCTCATTCTGACATCATCTTTTCCCTTACTAGGAATGGGAGATTTCATTGCCTTTGTGAACTCAATATCATTTAGACCATTTGAAATCGTCTCTATCCAATCCTTTTCAACTGGCACTGTACCAGGAAATATGTGGATCACGACCAAAGAAATGACCAAGATGTAATGAGCTAGAAAACTGATGTTCTTTACATTCCCTTCTACTTGAAGAAAATTTTACCAGTGAAGTGTGTTGCAAAAAGATACCATATCCCACAGATGTAAATTTTCGAAGCAGATCCTCCCTAATTGCTTACACCATCTTAAAAAGTTATGTATGTCATGTCAAATACAAAGAGGTGGACAAATTGTTGAATTTACCGACTTCAATGGAAATAAAGGTGAAACACAAGATGAAAAGGGATTCTACAAAGAGATCAACAAGACCCAGATGAAAGAAAGGGAAATTCAGTGCACAAAACATCACTTTATCATGTGGATTCCATTAAAATAATGAAGAATAACAAAAGAAAGAAGTTGGAAGAGAAAGCAAAAGAGGAGAAAATGAGAGACATAAAAGGTAATTAAAAAAAATGAGATTTTCAAAAATAGAAAAATAAGGAAAATTGTTTACACAAGATAGCAAAATTTTAATCTTCTTTGATAGAGACGAATAAAAATCTACCGTTAGTAATAGAAATTGATAGAAGTTTATCACCAATAGATGCTGATAGAAGTTTATCAATGTCTCAATATTTGTTTTTTATTTTTTATTTATTTATTTATTATTATTATTATTATTATTTTTTTGTTATTTCTATAAACAATTTGACATTTCCTTCTTTAAAAAAATATGAAAAGTTTTTTAAAAAAACTATATCAAATTTCGTTTGGATTCAATTTTTTCAAGTTCCGTCAAAATATTCAAAAATAACATGGTTATACTTGTGGTAAGTTTTTGTTATTCATAAATTTAATGCATTTGATGGTTTAATTATCCATTCAATCAAAAGGGCTTAGTAAAGTAACCATATGTTGAAAGTTCAAATACGATAATAGACCATGATCTTACACCACTCTTTTATCCCTATCTGAATCTCAAATGAATGAGACAAATAGAATAATCTTGACAAAAACATATCCCAGAAAAAGAAAAGGACACTGTTATCTTCAAGTATTTTCAGGATAAAAAAATATCATAATTATTCCTTCTAAAATAAAACCCAACTCCAATTACATTTTAAATCTAACAAACTTTGGGGAAAAAGAGAAATATTCAATGATATTTTATCATACATCAAGATAAAGAATCCAAATTTACCCACTTCCAAAGAGTATATATTACATTTAGGAGTGAATTGCCATAAAAATGGACTTAATAGGGAAAACAACAAAATATAATACATGTGAATGAACATACAATGGCACCAGTCAAGAAGGATGTAGTTTTTACATAATAACAATAATATTTTAACCAAAAAGAAAAAAGAAAGGAAACCCAAAGACATCCTTCCAGAAAAAAATAATGAAAAGAAAAAAAGATGTTAAAAATGAAATGAATTTAAGATTAGGCTCTACTTTTAACTACCCTCCAATTTCCATCAAGTTAATTAGTTTCCAAAATAGTTTCTGTACCATTTGTTGTGGTTGAATTTTCCATTTCTGGTGGAGGCTTTACATACTTCCCTATCACCTTTTGGTGTCTCCTGTGTCTCATTCTGTCTAGTTTAGCTTTACTCTTTTGCTTTCTGTTCTCTTTCTGCCGAAATCGTAAATTCTTCTCTCTCTCATACACGCCTTGCCAAAAGACCTCACCTGTCGATGGCCACAACCACCTTCTCGTGGGGTGATCGGCGTCTGCTTCCTCTCCCAAGTCCTCATCCATGCTCTTTATCATAGTATATGAAAACCATTTGATCCACATTTGGCCTCTCCGCATATCAAACTTGTGTTGTTCTTGCATTGCACCAGTCTCAGGGTGCACGTACACAATATGCCTTGCACTGTGATATGCCCAAACATTTACGAGGAGCTCGAGTAGCCTGGAGTAACAGTGCTTGTCCTGTAAAATGGAACAGTTCAACTCCAGCAATTTCAACAAAACAATGCAAATGCATGAAATAATGGCTCGAAAATGCTCATAGTTCTATGTTCAAATCTAAGAAACTAAAAAAAAGAGGGGAGTTACTTTGGACAAACTCAAATAGCATCGTCCGCTTGAATGGTGTTCGTCGTACATCTGTGCATCTAAGGCATCAACAAACATTCTGCAAACACCAAAAAGGAAATAAAATAAGTAAATGAACAATAGAACAATAGCGAACAAATGAATTAACTATAGCCATAATGCAGTGAAGATAGGAGATAAATCTCTTACAAACCTTGAAAACATTACAAATTCTAGAAAAGATCTAGTTGGCAGAGCCCAGCTCTGCATAGCAGACCACGTATAACCATCTGAAGGCATGGGCGGTAAAAATTCCTGATCACTTTTTATACCATACATCATCTTCAATGACTCGGAGAATGCAAACCTATAACCAAAAGTGGCATAGGATAAGAATTGATATCTGAAGCTTGTAACGAGAGTTCAAATGAATTTTGTTAGGCCATGAGTTTTCATGTCTTACTTGCAATTTCCAGCATTTATGGAATCACAAAATGACCAAAAATCAAGCTGTAGTGGATTTCTTGGATCCAAGTCCATGCGGACCCAAAAGTAGAGTGCATCTCCATGCCTTCGCGTTTGAATTGCATCTAATAATGCAGTTTCCGCAATTTTTGACAGTGATACCTGTTGAACCACACCATCGATTAGACAAAAGTGTGTGGCTTTTTTCTTTGTCGAAATATTATTCTGCAATCCAGAAAGGTCGCAAGGAATGAGGATTTTCCTTGCCTCACGCTCATGCAGAAACGATAATGGGAGGTATCTGCTGATATAGTTTTGTAATCTCTTATTGAACAGTGTAAACGTTCACTTCTTTTGTGTAAATAATCTACCAATTGTTTCAAGATTATTTTCAGTAGAAGAGAATTACAGAATGTAAAAGTGAGTTCAAGAAATAAAACTTCAAAAGAAACATGGATGGAGAAATGTCACATACATTCCTGGCAGTTGCTCTCCAAGATTGAAAACCAATCCAAGCATTCTTGTGAATGCGGTCAACCCGGTTAGCAATTGCAAAGAAGGCTCCATATTCACCAAGTACATTTCGGTAGTAAGGATTATTGAGAAGTGGAAGCCGTGAAGGTGCATCGACATCATCTATTCCAGATCGCCTGCCTTTACTAGACTGCAAGAATAACATTTAACACCTACAATAAGATGGTAAATAGAGTAGCTTGTCTAATTGACATGAACTTTTGATGCAAAAAGAAAATGATATTTTACATAAATTTCAAATGTGCATTTGATCTTTCATCAAACATATTTTCTTTGGTAAAGAAACATTCACTGAAGAGGGGGGAAAAACAGGAGAAACTAGGGGAAGATTATATAGTATCCCAACACCTTAAATCCAGCACACATACAAAGATTCTTTTTTCTTTTCACTTTTTTTTTTTTTTTAATAAGAATCAACTTTCATTTGAGTGATGAGAAGACAAAAAGTTTAGGATACAAACTCCAACACGGCGACTTCCCAATTGACATTAGTAGGAATTGGGAAATAATTACAAAATTCTTCAAGGTAAGACACTCCGTCTTGAGGCAAAATCCAAAATACTTCAAAACAACATTTAGAGATTATATAAGAAAGATTAACCGACACTTTATTCCATATAATTTTAGAATATCAAATAAAGGAAACCTGAAAAATTACCAACCTCCAATATAATTATCTAAATTAGTCAAGTATCAACAAAAAAATCTTGCAAACCATTGAAGTTAAGCAGAGTCGAGACTAATAGTTGACATCTCTGAATCTCATTGAAGTTGTAAAAAATCGTTGTAATGATTCATAATGCAGAAAAGCACATAGTTGCCGTGGGATGATAAAGAAAATATCAGTATTTTCATCATCAAATTTGCACATGGAAAACTAAGCAGGGAGAAAACTTTCATGCAACTCACCAGCCCAATTCCACGATAAAGAGAATACCGGTGCAGGAAAGGCCAAACTCCTTCACCAAAGTAAGGTTCATAAATGCATAATGGCTGTCCGGTCCTTTCAAGCTCCCCTTCGTCCCTTTCATGCAAATCATTCTTAGACCTATCAGCCTTCTTAGCACTTCGATACACATCCTCCCATGTGCTATGAGGTTGCTCAGTTCTATCTTTTATCTATCAAATTCAAGTACCAATGATAACAAGAAGAAAGAAAATAAATATTGAAGAAAAACAAAATTGTTTTAGATTATAGAGAACCAGAGATGTGCTGCTTTTAAACTTACTTCATCTTCCTCTCTTCTTCTTTTGAGATTAGACAGCACTGTATGTCTTTCCTCCTCCCATATATCATATACAAATGACTCATTAAAAGCAAAAGAACTGCCAGGCTTCCTTTTTGGAGTATGGTTCCAATTCTTTTCAAATTCATCTAAAATTGTGAAACTTTTTCCGTTCCTGTGCAAGATGGACAAATTTGATACCCCTTTAAATAACTGCCACTGCCATTTTTCTTTCAATTTGGAAGGGATTTCTGCAACTTCCTTGGCTGGCGCCGCTTCTGATGGAAGCTTAAGAACAGCATCAAGTAGTGAGGCATATCCCTCCACAGTTTCTGAAACCATCAGATTTTTCACAGTGTCTCTTCCAATTGAAGCAATACTGCGAGCCAGTGGTGATAATCTCCTATTCGAGATCACTTGCAAAATAATTTGGGAAAGTACATTGAAATTTCCCTTGGGGAACAGATAGCCATTTACCCTGTCATCAACCTAGTTGTTATTGCCAGTGCAGTCAGTAGTTTGCCCAGGATTTGCACATATGATAAATGTATTTCTTTAAACAAAAATAAGGCATCATTTATAAATATATATGTATGCACACAAGTACAAAAGGAAGATACCACACGGAAAAGACTTCAATCAACCCAAAGCACTGTCAAAATGGGAAAAAGTTTTAACTCCAATTTTTGGTAATAAAAAATTGGAAATCCTAAGCAATTTAGTGGTAGCAAAGAGAGTCATGCTAAGCCACGTTCCAAACATCCTCCAAAAGTCCTTCCTTGAAAGAACACTAATGCTACATAGTCTTTGAAATAATTCATAATTGGAAGAAGAGGTGGAAGATGAAACAAGGAATCAAAAAATATGCTCATATAAGCAAGAACACAGAATCTCGAATGAGAGAAAGTCGAGCACTTTTTTTTTAATTAAAATCAACGACTTCCATTGAGAAAAAATGAAAGGATACACAGGCATACAGAAAATGAGCATGATAGAGATAGTCTATAAACATTCAATTGTGAGAGGGTGAAAAGGCAGGAAAAATACATTTTGCCCTCTTCTCCAAGTGATAAATACATCGCATTGTTCAGACACTAAAATCCAACTTCTAAAATCAAGGATCAATATATATAAAGAATTTTTAAGATGAATTTCTTTGTTCATTATTGTCGTCACACACATAGAACGTATCCTCTGCCATATTATCTTGATTTCTGTGCATGGTAGGTGTAAAGCTTGTTTATCAACTACAGCTTAGCTTACTTGATGTTATGCATAGGATTGCGGCTGACTCGATTTCCTGGGTTACCTTACTTGATGTAAAGAATGTATATGCATAGGATTTGAACAAATGGTTAAACTTCAAAAACTGTTGTGGAATTTTCTTTCCTCTGCCTAGACTCAATAACTGTTAAGAAAGCATGTACTCCAACGATTATTAAAACCCTGAAGGATAAAACTTGCTCTTGAGATGAAACGTCAATAATGGGTAGTGGAAGAGTGATTGAGGCTGACTCTGATTCTTGGAGGTATGCCCCTTCAGATGCAACATATCAGTTCGGAATTTGGATCCTGCATACCATTTTTCTTGCAACATTCGTTTTTACTAATTTCTCCACAACCAATCAGACGAGGTTCTCCCAGTGGATTTTTACAAGGTGCTTTGGAAATTTTAAGCTCTTCCTTTAGACTTGCCTCGTGGACTATAAGTTGTGGATGGCTGGGTTTTGTGTGTGTGTGTGTGTGTGGATGGCTGATTTGGAAAGTATAAATATCATACATACCATTTTCCTTGATCTAAGCTCCATCTCTTAGAGATAGAAACTTTTCCTAGGGGAAGACAGAACTTTGACACTTCAAGAGACTTCTATTTTTTTTTCAGTCCTTTTAGAGTGCCTAAGATTCTCGTAATTACACCATACTTCATCTCACGATAATTTTAATTCGAGAGCTTGCATCCAATATCATTTGACTTTGGCTTTGCCACAGATTATCTAATCTTCCCTTTCTATTGTATATTGGTTCTTATTTATGAATCCTTTCTTATTTGTAAAAGAACAATGTATGAAAACAAATATGACATGTTAGAACTGTTAAGAATATGAAACAAGTATCATACCGTCTGTAACATGCTCCCAGACAGTAGGATAATAAGAAGTTAGAAACATACGTGTTTTCTAATAGTGGCAAGATCTGGGGCAACGATTGGTTTTCCCATTCCCATGGCTTTTACCAAAACCTTTGGGAAAGATTGCTCTTCCAAACAAGAACCATATATAACAAGATCAACCATACTTAGGGCATTGTCTAAATCTGCATCAACAGGAACATGCTTCACAACACTTCTTGGATAATCCAGTCTCTGAGCAATGGCCTAAGGGAAACCGGATGAGTCAATAAAAGCTAGCAAATCATTAGCGAGAGATGTAAACCAAAGAAGATATGCACCTCAACAGCCATCGTATAGTTGCTATTTGAATCCCCACTTAGAACAAATATCTTGAGATGAGAATTGGAATGTTCATCCAAAGAAAACTCGTGAAGTAGTGGCAACATGGCCTGTAAAACCATCGCATGTTCCAGCCACATGCCCCTATACAAAAATTGACTTCCAACAATGGCAATAACCAAGTCATCATTCGCATAGCCCATTTTTGCACGTAGATTATCAGCATCAGAGGTGACATCAAGTTCTGCCTCCAATGCTTCGGCAGGAAAACTTGGAATCACAAAGAAATTCCCACTATCGTATGCAGAGTAGATCATCTGTGGAAATTTTAGATAAAATAAAACCAATTAATAAAAATTGACAAATTCATTACATCACAGGTTAATAATATATGAAAAATGATTTTTTTTAGTTGAGAAACCAAGCTTGACCAGAAAATGATTTTTAAGATGTCATACATAATACAAATAACGAATCTCATACTGAAGTCATTTGGAAAATTCTTCCAATGAATGGTGCAACATTTGAAAGCATAAATACTAACTAGCTATTTTCTCTCATTGTAAATATCCAGGTCAATTAATTGGTTCATCCCTGTGTTTAATCTTAATATTGATCAGTAGTTAAGCAAACCATTACCGGCATGACATAATTGGGAAAGACAACAACAGTTGAATGATTGAATACTCTCTTCCAATCATTTAAAAGATCAAGTAACCCATCTGCTGCATAGTTTTGAGAGCGTAAGGCTAGGGTTTCTTCATGGATAGTCCAGATGAGTGGTAAGGATTTGAAAGGTTCCTGAAGATAGCTGTGACAAGCAACACCATTCATTGAAATATATAATAGAGTTCGGCATATTGCCAAATTATTAGTACAGATAAGATGGATTGATAATGGGCATATCTAGGCAATTCTCGGAATAAGAACACAAATTTAACTGCAAAGAGGTAAATAAAGAGCAATAAAATAGAAAGGAAAAATAAACTATACCATTAAAATCAAGGAAACCTTGAATAAAATTTATTTCTTAGTCCAAAAAATTAAAAAAAAAAAAAATACCTTTTTAGTCCTTTGAGTGTGACTAGAAAAGGTTCTATTTCAGTCTTTGCATTTCAAAAAGTGATGATTTAATCCTAAGTTATTGAATTTAGTTTAAGATAGTACATGCCATTAGTTCCCAGTTAGATGTGAAAACTCTTTGCAGAACTGACTTCATGAAGCTTTTTACAACTCTTTGTGGAAAGAATCTTATCCAAAGAAGATCAAAAAAATTTTGTGGAAGCTTAGTCTTGGCTTCATTGGCACAGTCCTTGGCTCTGTATTTCTCCCAATTTGTCCAGCACAGTGAAGAATCAATCAGCCATCTTTTATGTACAATGCAGCTTTGCTGATTTGTTTGGGAAACCATGCTTATCTAGCTTTAATTGGGCCATTGCCTTACCAATAGACCCTCTAACATTGATGGAATCTCTTGACTTGGCAAAGAAAAGGAAGTTTTGTGGTTTAACTTCGGAAGGTCTTATTTTGAGTATCTTGGCATGAATGGAACCAGCATCTCTCCAAAGACAAGGCTATCGATTTCAAATCTTTTTTTTCTTTTATCATTTATCCTTTACTGTCCTCTCATGGTGTAAATTTTCACCTTACTTTAATAGCTAGTCTCCAATCTCTTACTGCCCAAAAGTTTTTTGTAACTCCCACTGTTCTCTGCTCTTTTGTAATTTCATGTCATCGATGAAATGAATATTTATCTCTTTTGTAATTTAATTTAATGAATGAAATGAATATCTCTGTTTCTCATCAAAAGAATACATATATATTACTTTGGAATCCAGGGATGTAAGTTTCAAAACAACCATCATTGTAAAGGAAAGGGTACTTCTCAAGAGTAGGTAAGCTCACATTCTTACATATTTCTCAATGAAAGCTTAGTTTACAAAGTGTACAGCGTCCATTTTTTTTTTCTCCTTTTCACATTTCCAAGAGTTGTGAGGAAAAGTTCCATCTTATAAATATCAAGCTTCTTCATGTTCTGCTCTCTCTCCTTTTCAGAAATTAATTTGTGCTCAAATCCTCATAGTTTTTTCTTCAATGTGCATTTCCTACTTAGGAAAATTTGTTGGCTTAATGTTGTATGGAATTTGGGCCACAAAGGATTAGAAGAAAGGACTCCAGTTCTTGGTCATTAAGATAATTACAAAGGCATGCACAAATGAACAAGAGACTATGGCAATTTTCCCCCAATTATGAAATCAAAACTCATCTTATAGAAGAACCATCTTTACTGAATATAACTCATGGTAATTCTCAAAGCAATGGCAACAACCCCCCGGGAATTTATGAAGCAGTATATTATTTCATGATAATTGAATGACTACATTCATTCTTGGAGGGGGAATTTTTAAAAAAATAAATATTAAAAATAAAATTTAACTTTTTTTTAAAAAAAGGATAGACTATACTCATTCTTACCAGGAAAAGACATCTTTTACTCCAAGAGAGTGGATAAGTATGCCATCATAGCTGGAAAAAAAACATCATAAAAATAATTAGAAAGAGGAGCGAGACATAAACTTAATTAATAGAACGTTATGAGATAAATGTCATTAGGTTAAAATATTGAGATAAGCAGCATTAACATACTTTAGCCAATCAACCATGACCTCAGTCTCATCACAAGCTTGAATTAAAGTAACTGGGACTCCCATCTGCCTCCACACATCATTTGCTGGCCCACCTTGAAGAGAATAAACCTGTAGAGCCAACAGTTGAGACATCAAATTATATGCTGGTATGTATAATCTCCATGACAGATATCATGTAAAGTAAATATGGCAACTTTAAGCTGATGAACTTAGTTCTAGACTTCTACTTTGGCAAGTCAACAAACCAAGAAAATGAATATTCTTATTATTGGCCAAAAATGTAGTTTCAAAAATAAATCTATGAAGAGGGAATGTGTGAGAATACTAGTAAGGATATATACTGGTAAGAAATAAGAATAGTAGTAGGAGCATATGGGTAATTAGTTAGGGGTGGCTTAGTTATAATTATGGGAAGTTAGGGGCCTTAGAGGGAGTTCATATTGGTAAAAGTTTCTGTTGTGGGACTTTGGAAGAGAGGTATCCCTCTCAAAGGGTTACTAATATTGTAATTTCATCATCAATATTGCAATATAGTTATCCTTAGTGTTTTCTTGGAATTTATGTGCCTGGGTACCTAACTCAATAACATAGCAATAAAGGGGGCATCAAAGTAAAGAATGATGAACATATTGGTACACGTACACCCTTCCCACAAGTATGTTTTCAGTTCTGCTTCTGAACTACAATAATAATCAAAGTAAAGAAAAATGTTTCACTGCAAGTAACCACAATAATAATGCAACATTAGAAATGTAACGAAGAAGTATGCCCTGTTGAGGAAACATTTGTCTATAGCATTATGACTTATGAGCCAATAACAAAAGTATATTGAACTCCACATTCTGCAACAAAGCATAGCCTACAATTGTACAGCCTTTATATTTCAATGGTGCATTGTTTGATATCGTCAACCTATAGGCTATATCCGTCCATAGAATTTCAAAAGAAAAAATAAACCAACTGCGTTTCTCATTTACTTTCAAGTACAAATAGAGTAACAGAATTAGAGATAAGAAAGATCAGCAAGGCAGTAACAATTGTGCAAAATTTGTAAAGGTGTGTGAAGAACAACAGAATCAGCTTCATCAAGATATTTGAAATGGGAAAATCCAGGAATACAACATGCTTACATCTTTCCTTAAATGTCCTCACAAATCCCCCAAAAAATAAACTACATAATTGAAGTTGAGATTAAAGAAGGCAATGTGTAACAACTCTTGCATTCTGGTATCTGAAAAAAAATGAATTACCTGAAATACATATCCTATCTCCTGCAGAGCAGATGCAATGGTTACCATTAGCATTTGATATGAATCGACCAACAGATCTGAAAATACCTTTAAAAGAGAAAATGGCATTAAAAGGAATATTTATCAAACGATATCAGGCATGCATTCAGTAATATTAACCTGAAGTAGACCAGTCGTATATACTGTCAAATCTACATGACATAAAGTAAGAGAGAATAATTCACAATCCATGGAAGCATTTAGAGAGAGAACAACTAAATGAGAACGTCAATGGCAGAGAGCTCAAAGATTTCAACCAATTCGTGAATTATAGCTAAGATTGTGGTAGCAAACTTACCAGTGCAAGCTGAGGTTTCCTATACCCAAAACGATTTTTAGTCCTATTAAAAGATGAAATATCCGCTTCTCTTGCTTCTTTCTTAAATTTCCCCAAAAGCTTCGACGGCTCAAATCGAATATCCTCCCCAAAGTCCAGCATGCCCAGCTCCTTTAAGAACTTCAAATCCCCTAAACTTTTCTCCACATCTTTAAAAGGAATGTCAGACTTCTCCATGACTGATCCAGGTAAGAACATTTGAAAAAGAACCACAAAGAAAAGGAACACAGCCACAGTACAAATCCATTGCAAGTAATCAATCTTTTGGAAAAGCAAAAACCGGGAAAACCTCGATCTGGGTCTCAGCAGAAATGGGCATCTTTCCCCTCTACTAATTGATGAAGAACGAAGAAGCGGGTCTCTCTTCAATGGAAATCCATTTTCCAGTGAACCCATTTGCTTCCATCCAATTACAGTAAAGTAAAACGCCTCAACTCAACATCCCAAAATCAATCGCATCAGATAACACCAAATTCACAGCCAGGAGATGGGAATTTCAAGATTCAGAATGAACGACACAAAACGACCCAGTAATCTAATCGCCGACAATTGCTTAAATGGGCTGCAACTGAGACAGATTTAGCACAGTAGAAGCAGTAAATTGAAAGCAAATAAGTAGAGGATGCTTGTGAGTTGAGTAAAACAGAGAGAGAGCGAAATTGGTGAACTTAGCGAGCGAGGTTTGAGAGAAGAAAAGATGTTGACGTGGATATTGGCATCGTCGTGAACCGTCAAACTTCAACTCCAAATGGGTCTCCTCAAAGATCAAAGATTTTCAAAGATTTTACAGGCAAAATGGTGGGTTTTTGCCAAATAAAAATCTTTATTTGTGATTACATAAAACAAATGGGCAATTATTTGAAGTAACGTTCTGAAATTGAAAGATTCTACTGTACTACTGTTTCAACAACACTCCCTTTTTAGATCGTGTGCAACTTCTTTGAGATTAACATACGTAAAGTATGATATAATCTCTCTCATTGAAGAATTAGAATATTTTTCATTCCTGTAGTGTTCTTGAGCAAAAATCTAAGTTTTTTTTTTTTTCTAAGAAATCCATATTTTAGGAGGGCAAAACATTTAAGATACCTTCCATAAAAGTATCTTAGGATACTGATTCTCGGACATCTTAAGATATCCTTACGGAGGGTGTTTTAGATAACTCATAACAGCATAAGTTTTCTAGATTTTTAAATTGAGAGCATCTCCATTTTGCTCTTTTGCATTTCATTTTTCTCTTATGTATATATTTTTTATTATATAATAGTTCTTAATTTTTTTAGTAAGATATTCAAATTTAAATTAATATTTATTTTATAAAAAATATTAAATTATGATACATTATTTTGTTGAGAAAAAATAACATATAAAAATAATATAAATTATATTAATTTAAAAAGAAATTCAAATTGATACAGACAAATAAGTTATATAATTTCAAATTATATTCAATTAATTATAAACTAATAAATAGTTGTAATGACATTCTTGAAACATTATGTAAATTGAAGATATTCTCAAATAGAAATCCAGGTTAAATCGCAAATTTGATCTTATAGTTTGGAAAAGGTTAAAATTTAGTCATCGCATTTTATAATTAAAATTTAGTCCCTATAGCTTGATAAAATTCTTATAAATTGTCCCGCTTTATCAAATCATTTGTGACTATTTACGAGGATTTGTCAAATCATAAGGATTAAATTCTAACTTTTAAAACCATATGACTAAATTCTAATTTTCTCTAAACCACATAGACCAAATTTGTAATTTAACACTTTTTTTATAATAGGTAAAATGGAAGAGTTTAAATGTTGACCTAAAGTCGTAGGATAAATTTTATTTCAATTGAGTTATATATTCATCTTGACCTTCGTTAATTTTTAATTTTTAATTTTTAATTTATTTTTTTTTTTTAAGGTAGATGATATGTTTTTATATTTGTGTCAATTATATCCACTCGAGTTTGATAATTGATTTTGTGCCCATATAATAATTGATTGATTTTTGTGCCCATATAACTATTGTATGGATTTGATATGGTCATAAGTTTCTTATCAAAATGGTTAAACTTAAACAAAGCTTTTAATACAACTCATTAATAACACAAATTTTGAATGACCATCATCCGAACCTTTCATCATGGTATCAACTATTTTAGTTTTTTAAATAACATTTCCTTTCTAAGGATTTTAATATACTAAACTAATTGTTTATTCTCAACGAGTTGTTATTCTTTATTAATTTTTAGTATAGAAAGCAAGAACGTATGAAACTGGATCAAACTATTAAACTCGATCTAATTATATTTTATGTTATTATTCTAATCAAATTAAGTCATTTCTTTTCAACAATCGAGAATGAAAATGATAAAGGAAGAAGATAAAAGAGAAAATTGAAAGTCTAATTTATTTTTCTAGTTTAAAATGTCATATTGTTATTGTTGTAAAAATAATTTTTTATGAGATTTTTTAAACCTATTCTTAAAACTCAGGAACTGAAAAGGTGTACTTAAAATTCTAGAACTAAATGTTTTTTACTCAAAATTCATGGACTAAAAGAGTAATTATTTCTATACTAATAAATTTAATTTCCTTTTTTTTTCTTGGACTTCACTTTCAAGTAAGTGAATAAGATATTGGAAATGTTTTTTTTTTAGAAAATATCAATCTACTTTCAAGTGTCCATAAATTTAGTCTCTATACATCTAATAAATATTCAAAATGGTTATTGTTGTCGATTTATTGTTATATTTTCTTTAAAAAAGTCTCAATTTACATTTTCTTTATAAATTTTGAAAATTTGTTTTCTTACGTCACTATTGTTATTTTTATCATTTAACTAATTTCAATAGAAATTAAAATAGAGAATTCAAATTTAAACATTCCATAGTAGATAAACTAAAATAAAACAAATCTCAAAATAATTTTTTAGAAAGCAAAAGAATATATATATATATATATATATATATATATTTCTTTTGAGTAGAATTGTTATAATATATTTATTTATAATGTTTAATAAACAATTTTGATATACAACTATAGTATATTACAACCGATTTCATACATTAAAGTATATGAAGTCAATGTCGTTATTATTAATATTTTTATTACAAGTCAATTTTATAATATTTAATCATAAAGTTGACATTTTTTTGAAACATAAAATTCATTTTCTATATATCTTAAAACTTTCTTTAAGAAAATGATCAATATTTAATAAAAAATGATCAATATGAATATAATTTAACTAGCATAAACCATCACTTTCAATCAAAAGATAAGAAGTTTGAATGTTTTTACCTTCAAATTATTGTATAAGAAAAATATTGATAAAAACCGACGATTGATAATGAGATTGTGAAGTATGGTTGGAAGAGTGTTCTAGTGGAAGCTTAAGTTCCCTAGTAGAGGGAGGGGATGACTATTTGTGTTCTCCCTGATTCATAGGGATATGGACACATGCATGTGGTTACATGTAATTGGTTAGAGAGGATTGTGATCCTCGAGGTTGCAATGGGCCAAGGTCGAGCTTGGCTCAATTATTTCTCGATCAGTATAATTCTTTCGCCTCAGCTAGTTGGCTTGGAACTCGAGGGTCTAACTTTTTCCTTTCGGGATATGTGTTCCCTGTTAATTCCCGATTTCCTTGAACTTAAGCTCGCCCGTAGACTTTGGGCCTTTCTTAGAATATCCCTCAACATAAAATATCATGGTGAAGAAGAGATGAGCTCAAATTATCATGCACAAATATTTATGACAAGGGAGAGATGAGTTCAGGCTAATCAATTAAAAATCGACATGAGCATATTCCAACTGACATAAAGTATATATTAAGACGTTAAAGTTTTGATCCTCCACTATCCATATTATTAAACTAAAAAATTTAATATATTTACAAAATATAATAATAATAATAATAATAATAATAATTGTCTACGCACGGGTGTTAAAATTACATCCACATTCATATTCTATTGATTGTGGGAGTGATTAAATAAATAAATAAGCAAGTATCAAATTTTGTCAAAATCACACATGTTTTAACAATTTCCATACAAAACTAACTGTAATTTAAAGATATTTTCTATAATTTTTGCTTCAATTATAAATATTGCTATTTTGTACTTAATTACAACTTAATCCTACAATATTTTAAAGTTTTAATTTAGCCCTTTCAAATTATAACTTAGTTAAATATTCCTAGAAATTAACAATTTTCTAACAACATTTTAGGTTTATATTGCCCCAAAATTTTAAATTAAAATAAATTGGACGTCATTTTCATAATAGATATAAAAGAAGCAACTTTTTTAACTCAATTGTCTTTCACGTTGAAAAAAAAAAAAGAATTATTATTATTATTATTATTATTATTGGAAAGAAAAGATGGGAGTTATTTGAAAGGGCAAAATATTAGGTGGATTTGGTTGGGAGAAAACTTAGTCTTTGGTCACTATCAACTCTATAGATAATTATTAAAATTCCACTTATATAAAATTAAATAATACAGCTGGAAGGGAACCAAGGGCTTGAAACACTCCTTTTTAATATAATTGATCATGATGTCCTTTTCCAAAATTTAAGGTTTTACTTTTCAAATCTTGTTTTGATTTATACCTAACTATTTAGAAGGGTTCTTTTTGGGGAAAAAAAGTCCTATTTAGAGAGGTTTAGGGAAGAAATTATTCAAGGAAGCTATCAAAGTTAGTATCATGTGATCAAAAAGTTTATACCATTAAATGTAAGAGAGAAAAATAAAAATATTATGTTTTCATCAATCACAAGATACATCTAACGACTTAAAAAGTGACAACTACAATTTAACGGCCATATTAAATAACTTTTCATTTTTTTTTCGATATTTAGAAATGTTTTTGGTAGATTAAAAAGGGCATTTTTGTCATACTTGAAATTCTAATCTAAAAATATTATAGTTCTATTTTCAAAAAGGTAAAAAGCACTCTAAGAAACCCCTGAATTGGACTAAGTTTAAGAATATAGTGCATTTTTAAATTAATAACAAAAATGGGGTAGCTTGGAAATTTTTTTAAAAAATAGGTGGGAATAAAAAGTATTGAAAAAATAGGGTAGTTTTTTGGTAAGGAAAATCGTACACCGGTACACGATTAGACTTTAATCCAGTTAGCACCACATCAGCACAGTCGGTGGACTGATTAAGGACGTACTCGTGGATCGAGTCCACTATTTCTTTTTTATTTTTTTAATCAATTTAATTATTTTTTTCTAATTTTTAACTAACAAGTTTTTTCATTACTAAACTTAATTATATATTTAATCTACAATAAAAACTTAATTATTCTGCACTTATATTGAAAAAAAAAAATGTGACTTCACTAAGTAGTACATCTCTCTACAAATAAATAAAAAAGTAAAAAGATATCATGATACTAAACAAGATTTACAATTAGTTCTTTAATTTGAAAATAGAAGTTTACATGAAATTTAAAGACGACCCCTGCCTCTTACCCAACATGTGGTTGTTTTCATGTGCCTCTAAATTAACTTCACCATATTGTCGTTATCGTTTATGACGAATATGTCTTTCAGCAATATTGAGCCGTCTTGTTTGTTGAATAATAGTTTCTATGTTGACCAATGTTTGGTCACACATTGAACCCAACTCTGGTAAATTGTGTTGTACTGAATATTGTTGTACTTCTACGATAAAATTATTTGAAAAATTAATATTAAACAATATTCATCATATATTTTTCCAAATGTCTAATTTTAAATCCCTTACTAATAGTAAGCGACGTCAGGTGTGATAAATTGTCTCGTGATTGAATCATATCAAGAAAAGTAGTCATCTGATACAGTTGGTCCATTTGTTATTTCTCCTTGTGCACAATGATCGTGTCGTGCATGCCAATAGGATGTATATTTCGTGTGAATTTGACATCAATCTTGGTCGTGCTTACCTCTCAAATCAATTTGGTGTGGTGCTGGGAGTGTATAGCACAACGAAGGTACCGTTTGTCGCGGACCGAATGGTCTCAACACACGATCTGGAGGATGTCACTCTACTATATGGAAGCATATAAGAGGGCTAATGGTCAACCAAATATCTTGACCATCATGATAGTAATCGAGTAGTAATGACCAAATTATCTTGTGTGTATACGTTCAGTTAATCTGACAAAAAAAAAAAAAAAAAAGAAGATAATTATACACCAAAAATGTTTTAAAGATTTATATATATATATATATATATATAATTAAAATATATATATATATTATATATATATAATATATATATATATTAATATTTGTTACTTGATTGTGCATCAGTCTGTCAAATATTTTTCGGTATACTAGCAACATATTTGTTGACTGTACATCAGCTAATACACCGCTCCATCTAAAATTATATAAAAACAATGCAATTAATTTATATTCTTACATAAAATGATAACAGAATAAATATATAAATGAAATAATATTTGGCACTAAGTGGATGATGACTTGACATGTAACTGGACTTGTGCTATAATTTGAAATCTATCATAAGCCCATACCTATAGTAGTATCAGTGATCTTGCTATTTTAACGCTTGTGCATTGGTAAAAGCCATGCAAGACAGACACCACCCCACGAGTACGTACCAGTATGCTCGAAATCAGACAGCAGAGGTAGAAACATAATATATACGGGAGTGTTCGACTTGTAAGCGAACAAAAATCCTCCAATAGACTGCATAATGTATGCTTGTGCATACCTACGTACGCTGATGTTGTCGGCATCGGGAGGTAATTCTGGAAATTGGGATGCCAACCACGGGATACTCAATCTTGAGCTTTTCAGATCATCTGGTAGAATGCCCAAGGGTTCATCACAAACTTTTTTCAAATATATTGTAATGAACCTGTCAAAGATTCTTCGTCCACTCGTAACCCAAATTGAATAGCAATATCCTGCAACGTAATTGTACATTCCCCACAAGGCAGATGAAATGTATGGTTTCTGGTTTCCAAAGCTCAACTAAAGCAATAATGAGGTGCCAATCAAGTTGGATAAATCCAGTCTGTGCAACCCCAAGAAAACCAGCCTGTTCAATTTAGGAAATAATACGTAGATCAAATAGGATAGTATGTGGATCAGCTCTAACAAAATTTTGGATTTCGATACTCATAAAATTTGAATCAAGCTATGAATGATCCTGTGCCAATTTTGAATACAAACATGAGTGCTCCCCTTCAAATTTGGTGATTTCAAACATCCCATGAGTTTTACACCGACATGCTCGTAACCTCCAATCACAATCATCATTCCACTGTTTGCATCTCACATACCAAATATCTTGATTTGATTCCACTATAATAATCTCATGGTGTTTTGTCACGTAGTGTTTTTCTACACCAAGTTGTAAATCTTCTTTAGTATTAAATAACATTTCTTTCTGTATTAAACTAGAATTATTATACACATATACTTCTTTCCTCCAAAGTTGACCCTCGTTTACATGTTGAATTAGTAATTTTCCAATCTATTTGGGTGAATATATTTGACGGTACCAACTCAAGATCATGTTCCTCACTTATATCATTTCCAAATAATTCATCAAGTTCAACATCAATATCACTATCTCCATCATTTCCAGGTTCAAGAGTGATTAAATCTTCAGGACACATCGACATATTTATTAAAAAAAATTCAATTGTTATAGTTGACAAAAAAAAAAATGTTAATACGACAAAAAAAATTGTTTTTCTTTTTTTAAGAAATCCAAATATTTTCTTAAGTCAATCCAACAAATAGCCCAACAAAATCACCCAAAAAATAGCCTAACAAAATCTATAAAGTATACATTACAAAATTCAACAGCCCAAAAAAAACAATCAACTCAAATCTAAGATCTATGAAGTATACATTTAAATCAGCCAAAATAAAAACAAAATGATAGATCTATGAAGCAATCTTTATTTTTTATGAAAAAATTCATATATTAGAAAAAAATAAAGAATTTTTTTTACCTAAGACGGGCGGTGACAAAGATTGGAGACGGCAAGGTGGTAGATCGACTCACGGCGGTAACAACAATGAGATCGAAGACGACGAACAACGGACGGTGGACGACAGCGGAGTTGGCCACCGGTGGTAGTGAGGAGGAAGAAAGGGGAAAGGTTTTAGATGAGAGGAAGATGAATGAGCCACGAGTGGTTTAAAACACTGCATGACTGTCCACGTAGCAGTCTATGCGTGCCAGGTCACAGGTAGTCGTGTACCAAGTACACGATTTAGAGGTAATTGTATACAAAGTACACGATTCAAACACCTATTTTTGTCAATAACTTCTACCCAACTCTATTTTTGTTAAATTATTAAAATAACAAAAAAAAATTCTTGACTTTTTTTTTATAAAAAAAATCAATAATTTCGAAGTCTTTTCAAGGATGTGAAACCAACCATTGAAGTCTTTTTCGTTGAAGTGCTTGTAACTTATAATTAACATAAATTTCCTTAGAATCATTTCCAAATATAATTTTATGATTGTTATTTAACAAATTTATAATACAAGATGAGCACGACTCAAAAGTTAATATATATATAAGTTGAAGACTGTTAAGAATATATTTGAGAAATTGTCAGAAATTGCACGTTTAGGTTTTCATCTTACAAAATCAGAATGCCTTCTGAAAACTCGTAAAAATAGTTTTTCTTGGTTCAGCTGGGACGAGATTGACCACTAAGAATTAGTTAAAAAACTAACTTTTTCTAAATTATTGTTTTGGATATTCTCGGTACATCTCGCCTTATTACACATAAATATTTGCTATTTTTTTCCAATGTAATCTTCCCAGATTTTATACCAAATCTTATATTATTTTCAAATTTTCTCCAAATTCGGTTATGTTCACTAAATATTATATCAAATTATTATGTAATTTTTCAAATCTTTAACATAATTTATGTTTTCACAACTATATGAATTTCCAAAATTTCAAACGAGTTTTCAAATTATATAAAATAGATTTTCCAAATTGATTGAACATTTTTAAATTTTGTGAAAGATGAAAATTTTCAAAAAATTGGGCGAGATTTGAGATATATACTGAATCTCGGTGTTAATCCTACTAGAAATTCTAACAAGAAAACTCAAATAAATTTCAGTGTTAATTATGTCCGGGATTTCACCAAGAGCTCAAATATATATAATCTTGGTGTTAATTATGCTCAAAATTTCACAGAGAAAACTCAAATATATAGAATCTTGGTGTTATTTTGCTCAAGATTAACAACTAGATGTACATAATCTCCGTGTATAATTTGACGGGATGTATCGAGAAAGCCCCAAACAATCGATAAGTTGGAAAAAGTTGATTTTTTAACTAAAATCTCATGATCAATCTCACTCGAGATGAACTGAAAAAACTATTTTTACAAGTTTTTTTTTAAATGCTAGTTTTGTAAGGTAAAAACTTAAATGTGTTATTTTTGACAAATTTTTCTTAAATTTTTAAGTGTTTAATTTAAAAAATAAGTCATTTTAGAAGAAATTAGAGTGTTTGACAACCACTTAAAAATAACTTTTCAAATGTATTTTAATCCTTTTTTTATTAAAAGTATTTAAATAAAAATATATATTTTTTAAAAATTATTTTTTATCCGATCAATCCAAACAAGCATTTAGATTCTCTTCCCATTTTTGTTATGGTTTTGTATTAAAAAAGATGGTTCCTAGATGCCATATCCACTTCAAAATCAGTTTTCAGCATATAATGGGTGTGATTTAATTTTTTTTTTTAGAATATTGGAAGGGTTTTCTTATTTTAAAATGTGTGAGATGAGAACAATAGACAAGTACCCTTTTTTTTCTAAAAAAAAAAAAAAAATATGATCCAAATTGAAAGTTCTTGATATCTCCATGCTAGTAAGATGTATTATTCATTTTGGGCATAAATCTTCATATTTTTACTTTTCGTTTCACCCAAAATACTTTATATCAATTAAGATATTGTTCCTTGCTTATATATTGACGATGTTCCCCTTATATAATCAATGTGGAACTTTTTGCAAAAAGTACAATCTCCTAGCCAAAACGAACCCAACTCAACTGGCATAAGAATACGCTAGTAACTACAAGGTCTGTTCAAATTCTCCTACCTTCAATTGTACCAATTATTTAGCCTAAGACTTCATTCATACATTTACTTATTATGTTATTTGAGCTAGTGACCCATTATGTCATTGATGTACTAGAGAGTTACACATTTTTATTCACTTATGGGACATTTATTGGATAATTTGAAGGTTGTATAAATCATTGCTTTCTTCTCGTAGAAATCATTCTGGATTGAAGTAACATTGAAGCCCTTTGAGTTATCTCACGAATAATAAATTAGAAACAAAATCCCTCGAGATCGATAGTTCAACAAAAGGTTTCATCCCTACACTTTTTTTTTATAAGAAATAAATTTCATAGATGCATGGAATTTATAAAAAAAATGCCAAAACCCAAGCCAATAGAGTTATATAACAATTTTCCAATTGGTCAAAAGGGGAGAAAGAGTGTATAAATTAAAGAAAGACGTGCATTTATACCAAATTAAAGAAAGAATTCTCCAATTTGGAGTTACACTTTTATCTTTTTCAAATTTCAGATTTGCTAAAAAAAATTGTTTGGAGGAATTTACTATAAATAGAGGGAGTAAAAAGAGATGAAGGCCCCATTTGGATTTGTTTTTGCAATGGTAAAAACCGATTACAGGAGAATCTTAACATCGAATTTTAACTGTCTAGGTTTTTTGGTAAAATAACTTATTTATTAATCTACTTAAAATCACTTTTAAATTTGTTATAATGTACTAAAATTAGGAAAATTATTTCAAATGGTAAAACTGTTGAAAATATTTACAAGATATAGCAAAATTTTAGAACTATCAATGACTTCTATTAGTGTCTATCGATTTGATAGACACTAGTAGAAATCTATAAATGTCTATCAACGTTTATATAGTTCTAAAATTTTACCATATTTTGTAAATATTTTGACTTATTTTTTTAAATTTAAAAACAACTTTAGGGGCATTTAGATTTTAGCTTTTCTAAAAATTTGGTATTTTCCCTTACCTATTTTAAATTTTCATTCCATTAATTTATTTCTTCACATTTATTCCAAATTTTAATTGATCGCATTTCTTACCGCAATTATTTTTTTTAATATTTTGTTTAAAAAAATTAAATTGAACAAAATTAATTCCAATTCAAATCATATATCTTTTCAAATAATTATATCATAATAAAATATAAAAGATAATTGAAATGATAATATTATTGTTCATGTAACTAAATTACACAAATTTACTATTAATTTACTGAACATCATAAGTAATTTTTTAAAATTTAAAATTAAACTTTACTCAACACTATTTATTTCTTCTAACGGCTGATTTTTCTAAAAAAACAAATACCCAACAATTATTTTAAAAATTACAATAATCCTAAATGAAGTCAAAGGAATGCAATATTGTGAGAGTGCGAACTTAGAATGCATTTGTGTTAAGGGAGAGTTCAAGTACAATATTGCAAGTTATGGTTTAGTTCAGAAGTATTAAGCATGTTAAGAATTTGACCATACAAGAATGTTACAAATTCCCATGTACTCCGGTGGAAAGCCCTTCCCTAAAGTTCCAAAAGTATATAACTTCTACAAACAAAATTTCAAAAGAATTTGATAAATGAAACTGAATGAACTTCTTAGAGTAAAATGACTAATCAAAACTAAATGTTCAATGAATGATGATGATAATCTTACTATATGCTGCTACATTGTTGCCATGATAACAAATTGTGAATGAAATATAGTACCAACCTAAGGCTGATGAACAATAATAGAGCGGCCTTCCACTGCAGTTGGATTGCTCGTCATTTCCACTAATTGAATCACTATGAGAACAAACAGCAAAAGCAAATCAATTTTGTACGTGTTATAGCTGACGTACTCCTAAGACCAAAAAAGACTGCCAGGAAGAAGGAAAATTCAACTAAATGTTGTTCAAGCTGAACAGTTCTGAAAGGGGGTACCTTGTATTGCAGGAAGAACCATGATAACGCCTATTAATTTCTCATATTCGACCAAGAGGAGATTCGAGAGTATGATCATCCACGTACCACAGGTTGAATTCTCGGAAACGCTTAATCTTCTTCTCAAAGCCTGTGATGTAATTATTATGTATAATAACGTGCATTCCCTTGGTTACTTGAACCCATGACTGGTTCTTGAAATATAGTCCGCCTGTTGGGAATGCTGACTGTGGCAGCAGGTATAGATCCACCTGTATATCAACATTGTAGCCATTTTTAGGTAGTTATCTAAAATACAGTCTCTCTTCATAAGAAAATCTAATATATATTGTCTCATGTTGATCAAAATTGAAGGATTCTTCCCTCATTCAAGAAATAGCAAAGAGATTTAATCCAAGTGGTAGAGCCTTGTATGAACAAACTACTGAATCAATTGGTTTAAGCAGCTTAGTAGATCGTTAGCTCATAGGAAAATTTGATTCTGATACTAGATGACTAAAAGGAAAAAAATCTATTTTCAAAATGCAAGCCAAAATTCTAAATATTAGTAGTTTTATAAGGCGTTGAATTTTTTAATTTAAATAATATACTATTTCATATAAAATACGATTTAAAAAAAAAAAAACAAAGAAACGGGAGGAAAGCCAAACCCAACCGAAGGAAATTACTACGAAGTCTTCCAAGTGGCAATAAGAGAACTAGTATTTGAAAGGAGCGTAGAATTTACACCAAGAAAGCAGCAAAGAACGAACTATTCCAAAAATAGCTATTAGATTTTTTTGCTCATTGTTTCTTTCTAACCAAATTAACCAAAAGAAATCCGTTGCCCTCCTAGGTTGAAGCCACGGGAATTTTTTCTAACTTTTAAAGGAAAACCTTCGATGAAAATGGGAAGCAAACTTGTCAATTTGTGAGGGAGAAGATGCTAAGAATCTGAAATAAATATGACCAAATAAAACCAGCATAAAGGCATGAAAAGAACATGTGGTCTTGAGTCTCCAAATTCTGTTTACACATATAACACCGGCCAGGGAAGAAGGAAAGAAAAGGGCATCTTTTCTCTAAGACATCATTGGTAATACTGCCAAGAACAAACTCTCACAAGAAGATTTAACATTTTGGGGAACTTGATGAGTTTGGTAATTTGGGGGGAACTCGGAGAGTTTTCCGTCCCAAATGAAAGAGGGATTATCCACCCCACTTTATCAATAATACCCACAGAAAGAGGGTGATATAATACATTTCCCGATTTGTCTGGTTCATCTTAGAAATAAAAGAAAGAGAACGTCATGGGAAGACCTACTCTAGGATTTCCAAGGTTCCAAGTGTGTGATGATTTTTATTTTTATTTATTTATTTAAAGAGGAGAAACAAATTTCATAGAGAAATGAAATAGAGGGAGTTAATAATAGACTGCAATCACTAAAAGAAGCATTACATAAAGGATCTCAAATTGGAAATTAAAGAAGAAAGACAATAATTGTTAAAAGGGCGTTTACATTTACACCAATAAAGAGCAATGAGAGGAGCCAAAGCATAAACTAGGAAAAGAAAATGGAAGAGGACAATATCCTATTCAATGGTCGTTCAAAAAAGAAAAAAAAAATTGTATCTCGAATCAGTTCCCACAGCAAATTTAATCCCTTTTGGAAGTTTTCAAGATCGATTTCCACTGCCACTTTGAAGAATATGAAGATCTGAGTGTCAGGCAGAAACCCGTGTGGAGATTAACCAAAATTTGAAGGGTGAAATGAAATAGTTTAAAATCTTATCTTCTGTAGGCTTAAAAAGAGTTGTTAAAATTGTAAACTGAAAAACATATTCTTTAAAAACTTAGAACAAACACATGAGACTTGGGTTTAGAAGACTCAGTTTGGCAGGTGAAATTCAAGAATGAACCTCACTTTCTACCCGACTCTCCAACTTTCATCCTTTGGATAGTCCCAACAAGCTGGTATGCCATTGGAATCATTTCGGTTTTTCACAGAACATTCACTAAGACAAAGCAAAATCTTTGCTTTATATTACTCTATTGGAAGTATCGTAGTCTGCAGCTTTTAACTATTTTAACAAAAAGTGTTCTTTCCAAAAAAAAAACAAACAAACAAAAAAAAAAATATAATCTTTTGGTAATTTCATAATACACTTTCCATTCTTGTTCTCGCATGGTGTAAATTTTAAGCTCCTTTTAATATATATATATATTGTAAACTTAATTGTAGCAACTCAATTAGGATATAATATTGAGAACAGAACTAGAAGACTAGAAAAACAAACCTCTCCAGCAGTTTTATTTAGTGCCCAATTGAAAGCAGGTTGATCATTTGCCTTCTTTGCTTTGGACCATGGCTGAGATTTAAGTTCCTCAATCCACTTCCTCATGACCAGTTTTGCTCCACTTGTGGGGCGTAGGAAAATCATGCAGCTGCATATGTAAGTGCGGCCCTTTTTCCCCGGAGGTGGCAAATCATGAGAGTGGTGCAAAGGTTTTACCTGTTGTGAGGACAATATTGAAAGGAAGTTTAGTGTATGTTAATGGACAAGGATGCAAATACTTTTCAACAAATTTTAAGATGTGAATTAGTGTCACCATACTCCTCAAGTTCTCATAATATTAAGCTGGAGATCAATAAGTACCACATGTTCAAGTCAAATTGATCGATTGATCAAAGAGATAAGGCAAAAGGTACTTCCCAAACTTATATGGACATTCTCTTCCTTGCTCAAAGATGGGGGGGGGGGGGGGGGGGGGAAGAAAGTTGTACATACTGCAGCCATGTCATCTGTGAAGTACACATCATGATTCCCTTGCAGATAAGGAAATGGATCAGCCAGCCATACCATATCAACATCATTGTACATAACATTATAACCAAGCTCCAAAATGTGTAGTAGGTGTTGTGGTCTTCGGGAAGTAAAGTTGAAGAATCCCTGAAAAGTAAAGGCAATCGTTTTCATTTCACGCAGGCAGTCAATTTGGCTAAAGATAAAACATATATACGTAAGGCCTGACCATGAGAAGGGAGAAGTTAAATTAGAAGGAGAAAGGGCAAAGGGTGATTGATGGGAAGCAATTTGAGTGAACATGCTCAACGGCCCAAGAAATACTTCAATAAAGAGTTTCTTGAGCTCTATAAAGTGCTTCATACAAAGACACAGCGAGCGAGAGAGATCATGTTGATGACTTGAGAGTCATATTAGGAAGTGTGGGAAGGAGCAATAAGACTGAAGCTTCTATGCTTCAAGTGGTAAATATCAGTACAGAAGTGACTTCTTATGTCAATTGAAGTTTAAGGCACAAAATGAAAGTTATCCAGTAGCAATATTAATAATCGTAATTTAAAACCTTAAGTTTAGAAAACACATGTAAGTATGAAATGTTTATGAATAGTGTTGCATTAACAAAACGTCTTTTGCCCAGGCAATGTTGAATGTAAATATTTAACAGAGAAGCAACAAACACTGACGATATGTTTATATAAGCAGTCAAATTTATAATTGTAATTTATAACCTTAAGTTTAGAAAACACTTGCAAGTATGAAACGTTTATGACTAGTGTTGCATTAACAAAACGTCTTTGCCTAGGCAATGTTAAATGTAAATATTTAACAGAGAAGCAACAAACACTGACGATATGTTTATATAAGCAATCAAAATTATCATTTCAAATAGAAAGAATAAATCAAAAGAAAGTAATAAAATTCATTGAAAGCAAGTACTAGAGTCAACTAACCACACCTGAGAACCAAATTTATGAGCCGTTTGAGCATCAGGAGCTGGTGGGACGAGCACTGCATGCCCTGGCCACCGTTCATTCACCTTATAGAGCGTTGCATAGTCCTCAGCAATAACAAGAACTTTCTCATGGTGCTTCTGCCGAGTAAGACTAATTAACCAATTATTGAGAAAGGGCAAGTAGGGTTGGCTGACAGCACAAACAATTACAGTCCCATTCCTCGCAACGAACGACGCAGCTTCAGCCAATGAGTATTGTCGCCATTTAGTGTTTGACACCTTGGAGGTTGAGAAAATACTCTCTTGTATATTCATCCAGGGCAAGAAAACTCCAAGAATCACAATGAGACAAAGCAGAACAAGTAGGTTTATAGGGCTGAATATGGAAAATGATCTCTCAGAACTCGAGGAAGAACGAGGAGAAAGTGGGTATGAATTTGCCAGTGAGCTGTGAGTGGATCTTTGGTGCAAGATCGACGACATTTTCGTAATGAAAAAAAAACACAGAACAGTGCCAAACCGTTTTCAAATAAATCTCTACAACCTTGGACAGAAAGAGGAACATGAAAACTACCCACGAATCATTCGTCCAAGAAACAAATTGCAAAATCAATCAGCAAATTAGGGCATTCATATAATAAATGAACATAAGAACTCCCAATCCATCTCGAGTAGGAAAATAGAACTCCCAAGGCTAGATTCGAGCTTAAGAAACCAATTAAGAGCCTATCTAAATGAATGCAGACCAGATGGCACAGTTTCCCTGCCGATAATCGGATCAATCAGAAATTAGAGGAAACAAAACACCATTGGCAATGGCATACAGATCCGCTGAACTTAACCATGGGAAATTGCAACGGTTAAATCCAATTGAACAATGTGATCTGCAATTGGTTGGGCATGATTCAGAGTATGAATTCATAAGCTAAAATTAACCAAAGGCACATGATTTATGAATTAAAATTTGTAAGAGATTTACCTTGTCGTCGGAAATCAAGCCCCACCGGCGATTTGGGGGTTGTTGAAGACCGGAAGGAATAGGAATATAAAGAGTGAGGAGTGAAAGTGAGGATCTGAGAGGGAGATCAAGGGAGCAAGCGATGGCGGGGAGCTGTTTTAGCAGTTTATTAACTAATAAGTAATAAGCAAAAAAGGCATACATCAGAAGTGGGCTAATTGTAATAATATGATGTTTTATGAGGGGCTTCTGAAAATAAAATAGGTGAAATTCCAAATTTAGACCCGTTTGGTATTTTTTTTTTTAATTAAGCTTATTTTATCCACTTTTTTATAATGATTTGTATCATTCTTAACTACTATGATTGAAATCTTAGACAAATTTCAAAAATAAAAAACAACTTTTTGAAAGCTATTTTTTTAGCTTTTAAGAAATTTGGAGGTGGAAGTAGTATCTATAGACTTCATTTTAAAAAACAAAAGAATTACTAAACGAGATCTTAGTTAATGGATTTTGAGTTTACTTGATCCCTAAACTTTCAAATTACAAATTTAATTTTTAAGCTTTCGAATATCTTAACACTCACAAATTTATTTAACAAAGAATTGAAAGTTTGGGTTCATGAGGCATAATGTTTGAATTTAGTTAAAAAACATTTTTGTTCCCTAAACTTTCATGAAAGTAACAATTTAGTCCTAGTACTTTCAATTTTATAATAATTTAGTCCCTAAACTTTAATATGTAACAATTTAGTATTTGTATTTTCAAATTTATAACAATTTAGTCTATAACATGAAAAAAATCATTAAAATGATATGTCAACTTTTATAATTTTACATTGTCGAATTTGTATTATGTAAAAATATTGAGTCTCTATTTACTTTATTGGTTTTTATGCAAGAAATCTCATTAAACCTTAAAATAAATGTAACACACCACACGTTTTTTTAGTAATAATGTAATTTCAGTAACTTTATGATTTGGAATTTCAGTAATTGTTATTAGTTGGAGGGAATTTTTGGAATTTTGGACTTCAAGTGTAACTACGAGAATTTAATTGTTGGCGTGAAATTATTCAAATTGGAAATTAATGGCAAAAATTAATTTCCTTTTGAAACGGAAAGAAATTTAATAGTATAAAACGGAAAGGAATTAAATGTAATTATATTTATTTCATTTTTTGTTTTATTATTATTATTATTGTTGTTTTTTATAAAAAGTCAAACCCCGCCCCTCTTTTTTTCCTCACGCACCCGCCGACACCCCCTTTCAATTTCTTCTTCCTCCAGCCGAGACCCTAGCCGCCGCCCAGATCGGACGCTGAGCATCTGCTGTGCACCGCGCCTCTGCAAAATCCCAGCTGCTCGCGTCCGCACAACCGTGACACCCAGTCGTCGTTCCGTCTATCTAAGGTGGTATTACTTTTATGGGTTTTCTTGAAGATTTTTATTATCCATCAAGTTTTGGCTTCCATTTATTAATACCCATTGTGTTTAGGCCATAGATTCGAACACTGGTGGAATTTTAAGGTAGAAGTATGTTGTTAGGCATTGCGAAAGATTAAGTTGGGTTTGCAAACGAACTTAAGTTCGAAACTAATTTTGGACCAAGCAATGTTTTGTAAATATATTAGGCCTTTGAAGGATTAAATTAAAATATAGTTGTTGGGTTTTTAGGTTCTAGCCAGTATTATTGAATTGCCTAGATTAAGGCATTTGTTTGAGAGATCGAAGGTAGTTTTGGAATAAGCCATACTTTGGGCTTAATTCAAGATTCATCTAAGCGAGGAGAAAGATTAAATTACTTGCCACTTAGGCGTAATTTGAGGTAAGTAAGCTTACTACTGGAACTGCCCACGGGCCATGCATTAGATGTATGCTAGCATGTTAAATGAAGGTTATGGCAGAATGACAGCATGAAAGATTGATAGTATAACATGATTAAAGTATGTTCTGTTACGAGATCCAAATTATTTATTTATGCACATAGACACTTGAATGCTAGTATGAGATGGTATGTGCTTCCATGATTGTATTTGATTTGATGATGTTGAGGTATATATGTATGTTGTAGAACCATGATGTTGAGGTATATGTATATGTTGTAGAACCATGATGTTGAGGTATATGTGTATGTTGTAGAGCCATGATGTTGAGGTTTATATGTATGTATAAATTCGTATATTAATGATTATGATATTGAGACTGTGCAAATGTCCTTACTGATTAGTTAGATGCCCATTAGAGTTTGTGTTTCATTCGGGATTCAGCAGTTTGTGTTTCCTTCGGGGTTCAGCAGTTTGTGTTTCCTTCGGGATTCAGCAGTTTGTGTTTCCTTCGGGATTCACCAGTTTGTGTCTCCTTCGGGATTCACCAGTTTGTGTCTCCTTCGGGATTCACCAGAGGTAGTGGGCATACTTAACTACAGTAGGATAGGTCTCAGTCTCCTTATTTCATGTGTATATGTGTCTCATAAGGACTAGAGAAATTTATATATTTCACCAAAGGTAGGTATCTAGAGGACATAGATGCCTAGCCTGACCTCAGTGGTGGGGTTACTTACTGAGTATTTTATACTCATTCTTTTTCATGTTATTGTTTCAGGTAAGAGTAGGGACGCGTCGGCGAATGACAAGCGAAATCCGTGATCGAGCCACTGGGACCAGTTTTTATGCTTCCGCTCATAAGACTTAGATTTCCTTCATGTTCTTGCTAAACTTTTAGTTTTGATGTTTGAAACTTATTATTAAGAATGTTTTTTCATACTTATTTATTAACCTTTATGATTTATGGGTACCCTATTATTGTTTTTAATATTTGCATTTAATAAATGACTTTTGAACTCTTCTGATCTATTTAGCATTTATTTCATCATAAAAGAGTGTCGTTTTAAGTTCCATGCATGCATGTATTTTAGTAACGGCCTAACTTAAGTCCTAAGGGGTCGGATCGTTACAGTTGTATTTTATAATGACATGTGATTGTTTTAAGACTAAAGCATAATATGAGGATTGGCTCAAGCAAGTTCTTTTTAGCCTATAACAGTATAGAGCCTCATGATGAGTTATTCATGAATGTGAGACTTAATTAGACAAAGTATTCCCAAACATGTAGACCCAAAGAAAGATATTACAGTCGGTGCTTCTAGAGTAGAGGCAGTTTTCAATTGACTAGATTTGTTCTGGTACATTCCTTCAGATGACGCATTATATAGCGTGACCAGTTCTTCACTGCTCGTATGAAGTTTTCCCCGTGGCAGGATGGTAGCTCAGATATATGTTTTTAGTATATAAGCCTTTCTTAATTTCATGACCATTTTCATAGTTCTTAGCTTGGACGTGTAAAAGTGTTGTCGATTTTCAACATCTTATGTTTCATAGTTATTTATGGAAAGGGTTGTTACACCTCTTTTGGTACTAGTTTCAGCTATGTCAAATGACAACCCTTGTTTTACATCTATTTTTCTTGAAGAGTCTCCAGTTAGTATTGGGTACTCGGTTGGATGTTGGTACAACTTTTCAACCACAGACTGATGGTCAAACAGAACATTTGAACCAGATATTGGAAGATATGTTGTGCGCCTGTGCGATAGAGTTTTCAGGGAGTTGGGATTCTCACCTACATTTAATGGACTTGGCATATAATAACCGTCATTAGACTACCACTGGCACATTGCCATTTGAGGCCTTATATGGGAAGAGTTGCAGGTCCTCTGTGTGTTGGGATGAGGTAGGAGAGAGGAAATTGTTAGGACTTGAATTGGTGCAGACCATGAATGAGGCAATACAGAAGATCATGGCTCGTATGCAAATAGCTCAAAGCAGAAAAAAGAGCTATGTCGATATAAGACGTAAGGATCTGGAATTTGAGACTGATATGAAAGTGTTCTTAAAAGTGGCACCCATGAAAGGTATTCTGAGGTTTGGCAGGAAGGAAAAGTTGAGTTCGAGATTCATTGGACCTTTCGAGGTCCTAGAATGAGTTGGCCCCGTAGCTTACCGTTTGTCATTGCCCCCAGCATTGTCTTCAATTCATAATGTCTTTCATGTTTCGATGCTAAAGAAGTATGTGGCAGACCCATCCCATGTAGTTGACTACGAGCCTTTACAGTTGAATGACAATTTGAGCTACGAGGAGAAGCCTATAGAGATCCTCGCCAGAGAGGTAAAAACATTGCGCCACCAGAAAATTACTTTTGTGAAAGTCCTGTGGTAGAATCACCAGTTCAAGGAAGCTACTTGGGAGAGAGAGGATGAGATGAAGGCTCAGTACCTGGAGTTTTTTCAAGAATGAACTTTTGAGGACGAAAGTTCTTTGAGGAGGGAAGAATGTAACACCCCCGGAGTTTTTTTTTTCAAGAATGAACTTTCGAGGACGAAAGTTATTTGAGGAGGGAAGAATGTAACATCCCGCACATTTTTTTAGTAATAATGTAATTTTAGTAACTTTATTATTTGAAATTTCAGTAATTGTTATTAGTTGGAGGACATTTTTAGAATTTTGGACTTCAAGAGTAAGTGCGGAAATTTAATTGTTGGCGTGAAATTATTCAAATTGGAAATTAATGGCAGGAATTAATTTTCTTTTGAAACGAAAAGGAATTTAATAGTATAAAACGGAAAGAAATTAAATGTAATTATATTTATTTCCTTTTTGTTTTATTATTATTATTATTTTTTATAAAAAGTCAAACCCCACCCCCCTTTTCTTCCTCACGCACCTGCCGGCACCCCCCTTCAATTTCTTCTTCCTCCAGCCAAGACCCTAGTCGTCGCCCATATTAGACGCTGAGCATCCGCCGCGCACCGGGCCTCTGCAGAATCCCAGCCACTTGCGTCCGCACAGCCGTGACACCCAGTCGCCATTTCGTCTACCCAAGGTGGTATTACTTTTATGGGTTTTCTTGAAGATTTTTATTATCCATCAAGTTTTGGCTTCCATTTATTAATACACATTGTGTTTGGGCCATAGATTCGAGCACTGGTGGAATTTTAAGGTAGAAGTATGTTGTCAGGCATTGCGAAGAATTAAGTTGGGTTTGCAAACGAACTTAAGTTCGAAACTAATTTTGGACCAAGCAACGTTTTGGTTTATATTAAGCCTTCGAAGGATTAAATTAAAATATAGTTGTTGGGTTTTTAGGTTCTAACCACTATTATTGAATTGCCTAGATCGAGGCATTTGTTTGAGAGATCGAAGGCAGTTTTGGAACAAGCCATACTTTGGGCTTGATTCAAGATTTATCTAAGCGAGGAGAAAGATTAAATTGCTTTCCACTTAGGCGTAATTTGAGGTAAGTAATCTTACTACTGGAACTGCCCATGGGTCAGGCATTAGATGTATGCTAGCATGTTAAATGAAGGTTATGGCAGAATGACAACATGAAAGATTGATAGTATAACATGATTAAAGTATGTTCTGTTATGAGATCCGAATTATTTATTTATGCACATAGACACTTGAGTGCTAGTATGAGATGGTATGTGCTTCCATAGTTGTATTTGATCTGATGATGTTGAGGTATACATGTATGTTGTAGAACCATGATGTTGAGGTATATGTGTGTATTGTAGAGCCATGATGTTGAGGTTTATATGTATGTCATAGATTCGTACAATGATGATTATGATGTTGTGACTGTGCAAATGTTTTTACTGATTAGTTAGATGCCCATTAGGGTTTGTGTTTCCTTCGGGATTCATCAGTTTGTGTTTCCTTCGGGATTCAGCAGTTTGTGTTGCCTTCGGGATTCAGCAGTTTGTGTTTCCTTCGGGATTCACAGTTTGGGTTTCCTTTGGAATTCAGCAGTTTGTGTTTCCTTCGGGATTCACCAGTTTGTGTCTCTTTCGGGATTCACCAGTTTATGTCTCCTTCGGGATTCACCAGTTTGTATCTCCTTCGAGATTCACCAGAGGCAGTGGGCATACTTAACTACAGTAGGATAGGACTCAGTCTCCTTCTTGTTTCATGTGCATATGTGTCCCATGAGGACTAGTGCAGTTTATATGTTTCACCAGAGGTAGGATCTAGAGGACACAGATGCCTAGCCTGACCCTAGTGGTGGGGTTATTTACTGAGTATTTTATACTCATTTTTTTTTCATGTTGTTATTTCAGGTAAGAATAGGGACGCGCCGGCGAATGACAAGCGGAATCTGTGATCGAGCCACTGGGACCAGTTTTTATGCTTCCGCTCATAAGACTTAGATTTCCTTCATGTTCTGCTAAACTTCCCTTTTGATGTTTGGAACTTATTATTAAGAATGTTTTTTCATACTTATTTATTAACCTTTATGATTTATGGGTACCCTATTATTGTTTTTAATATTTGCATTTAAAAATGACTTTTGAACTCCCCTTATCTATTTAGCATTTATTTCATCATAAAAGAGTGTCGTTTTAAGTTCCATGCATGCATGTATTTTAATAACGTCCTAACTTAAGTCCTAGGGGGTCGGGTCGTTACAATAAATTTCTACAATAGGGATTAAATCGTTACAAATTATAAAGTACAAAAACTAAATTGTTACATAGTAAAGTTCAAGAACTAAATTGTTACAAAATTGAAAGTATAGGAACTAAATCCTTACAAACCAAAGTTCAAAAATTAAATTTTCAAAAGTTTAGAAACTAAAAATGAATTTTAACTTTTGAAATTTTGAACTTTGCAAGGATGGATTAGAAGCCAAAGTAAAAGCTTAAAGACCTATTAGATGGTTTTGAAAGCTCAATAGTCAAATAGTCACAAACTTCCAAGTTCAAGGACCAAACTTAGTAATTTAATATGGAAAACAGGATAGTTTTTAGGTAAGAACGATATTATCAAGTGCCAAATTTTACAACATCATCAAACGGAACCTTCGACTTAAACAAGTGGAAATTTTACATTTTTTAAAATTTTTTTTTTCTAATTTATTCACTGATTTGAATAAAATGTAAGATAAAAAAATCTCTCATCCCACATGTTGAACTTAAAAAAGAAAATCGCATGAAAAAAGTATAAACTAAACACTTATCTAAGTTTTTTTATAATACAACATTTGCAAGTTAGAGAATCGAATCTCTAATATTAAGGATGAGAGTACTTATCTATTACTTTGTACTCTTTTAATTTGACACTTGCAACTCATGGCTTTTACATTAATGAAGTTTGTTCATTTTTCTCTAATTATGAGCTAATTTTCTAAGGAATTCAATTATTTGGATACCCTAAGACAATATGGTTTGAGTCAATGCTTTCACCACTTCACTTTGTCCTTTCTATTTTCTTTGTTGAGTGAAGTATTATCTTGTTAAGTTGAACCAACTATTTAGTTTAGCATGTTAGTTGAGTCTTAATACTGAAAAGGTCAAGATAAAAATGGATTTCACAAAGAAATATGAGACTAAGAACCTAAATATAGGTTTGTTGGGGATGATGCCCTAAACTCTTGTGTCCTGTAGTTTGTAAACACAGTTTTTGAATAAACACTTGTGATGTATAATATATGATATTTTCTTCACTTCTTGTCTATGAACATTGGATGTTTTATTTGCTTTGCCACAAACTAATAAACTAAAATCCCTGGTTGTCATTATGTAACTTAAGCATGTATGTGAAGACATACAAGTGGATCATGTCTTAAGTGATAACCAAAATGGTCTGTAGTATATAGATATAGGAGGGAAACCTTATCCGGGTAACGCTACGGATGCGGCCCGCTTTGTAGAATAGTTATAAGTGTTGTGACTTGCTATAGATGGTCTGATCCTGGTCATTCATGTGGGGACATGCAAGCAGGAGCGTCCTATATAAAGAGTTTGTATAAGACTTGACCACGAAGTGTTATGTCTCGTTATATAACACTGTTCATGACAGAGACTTCACTTTACTAGGATGATCATAGGTAACATGACCTCAATCCTGAGTGAGTTGGGAACTTCTGCCTTTTAGGGCGGTCCTTTGATTTGCATGGGTGCGAGTAGCTTGATCGCCGACTCAAACCTACCATTTTGAGGACTCGTCTGATTTGGGAGTTGGGAACTTAGTTACACAAGATGAAATTCACTTCTTCCTCGAAATAGGGGTAAGTAGATAGATTGCTCCCTTAAGGGCTAATCTTAGGGCTTGAACAATGTGGCGCCACACACTTTCTCATGGCCCGAGAGGTGTCCACACATAGTAGGACTATGTTGTATTGTTCATTAAAGGGATCAATAGTACTTAAGGAGTTAAATGTAACTACAGGGGCAAAACGGTAAATTGGCCCAACTGTACTTACGAGCATCTGTGAAGGGTTATCGTACTGTTGATTGATTATATCCAATGGACACAGAAATATATCTGTGATAAGAAGAGTTCAACTGTTAGTCTTTAGTGGAATGTCTGATAGTTAACGAATGGTGGATCTCATGGTAAAGAGTTCATTAGCTATTCACGTACCGTTGGAGCTTCGAGCCATAGGTCCATAAGGTCCCCTTGGTAGCTCAATGGATTCAAGTTGAGAATTAGTTTTTGGATCACTCTGAAGTGTTCAAATTGATAAAAGAGAGTTCGATTATATATGATATGATTGAATTGGTTAATTATATATGATATGATTGACTTATGTATGAGATACATTAATTGGAAGAAAATGCATGTAAATATGATTTATATCTAGTGGAGGAGAAAACACTATGGTTTATATGTGATATTAAACTATAGGTTAATGAATATAAATGATTAAATTTATTATTTTTAATTGGACAATTATGGGATAATTGGGCCGACGTTTTCTCCGTATTCGTGTGTTAATGGGAGGTTTCATTCAGTTTTAATAACTGAAGAATAAAATGAAAATTGGGTAGCCAAGTGTGGAGCGGATAATTACTGAAAGCATCTAAGTAGTAAACCCACCCTAAGATGAGTGCTCTCTTATTCCAACTTCCTAGATCCTCCGGTATTTTCATTTTGCAAGATATCGGTCATTCGCTCAAGTAAAGTATATACAACCTATCGCTTAGCAAACCAAGAGCCTATACAATAGCTTATTGTTGCTACATGATCGCATACACGCACGCCTCTTTCTAAACGATCACCTAAGTTTTATTAAACGATCGTCTAGCGCTTAATGTTTACTAAACGATCGTCTATACGGTCGAAACCTTTTTACTACACGATCGTGTAATTTCTTCTAGACGATCAAGCTTTGTCTATACGATATACCCTGCCTTCTCCCACTTGTTTGATTGTTGTATAAGATCTTCTTTCCTCCTTCCCTCTACTAAATTCCAAAAGAGCCTACACTTTGGATTCTCACACCGAGAATACCGAGGGTTTTAAGTGGTGGTGTCATCCCTATTGTTGCGTTGTTCGTGTGGAGGCCATTTGTGAGTAGACAATCGGATTTTTGGTGAACGATTTCTTGGACGTTCCAGCGAGAGCAAGAGTAGCAGTTCATTTAGAGAGAACGAGTTTTTGGTGAAGAAGTGTTCTTCAATTGGTACGTATTTCTTGTTCTCTTGTTTTTAGTTTGAAAGCATGCCGGTAATTTGTAGTATATTGCATATCTATTCTGTTTGAATGTAAATGTGGTAATTCTGCTACAATGTATTTGGAACGATCCGCTTCCGCTCAGAGGTACTCTTGTATAAGAGTTCCTTTAAGGTTGTCATGTAACCTTAAACATAAGGTACACCATATGATTTAAAAACTGCATGAATTGATCTAAGTTTCAGTTAGTCATAGTCATTGAAATATAGAACTTGCTTAGGCTCCTAAAAGAGCTTGTGAAGCATGACTGAATAAGAGTAATTTTCTGTCCATAGTTGATCAATGTCGACTTGATGTGGCCGATATAGCTCAAGGTATAAAGTTTGCATATTGAAACTTGGTAATTAATCTCTGTTGTCATCAACTGTATACTTTAATATTTAGTACACAACAAAAAAATTCACTTATTTCCACAAATTACCATTGGTTTTGCATTGTTAGAATTGTTTTAGGAAGAATTGAATTACACCTAGTCTTTCGGGATATGATACTTAAAATACTACCAACTTTATTACTTTTTGACGGTGTATACTTGCACTAAACCATAATAAATTATATTCTTATCACCCATACACATTTGGTCAACCGGTAATCGAGGTTTCCTCTGAAAAAAGTTGAATCGAGCTAAGAGAAAAGAGTGTAGAGATTACCCCAAGGGTTAAAAACCATGTTTTTCCATATTTATTAGTTGTTTTTCTTTGTTATTTTTTGATTAATTTCATCCTATTTCATCTTGTACCCATGAATTCTTTATTAATGGAATTAGTACTATTATTTCTTTTCAATAGAAGTTTAAATTCTTTAAGGGATTCGATCTTGTGGATGTCTTAAAAGGGATAGGATAGCTTGAGATAATCTGTGGTATTGCACCCATCCTTTATGTTATTTTCTTTCTTGAAATTATGTTATTATTGAGAGAGTACGTGAATACCCGCAATGGAAAGATCGTGTCCCAATTTTAAATTTTATAGAACATGAATAATGTAGAAGACATAGACTGATTAAATAAACCTAATTAACCATGTTTTTCAACCAATAAATCATAGAGGTGAAGGAAATCGAATGCGAGATTTCCATGAGCACCGGAAGAATGATAATTCCAAATCACAATCATAAATGAACAATGCATTTTCAGTCGACTTCAAACAAACAGTTATACGATTAAAATGTAGAAATTACAGCATGAACAACAAATGAACAAGGAAAACTGTACGAATAATGGCAGAAGCATCTCCACGCTCCGTTGCGCACGAACACTCGAACAACAGCAACTTCGAACGCTCGATCTACATGACCGCAACACCACAACGAACACTTCGTACTCGTCCTCAACATTTGCCTCAGTCATGAACTCCTTAGCAACAACACGAACGACCTCCAGAAAACTTCGACGTTGTCAAGTTGAGTTTGACACCACCAACAAGGCGACCTTGGTATTCTCGATGTGAGAATCCAGAGGGTGTGCTCTGTTCGGACTTGGTATGAGGCAGACGAAGGAGGAAACACCGATCGCGTACCCGACTGGGCAAGTGGGAGATGACAAAGACCTATGACTAGCCGATTCCAATCATTTAGATAAGCTAAGCAATCGTCTAGCAAAAACTATGCAATCGTTTAACTCATCGGTTTAGCTCGATCTGTTTCCCTACCAGACTCTACACGATCGTTTACTTAGGGCAAGCCGATCGTCTTACGGCAAAACTATGCGATTGTTTAGTAAATACTGCACGATCATCTTTTTAGCTCGCCCAGCCGATTGTTTTCAGGGTAGAATCTGTATATTTTTGACGACTTCGTGAGAGTTTCTCTTTGTCATGAGAGAGAAAACTCCCAAAGAAAAATTTTTAAGGCGTTTTAAAATTTCTTTTCAAATAGGAAAATCATTTCCTTTTTAAACTCCGATACCATGCTTGGATATATTAAAGTAAAACATAAGAAATTATTATCCCAATAATTAATTTATTATAATATAAAATGATGGCACCAAACTATCATTACTATAATTTATAACCTATAGTTTTAATATTTCATCTCATGAAACATATAAACCATAGTTCTTTTTCTATTCCATGGTATTTAATGTAAATCTCATTTACATCAATCCTCCACTAGATGTATCTCATACATCATATTGATCATATCATATATAATCAAAATACCTCTTGTCAATTTGAACATTTCAAATCAACACCAAGAACTGATCCACAACTGAATCCATTGAGTTACCAAGAGGACCTCATGGACCTGTAGCTCAAAACTCCAACGGTACGTGAATAACTGACTAGACTCTTTAGTCACGGGATCCACCATCTGTTTACTGCCAAGCACTTCACTAAAGACCGACAACTGAATTCTTCTTATCACATATATATTATGTGTCCATCTTAACCAATGAGCAGTGTGACAACCCTTCACAAGTACCGTTATGCCCCTGTAGTTACTTTTTCTCCTTAAGTACCACTGATTTCTCTAATGAACAAAAGTCATAGTCCTACTATGACTGAGTCTTCTCTTCCAAAGAGAAGCTGTGACCACTATGTTCAAGCCCTGGAATCAGCCCTTAAGGGAGTAATCTCTCTACTTATCCCTGCTTCGAGAAAGGAATGAATTCCATTTTGTAGATTGAGTTTCCAGTTCCCAGATCAAACAAGTCCCCAAAAAGGTAGGCATGTTGAGTTGGCAATCTGGCCACTCTCACCTATACTAATCAAAAGACAGCCCTCAAAGGCAAGAGTTCCCAAAACACTTAGGTTTGAAGTCGTGTCACCTATGGTCGTTTAGGTGAGATGTAAGTCTCTAGTATCAACAACGTTATATACAGAGTCTAGTCATCTTGTGGTCTAGGTCTTATACAAACTCTTTGTAAAGGACACCCCCGCTCACACATCTCTACATGAATGGTCAGGATCTACCATCTGTAGTAGTTTACAACACTTGCAAAATTCTATAAAGTGGGTCGTATCCGTAGTGTCACCAGGATCAAGTATCCCACCTTAATCCTTATACTAAGGACCTATTTAGGTTATCACTTAAGGCATGATTCACTTGTATATCACATATACATATACATGCTTAAGTTTACATAAGATAACCAAGGAGCTTTATTTATTGGATATGAGTAAATGCTAGAATTAAATTCGCTTATTTTATTCATTGAACAATGTATATCTTTACAAAACAACGAGACTCTGAGAGAATTAGGACACCAATCCCAACAAGAGGAAGAATTGGATTCATAGGACTTACCCTTAAAGATCGATATCTTCATGAATCCTTTCCAATCTACTGCTTGGAACATTTCCTTCTCCCTCGATCACCGTAATTGACGAACAAACGATCACAACAACAAGAATGGACACCACCAAGAGCTCTTCGCCATTATTCTCAAGGACGAGACTCATTAAGAGGTGTGGGCTTCAGTGAGATTAATTTTGATAGGAAGAGGGAAAGTTTTTGTTGAGAGAGCAATAATTTCACAGAGAGAATCTTAGTTATATATATATATATATATTAAACTATGTGTTATATTTGATATAACACATAACCTATAGTTCATATTATATTACATATAATATAACCTATAGTCTATTACTCTCTCATTTGACCTATAGTATTTAATATGAATCATATTCTTATTAATTTTAATATATTGTATTTATATGAATTTCATTCATATAATTAATTTTTGAATCATATTCAATTATTTGTTTCTCTCAAATAAGACTTTATATTATAATGTATCACATACATTATATTAATTATATCTCAAATAATTAATTCCCTCCAACTAATTTGAACAATTCAAATTAATTCAAAATTAATTCGATTCTTATTAATCCTAATTGAGCTAACGAGGGTGAAGGGAGTGGGATCAAATCCTGCAGTGGAAGCTTGTTAGAACGCCTTGCATCCTATAATCCAATTTTTACATAAACATAATAATTGAATTAAAACAGAATATAAACATATAAATTAGCATACTTTAGGGAAAAGATTAGAATGATTCTTACCTTTGTAGATTCCCAAGTGCCATAAACAATCCTCTCCTAGTTCCAACAAACAAATCTCCAACGATCTTGACCAAAAACAATTTCTTGAACAATCTCTATAGCGGAAATGCATATCGTATAGCGAAAATGCTTATCGTATAACGGAAATGCTAAATGATAGTGGGAGATGAACTCTGCTATCGTATAGCGGAAATGCTTATCGTATAGTAGAGCTAAACGATCGTTTAGAAAAGATGTATACGATTGTTTAAAGAACGCGTGAAGTAGACGATCGTTTTGACGAACGAGCTTCTATTGTATAGGCTCTCGCGATCGCTCTTTCACGGATTCTTTTTGGGTGCGGGCGATATAAATGCATAACGATTTTCATAGCTTTAACCGCCGGTTACTCATGAACCTTCATAGCCCACTTCCCCACATCCAAACGTGGAAATTAATGATTATTAGTCAAATATTAATCAATTAATTAATTTATAATATAATTATATATTATTATATCCTATAGTTTGATAAATATAATCTACTATATATTTTCTCCTCTACTTGATATAAAGTCAATCTTTATCTAATTTCCTCCAAAATAATGTATCTCTATAATGTTGCTAATTATATCATATATAATGTAAGCAATATATCATATAACAACTTTCTCGTAATTGTTCAAATATAACATACACGGTTTTGACTTAACGAGCACCTAAGGGACTAGGCCTGTGCTGAAGTCTCAAGGTTACGGGATATAGCTGATGAAACTCTTTAGCCAAGAATTATCCACACATCCTTAACTGTCCATGTATTCACTAAAGACCAACTACTTGAACTCTTTCTTAACCACAATAATATTTCCTGTCCATTGATATACCAATCATGAGTACAATGACCTTTCACAGATCTCGTAAGTACAGAGCAGGCAATTTATCCTTTTCCCCTTAGTTACATTCAGCTCCTTAAGTCAACTGATTGCCTCTAATGAAAATAACAAACATAGTCCCAACTATGTGTGAAACCACCTTCGGGCCAAGAGAAGGTGTGTGGCAGCACACATCGTTCAAGCTCCGAATCAGCCCTTTTAGGGGAAGGGGGCAACGTCACTCAGATCGCCTTAGGAATCACTTTATCTGCGCTTGGGGAAGGAGTGAATTCCATCTTGTAGTAGCTAGTTCCCACTCCAAATCAAGAGATCCTCAAAATGGTAGGTTTGAATTGCGACCTGGTCACTCCAACACCCATACAAATCAAAAGGACCCTCTCAATGGAGAGTTCCAAATCTACTCAGGATTGGGGAGGTCATGTTACCTATGGTGCATCCTATGTGAAGTGAAGTCTCTGTCATGAATGTGTAATATAACGAGACAGTTAACTTCGTGTTAGGTCATTACAAACTCTTTGTATAGGATGCCCTCGCTCGCATGTCCCAACAGAAATGATTAGGATCAGACCATCTGTGACATAGTTCATAACACTTGTGACCATTCACAAGCGGGCCGTCCAGCAATACCAGGAAAGATTTCCCTCCTATTATCCAATTTGTACTACAAGTACATTTTGGATTAATCAACTCCAAGTCATAACCATTGTAATGTCACCGACAAACCATGCTTGAGTTAACATACAATTAACCAGGGGATTTTAATGTTTATTGGTTTGGTAATACAACAAATAAAAGCAATTAACCGAGCAAAACAACAAGATGTGAAGTTAAATTCATATAGGTTAACAACACTCAGTGTCGATACAACTATTTACAAATACAGGACACGAGACTTTTAGGGCATCAACCCAACAATCTCCCACTTGTCCAAAGCGAAGTGGGTTATAAAAAAAAAACTTAGTACAACAAACAATAACAGCATACAAGCCTAGTACAATAAAATCTCCACTTGCCCTAGTCCAGCCCATGGTGCGATCCTGTAGATCCATGCTCCGTAGGAACCCTCAAACATGAGCGTGAGAGCCTCGTAAATGGGTCAAGGCAACTATGTGCTCAGAAAGCGATCTCATGAATGATCATACCCTCGATGCATATTGGCCGCGATCAGAGATACTTTCCGCTCTATTGTTTAC
>NC_052360.1:65246175-65264285 GCF_009727055.1 Benincasa hispida | reverse complement strand
GAAGAAGAGAATTAAACATTTCAATGCTGACCCAAAAACTGGACTCTTAATTGTTATCAAAGGCTATCAAGGGGGACCTTAATGACCTATGGCTCGAAGCTCTAACGGTACGTGAATCAGCTTTGACTAAACTCTTTAGCCACCGATATCCACCATCCGTTAACTTCCAGACATTCCATAAAGACCGATAGTTGAACTCTTCTTACGCAATAATATATATTTCTATGTCCATTGGATATAATCATCAATTAGTTTATGATAACATTCACAGATGCTCGTATTTACAGCAGGTCAATTTATCGTTTTACCCTTGTAGTTACATCATTACTCCTTAAGGTACCACTGATCGCCTTTAATGAACAATACAACATAGTCCTACTATGTGTGAACACCTTCTTGGGCATGAGAATGTGTGTGGCGCCACAGTCGTTCAATTGCCTCAAGATCAGCCGCTTAAGAGAAGCAATGCTATCTACTTACCCTGGCTTCGGGGAAGAAGTGAACTCTTCTTGTGAAGCTGAGTTCCCAGGCTCCAAAAATCAGACGAATCCCAAGTGTAGGGTTTGAGTCCCGCACTGCTGGCCACTCGCGCCCATAGCAAATCAAAGGACCACCCTGCAATGGTAGGAGTTCCCAACTCCTTCCAGGAAAAAATTGGAGGTCATGTTTACCTATGGTCATCCTAGTGAGTGAAGTCTCCAGTTATGAACGGAGTTATATGACGAGAATGTTAACACTTCGAGGTCAAGGTCTTATACAAACTCTTTGTATAGGACGCCCTACTCAGCCATGTCCTACTAACGAATGATTCAGGATCAGACCATCTGTGAACAAGCAAACACTTGTAACAATTCCACAAAGCGGCCACATCCGCATTGTTACTAGGAAATAAGCTTTCCTTTCTATATCCATATACTACAAACCATTTTGTGTTGTCACTTAGACAATGATCCACTTGTTATGTCACTACATACATGCTTATAGTTACACAAGACAGCACCAGGGATATTAAGTTTATTTGGTTTGTGTTTAAAATAAAAAAACATCTAAATGGTGCAAAGTCAAAAGTGGAAGTAATATCATATATATTATACGTCACAAGCGTTCTTACAAAGTTGTTACAACTACAGGACACGAGACTTTAGGACACAACCCAACAGTATAGACGACGTGCTCAATCGTGTAGAAGATGGCAGCATATCATATAGACAACGCCACAACAATTCGTTTAGCTACAACAACTGAGTGAACTATCTTAATAGTTATACTCACGATCGTTTAGAGTCTCTTCTACTAGCTATCGTTTAGTGAAACACTTTCACTTGATAGCTTTTTTCGTGTGTTTCTTTCAGAAAAGTAGCACCCTTTGGAGTGTCCCTAAAGGATGGTTGTATTTGCAAGCTTCTTTATTTATCTCCTGAAAAGGATAAGATTGGCTTTAGTCTCTTGTCCTAATATGTTTTTCCGCTATGGTGGCGCATATTTAGAGCGAGACTCTATGACCTAAATGAAAGGTTAACACTTACGCAGAAATTGTTAAGGGTTGTTAACAAATTTTTTGGACCGAACAATGGTGACTGTTAGAATTCAATTACAAGAGTTTTTTCTGTCTAATGGTTGAGAATGTCTCAATCCAGTGAAGGGGCATTTGAATCCACCCCAATCGTGACTTTTTGTCCTTGCCTCACTAGGCGCCATCAATTGAAAATAGATTGTCGCTTAAGGTAACAATAGAACTATTTTGCTAAAAACCTAAAAAATTTGTCTTAAAAAAATGGTCATGCAAATAGACTTATTAAGTTTATTCTTGTTTTTTAGCAACTTTTATTAATTTGGCAACTATTACTTTAGCTCTTTTAGCCGCCGACAAACTAACTGGCGAAAACTACGCCTAGTTGAAAAGAAACTACGATAAACACAAATACTGATCATTTGATGACCTCAAGGTTCGTCTTATGGAAAGGAGTATCCTCTCATTCCACCTCAGAAACAGTCGCTCGGAATGTTCGAGAGGATTATGAGAAATGGATTACGGGCAAATGAGAAGGCCCGAGCTTATATTCTTGACCACATAAAAGACGTTTTGGCCAATAAACATGAGCCCATGGTCATGGCCACGAGAGATTCATGGAGTCTCTAAGGGGAAATGTTAAGACAACCGTCGACACGTCCAATAGCAGTTCAGACATGACGTTCTTAAGTTCATATTCAACTCCAAAATGAAGATGGAAACTTCTATTTTATGAACATGTTTTGAACATGATGGTCCACTTTAATGTGGCAGAGATTCATACGGGTCTCACATCGATGAGGCCAGCCAGGTTAGCATGTTCTGGAGACGTTGCCAGAAAAAACTGTGCTCATTTTGTTAGCAACGGCTTATTTTGAACAGGGTTTTGAACTTACACGCTTACAAATCATCTTCAAACGAGTTGCAGACAATTCAATCCTTGCTGAAAAGCAAGGAGAATAAGGTTGGTGAGGCAAATGTTGCTTTCATCATCTAAAGAAGTTCTATTGAAGTTCAACCTCTGAAATTAAGTCTATAGCCCCTTTTCCCCCCCTTTAATTCCAAAACACCCCCCAGCAGTGAAAGAAGAAGAAAGGGTAGTAAGGGGAAAGGGAAGACACGCTGTAACACCACCACCTTCTGCCGCTCCATGGGGTAGGCAAACCAGCGTTGGCTTGAAAGGAAAAAATGTTTCCACTGCAACAAGGAATGAGCACTGGAAGGCAGAACTACCCCACGCTAGTTAAAGGAAGAAGAAGAAGGCGCAAGGCCAACAAGATAAATGATTTACTGTTTTTGGAGACTTGTTTTAGTGGAGAATGATGATTCTGCCCAGATTATAGACCTAACTGAGGCCACTACCATTGGTTCTGTTGGGAATTCGGTATCCCTAATTCTCACCGGAGTCTTCGTTGTTTTGTAAAGATAACATTGTTCAATGAATAATACAGCTATTTCTAGTTCGATTTACTATATCCATAAAAAAGCTCCTTTGGTTTCTTATGTAGAACTTAAGGTTACATGTATATGTGATTAGCAAGGATCATGCCTTAAGTGATAACCTAATAGGTCCTTATAGTAATAAGGATTAAGGTGGATACCTGATCCTGGTGACACTCCGGATACGACCCACTTTGTTAGATTTTGCAAGTGTAAATACTAACAATGGTTTGATCCTGACCATTCATGTAGAGAGTGTGAGGCGGGGGTGTCCTATACAAAGATTTATATAAGACCGTGGACTAACGAGATGACTAGACTTGTATAATAACGTGTTTGATACTAGAGGACTTAGCATTCTCCACCTAAACCGACATAGTGACACGACTTCAACTAGTGTTTTGGTGACTCTTGCCTTTGAGGGCTGTCTTTTGATTAGTATGGGTGAGATTGGCCAGAATTGCCCACTCAAACATGCCTACCTTTTTAGGGACTTTGTTATCTGGGAAGCTGGAACTCATCTCACAATATGATTCCATCTTTCTGAAGCAGGATAAGTAGAGAGTATTTCTCCTTAGGGCTGATTCCAGGGCTTAACATAGTGCCACAACTTCTCTTTGTAAGAGAAGGACTCAGTTCATAGTGGAACATATGATTTTGTTCATATTAGAGAGATCTAGGGTACTTAGAGGAGAAAAGTAACTACAAGGGGCCAATATACGGTATGCTTGTATTAGACGAGGTCTTGAAGTTTCGCACTGCTCATTGGTTAAGATGGACAACATAATATATGTAGAAGAAAGTTAAGCTTTCAGTCTTTAGTGGAGTGCTTGCCAGTTAACAGATGGTGGATCCCGTGACTAAGAGTTAGTTCAGTTATTCCACGTACCATTGGAGCTTCGAATCTAAGGTCCATGAGGTCCCCCTTGGTACTCAATGGATTCATGTGAGATCAGTTCTTGGTGTTGTTTGAAAATGTTCAAATTGACAGAGGTATTTTGATTATATATATGATATATGTATGTATTAGAATACTTACGTGGAGGATTGATGTAAATGAGATTTACATTAAAGTACCACTGGAATAGGAAAAAAGAACGTATGGTTTATATGTTTATGAGATGAATATTAAAACTATAGGTTAATAAATTAAGTACATAAGTTTGTTTATCATTTTATGTTTCAATAATAAATTAATTATTGGAGATAATTAATTACTTTTTTCTTTTAAATAACCAAAAATGGGGTATTCATGGTACATCGGAGGTTTTAAAAAGGAAATGATTTTCCTATTTGAAAAGAAGTTTTAAAACAGTTAAGAAAATGTTTTTGAGTTTTCTCTCTCATGCAACAGAAAACTCAAAGGAAAGTCGTCAGTAAATACAGATCTTACTAAAGAGTCTATACGGTCGTGCAGAAGCGTAGCTAAAGATCGTGCAGTGTTCTAAACACGATCGCATAAGTTTGCGTTAGACAATCGTCTGCCCAAGTGTGAACGATCGTGTAGAGTCGTAGGGAAAAGATCGAGCTAACGATGTAAACGCAATAGTCTTTTGGCTAGACGATCGCTGTTATCAAATGATTGGGCATCGCTAGTATAGGTCTTCGATTCTCCACTTGCCCCAGTCGGTAAACGGATCTGTTTTCCTACCGTTCCGTCTGGCCTCATTAACCCAAGTCCGAACAGAGCCCCCTATGGATTCTCACATCGAGAATACCAAGGTCGCCTTGTTTGGTTGGTGTCAGACTCAACTCGACAATTTCCGGTTTTCGGGCCGTTTCAGTTGCTTTTGGAGGTCGTCGTTTGTTGGGAGGAGTCATGGACTGAGGAATCGTTTGAGGACGAGTAGCGAGAGTTCGTGCTATGTTTTGTGCGGTGTTGTGGTCGTGTAGAATTTCGGGTGCTCGTGTTGCTTTGATCGTTAGTTAGTGCACATCGGAGCACTCTAAATGTATTTTGATGTTTCGTGGTTGTACCGTTTGTTAGTTAACAAGTTTTTCCTTCTGTACTTTTGATGTTCATGCTGTAAATTTCTCTGTATATTTGCAAAAAACCATTTGTCTTGAAGTCGACTGTAAATGTATTGTTGATTCAATGATTGTAATTTGGAATAGTCTTGCTTCCACCCTGTCACAAAATCAGGATTCCTGATTTCCTTCACGTTCTTCTTTTAAGTGATTGATCCTACGCAAGCTTGAGGCTGGTGAGATGATAATTGCGGGTTGGCACCGGGTATGTCCTCTCAACTGTGGTAGTGAGAGACCTCTAGTTGAATTTACATCAATAGATTTATCAATTTTTGGAATGATGTGTATGTTGTTCTGCGAGTTAAAGAGGAACTTGATTTTTGTAAAATTCCGTTGCTTGAATTGTAAATAAGCACTATAAACTTTTTAAAGTTAATAAAGTGTTTATTATGATAATAATGGTGTTGAATATGTTCAGCTACTAGAAAAACAATTTATATGTGCTAAAGGCCATTACAATCATTCCCTCCATAACATAGAAGATGTTTAAAACTATCGTAACTCAAAAAATAAACTACTTAAGTTTTCTTCTAAGGAAAATGCCCTAATTTGGGCAGCCTTCGTTAGGGCACATTTCAATCTCAATAAGAAATTGAAAAGTTTGAAGAATGAATTTCTAAACGAGTTTAGAAGAAAATTCTTTACCTGTGTGCGAGTCATGCCTTGAAAGTGCAAGATGATCTAAAAAGAGCTTTCATTAGAAAAAGGTTTATAGAGCCAAAGAGCCTCTAGAAGTTAGTGCAATTTTTCAGACCTTTGTGGTTTCGACTGAAAATGTGGGCCCCCCGAGGGCCCTTACGGGGAAAAAAAGGCTGGGAATATTTCTATCACTTTTTACTGATGATTATTCGAGTATGGGTATGTTATTTAATGACACAACATAAGTCAAGAATTCCTTTGAAAAGTTCAAAGTAGTTTCAATGCTGAAGTTGAAAAACACATTAGATAACCGGATTAAAAATACTTCGATCTGATTGGTGTGGAGAGTTTTTGATTCTATAGTTCCAGAAATATTGATAGAACATGGAATCGTTTTTCAATGTCAGCACCTGGGTACATCCTTAGGCTAGAATGTGTATTTGGAGAGGAGAACAGAACCCTGATTGGACATGGTTTGGTTGAATGATGAGTTACGCTTCCTTATCAGACTCGTTTTGGGGTTTTGCAGTAGATAACTGCATGCTTACAATCCTCAACTATGTTCGCCTAAGGGTGTTGCCAAGAAACTTTGGAAGGGTTGTGGAACAGTTGTAAAGCTAGTTTGGCGTCACTTCCGCATCTTTCTGGGATTCCAGCATGTGTGCTTGAGGCTAAATCCTAAAGAAACTGGAAACGCAACATTCGAGTACTGTGCCTATTGTAGGCTACCCCAAAGGGGACACGAAGGGGGTTCTTTATGTTATAAGGATAACAAAGGTGTTTTGTGTCGACAAACACTAACAATTTCTTGAGGAGGATTATTAATAAGGGAGCACAGTCCAAGAAGTAAAAGTCATGTTTGATGATACTTTCCAAAGAACTACTGTTAAACTTCAACAAGAGGTTGTTTGAAGAATCCTGCTACATCAAACAAGAATTTTGATGTGAGTTCATCTAGTAGGTTAAATCCACCTCAAGAGTTGAGGGAACCTCGACGTAGTGGAAGGGGTTTTGAACCCACCATTTGCTATTTGGGTTTAAAAACTAAAATCTTGGCTGGTAGTCGATGGCAAGGTTAAAAATCCGTTATATTAAAGAAAGCAATGGAGGATGTTTGACAGAGATAATGGGTCCAAGCCATGGATCTCGAGATGGAGTCTATGTACTTCAAACTCAGTTTAGGATCTTGTAGGATGCACCTGATGGGGTTAAACGCTTATAGGTTGTAAATGGTCTACAAGAGGAACAAGGGTGCTATGGGAAGATGCAAACCTTCAGGTTAGACTTGTGGCAAAGGGTTATACTCAGGTAGAAGGAGTTGACTTATGAAGAAGACTTTCTCGCCTGTTGCCAAATGATTAAGTCTATCCGCATCCTCTATCTATTACCTCATATTTATTGATACTATGAGATATGAACAAATAAGGATGTCAAGATCTTAGTTCTTTATGATCAGACAGCTTGAAACCTAGGCGAAGGTGACTTCTTGAGGTTCAATTCGCACGAATACGAATGTGATATACTGGCTCAGCAATTCAGCCTTGACCCGGATGGAAGCACTATTTGAATAACTCGCCAAGGTCCAAGAGCAAAATGGTTTACAAGCTGAATCGGTCGCATCTTATGGATTGAAACGAAGATCTTTGGTTATCGTTGTACTTAAGCATGTCTGTGTTGAGACATACAAGTGGATCGTGCTTTAAGTGAATAACCTAAAATGGCCTTATAGTATATGGATAAAAGAGGAACCTTATCTGGTGACGCTACGAGTGTGCCCGCTTTGTAGGTGTTACAAGTGGTTGTAAAAGTGCTATAAATGGTCTGAAAATCCTGACCATATCGTATATTAGACATGTGAGTAGGGATGCTCTATACAAAAGACGTTTGTATAAGAACCAGACCAGGAAATATTTAGTCTCGTTATATACTGCCATTTAATGACGGGGAGAGACTTTCATTTTACTAAGGATGACCATAGGTAACATGACCTTTAATTCCTTAGTGAGTTGTGAACTCCTACTATGAGAGGCGGTTCCTTTGATTTGCATGGGTGCGAAGTGCCAAATTTTCGCCGACTCAAACTACCCACTTTAGAGATTCGTTTGAATTGGGAGCTGGGAACTCAGGTACACGAAGACGTAAATTCACTCTTCCCTGAAAGCAGGGGTAATAGAATAAATTGGCTGCTCTTAAGGGATGATTTTGGGGCTTGAACAATATGAACGCCACACCTTCTCTTGGCCCGAGAAGAGTTTACTCATAGTAGGACTTATGATGTTATTATTCATTAGAGGGATCAATGTGAAGGATCCTCATACCGAGAGTTCCATGAGCGTGTTCAGATCGTTCCAATCTCAACCGTGACCGGAATACAAATGATATACATTCAACACATACAGCTATGCACATAAATCTAATTATCGACATGACTGCAGAACGAAAATAAATAACAAGGGAAAAAGGATTCATACCAAGTTGAAGACTATCTTCGAACTTTAGAACCCCAAACGCAAAGTGATAACTTGTAGAAATACAAGTTATTTATTCTGTTTTAATTTAGATTATGCGGCAAAAAGAAGGAAAAGTTACGTCGAAGTATAGAATTTGGCTTTGAAATAGTAAAGTGGCCATGAGACACACCCGCTTTAAACCCCCCCATTTTGTGATGGCGAAATTGGAAATGTCCCAAGTCTTTGTTTTGCGGATAATAGGTCACTGCATGCGACAATCGATCAAGAACGAAAAAGATCAACCGGCCATTTTTGCAACGCATGCGACGATCGATCATGGATTCAAGCGATCATCGCAATTTCGCACCTCCCATGTGGCAATCGATAAGAGATCAAAAACAACTAACCCGCATGCTAGCGATCGATCGAAGATGTGAAGAGCAACCTCATTCGTAGGGAACTCTAACAAGTGTACAACTTTATCTGTTGTAGCGAGTCTGACAAATTGATCGTGGAGCAGAGTAGACATTCCATTACGATATGGCAAAAAGGAATTATATGATTTTCAAAAAAGTGGGACCACTAATACAAAGAGCCAAGGTCTATAAAATAGCTTCTCAAATTCAATGTTAAGAAGTGTTGTTCTGAAAAGAACAATCAGAGAAAATCCGGGATTAACGGCAGGACAAGACTGAAAGGTAAGTCTCCGAGCACGAAATTATTTTCCATTGGCTGAAGAGAAGCTCTGTGCAAAAGATCACTTTCTACCTGGAAAAGCAAGCCTGAGAGGAGGAAGTTTTCCACTCTATTTCATCCACAAACTGGGCAGCATAACATCTTCAAGCGGGATTCTGTGTCAAGACATTGACACTCTTTTCCGTATTTTGTTCTTATTTTCCAATTCATCTACTGTGTTCATCTATCTTTAATCTTTCATTCACGATTTGTATCAAACGCTAATCTCTTAGATTTTAATATCATTATCATAATCATTATCATCTCTCATGTTGTTTATCGCACACATTCATCATCCATTTTTTCTTTCATCAATGTGTCATTTAATCCCCTGGGTAAGGGGAAGGAATTAAACGAGTGAGTTTAATCCTTGTTAAGGAAATTGGCTTAGTTTAGCTAAAGGCATGCTCAACGACATCTTCACCTGTGAGAGTAGAAGTGAAGATGTTATTCCGCCTATTCAAGAAAATTAAAAGAATGCATTTACCTAAAGCGAGAAGTATTTCCATAATGGAGGATGGAAACAACCTTGCATTCATCACGTCATCCCTATTTCACCATAGACATATAGGAACGGCGGCCGTATCACTAAAAACGTGTAAGTCAAGGAAAAGTGGAACCTTAGTTGCGTCCTCAGCAAGATTGACGAACTTGCGATGTCCTTTTCCCCAACCCATTCTCTTTCTGATTCATTCAAAAGGACTTGCCACCGCATACATTAGATTCTTTTGCAACACTTCACAAGCCAATTCTCAAACTGTATCATTAATAATTTAGTCATTTTATTTTATTCACCGTAATATTAATTTTACAAGCACTTTACTTTATCACACTTTATTTACCATCACATTTTATTCTTTAACGCAATTTACCTTTTCAATCGCAAATTATTTTTCTTAACACACCCAATTCATTATTCTTTAAATTTTAACCGGTCGGCCATATACCACATTTATATCGCATTAACAATAACAATCCTGTGTTCGACCTTAGGTCAATTCTGAGAAAAATTGCGTTGGAATTATACTTGTTCCGGCGCAAGAAAACTTGTGACAGGCACTACACGAACGCATACTATGACAGCATATCATCATCAAGCATACATTTAGAACGTAGTATCACAATATCTTTATCTCAAAGAGCTTGAATTCATTCAATAAGCAACGCATTAGTTAGTTAGATAAAGAATTACAAATTTTATTTCATCCACAGCAGATCCCTCCAACCAGATCTACGCACCCCGGCATGGGAAAGAAAGAAAAAGGGAAAGAAAGTAGGGAGGGGAAGAAAAGAGAAAAAAAAGGGTGGGGAAAAAAGGAAAAAGGAAAAAGGGAAAGGAGTTAAAAATAGAAAAAAGGAGAGGGAGGAAAAAAAGGAGAGAAAAGAAGAAAAGAAAGAAGTAAAAGGGGTGAAGGAAAAAAAAAAGAAGGAGGGGGGAAAGAAAAAAATGGAAAAGGAAAAATGGGAAAAGGGAACGTCGACTGGCACAGCACGATCAATACGAACACGACGCTTGCAGGCGGATAGAATGACCCACCACTAATTTGAGCCTCAAGGTATTCTCGAGTGGAAAAACCCAAGGGTGGGCTTTGGTGAATTTGGTAGAAGACAGAGAACAAAGAGTCGTGTAGACGATAAAGCAAGTGGGAGATAAAACAGTGGCTATCGTATAGCAGAAGTGCTTATCGCATAGAGGAGCAAACGCAATCGTGTAGGAAAATCTGAAGCGATCGTTAGGAAAAACGTTTACACGATCATTTTAGATAAATCGTGAGGTTAGACGATCGTTTAGACGGAGTAAGCAGCTATCGCATAGGCTTTGGGCGATCGTTTTACGAATTCTTTTGGGCGGTCGAAGAAAATATTGAATGAACAATCCAAAAATGAAAACTTTTTTTCAAATTTTTAACCCATCGGTTACCATAAACTTACGTACCCGCTACCCAGTCCGAACATGGAAAAAATGATTTACTTATCATATAATTAATCAATTATAATTTATTAATATAATTCATATTTATTTATATCCTATAGTTATGATAAATCACATAATCTACTATAGTATTTTCTCCTCTAACTTGATATAAATCAATACTTGTATCTAATTTCCTCCAAAAATAATGTATCTCATACATTTTGCTAATTAATATCATATATTAATTAAATCGTCCAAATATATCATATATATATCGAACTTTCTCTTGTTAATTTGAAATTTCAAATTACTAAATTACCGGTTTTCGACTTTTAATCCAAGCTACCTAAGGGGACCTAATGGACCTGTGGGCTCGAAGCTCCAACGGTACGGGATATATGCTGATAAACTCTTTAGCCACGATATCCACCATCCATTAACTGCCAGTGATTTCACTAAAGACCAATAGCTGAACTCTTCTTAACCACAGATTAATATTTTTGTGTCCATTGATATACCAATCATGAGTACAATGACCTTTCACAGATGCTCGTAAGTACAAGCAGGCCAATTTATCGTTTTCCCCCTGTAGTTACATCTCAGCTCCTTAAGTACCAACTGATTGCCTCTAATGAAAATACAAACATAGTCCAACTATGTGTGAAACCACCTCTCGGGCCAAGAGAAGGTGTGTGGCGCAAAACATCGTTCAAGCTCCGAATCAGCCCTTTTAGGGGGAAGGTGTGTGGCGCCACATCGTTCAAGCTCGCAGAAATCGGCCTTTGGAGGAAGTCATCTATTATCTTACCTCTGCCTCGGGAAGGAGTGAATTCCATCATTGTGTAGCTGAGTTCCCAGCTCCCAAATCAGACGATCCCCAAAATGGTAGGTTTGAATCGGCGACCTGGCCACTCCAAACACCCATACAAATCAAAGGACCGCTCTCAATGGTGGAAGTTCCCCCAACTCACTCAGGATTGTGGTCATGTTACCTATGGTCATCCTAGTGAAGTGAAGTCTCTGTCATGAACGGTGTTATATAACGAGACATTAACACTTCGTGTTTAGGTCTTATACAAACTCTTTGTATAGGATGCCCTCGCTCGCATGTCCCTAACACGAATGATTAGGATCAGACCATCTGTGACAAGTCATAACACTTGTGACCATTCCACAATGCGAGGCACGTCCGTAACAATACCAGGATAAGGTTTCCCTCCTATATCTATATACTACAAATCATTTTGGTTATCACTCAATGTCCACTTGTATGTCACCACAAACATGCTTGAGTAACATACAAATAACCAGGGATTTTATGTTTATTGGTTTGTGGTAAAGCAAATAAAACAAATAACCGAGCAAAACAACAAGATGTGAAGTAAATATCATATATTAACAATCACTGGTGTTCGTATATACTATTTACAAACTATAGGACACTAGACTTTAGGGCATCAACCCCAACAATCTCCCACATGTCCTAAAGCGAAGTGGAGTGTATAAAAAAACTTAGTACAAAACAATAAACTAACGCATCAAAGCCTAGTACAATAAAATCTCCCACTTGCCCTAGTTCAGCCACGAGTGATCCTGTAGACCCATGCTCCGTAGGTGACCCTCAAACACTGTAGTTGTGAGAGCCTTCGTAAATGGGTCATAAACATTGTGCTCAGAAGCGATCTACGTGACGATCACATCCCCTCGATGCACTATCTGGCGGATCAGATGATACTTCCGCTCTATGTGTTTACCACGTCGTGACTCCTTGGCTCCTTGGAGTTCGCAACTGCCCCACTATTATCACAATAAAGGGTAATGGGCCTAGACATATCTGGAACAACTTCCAGGTCTGTCAAGAACTTTCTGAGCCAGACGGCCTCCTTAGCAACTTCGTAAGCTGCTACGTACTCCGCCTTCATATTGGAGTCGGCGATGCACCCCTACTTAGTGCTTCGCCACACTACAGCTCCTCCGTTAAGAGTAAAGACTGACCCTGATGTGGACTTGCAAGAGTCCTTATCAGTCTGAAAGTCAGAATCCGTGTATCCTGTAAGGATCAAATCCCTCGAACCATACAGAAGCATGTAGTCCCTCGTTCTCCGAATATACTTAATGATGTTCTTCATTGCGGTCCAGTGACCCTGGCCTGGGTTAAACTGATACCTACTGACTATGCCTACAGTGTAGCAGATATCTGGACGAGTACAGAGCATCGTGTACATCAAACTGCCAATGGCAGGCGCATATGGGACCCGTCTCATCTCCTCAACCTCTTAAGGCGTCTTAGGACACATTTCCTCAGACAAAGTGACTTCATGCCTGAACGGTAGTAGGCCCCTCTTGGAGTCCTGCATCAAGTACTTGAGCAACATCTTGTCAATGTACGATGCCTGAGATAGTGCTAACACTTTGTTCTTACGATCCCGAAAGTTCTGGATACCTAGAATAAACTGAGCCTCTCCCAAATCTTTCATTTTGGAAATGGGTCGCTAGCCAGTTTTCAACTGCAGTCAGTAGACCTATATCATTCCCAATGAGTAGGATATCCTCTACATACAATACTAAGAAGACTATTGAAGCGTTAATGATCTTCTTGTAGACACAAGGTTCATCAACGTTTTGGTCAAAAGCCATACGACTTGATTTCACATCAAATCGTATATTCCAAGATCGAGACGCCTGTTTCAGTCCATAAATGGACTGAAACAGTTTGCAAACCTTTTGCTCTTGACTTTAGGCTATGAATCCCTCGGGCTGCACTATATAAATGGTCTCCTCAAGATTGCCATTCAGAAAGGTTGTCTTGATGTCCATTTACCAGATCTCATAATTATAATAAGCTACAATGGACAGGAGGATGCAATCTACTTTAACATGCCAACGGGCGAGAAAGTCTCCTCATAGTCGACTCCCTCTACATGGGTATAACCCTTTGCCACAAGTCGAGCTTTGAAGGTCTGTACCTTCCCATCAACACCCCATTTGCGCTTGTAGATCCATTTATAACCTATAGAGAGATCCCCATCAAGCTAATCTACAAGATCCCATACTGAGTTGAAGTACATCGAATCCATCTCGAGATCCATGGCCTTGATCCATTCATCTCTGTCAATATCCTTCATTGCCTTCTTATAAGGCAACGGATCCTCAACGTCGCCATCTGCTACCATAGCAAGGATTTCCGTGAAACCTAGATAGCGAACGGGTGGGTTCGCAACCCTTCTACTACGTCAAGGTTCTTAACTCTTTAGGTGGAACCGACCTACTGGATGAACTCCCATCAATAACTCTTGTTGATGTAGCAGACTCTTCAACAACTCTTGTTGAAGTTTCAGTAGTTTCATTGGAAAGCTCATGCAACACGACTTTGCTCCGTGGACTGTGCTCCCTTATATGATCCTTCTCCAGGAAAATAACGTTTGTTGAAATAAACACCCTTTTTCTGTTGGATCATAAAAATAACCCCATCGTGTACCTTTGGAGTAGCCTACAAAGAAGCATAACCTCGACCGTGGTTCCAACTTCTTGGGATTAGCCTCAAGCACATGTGCACGGCAACCCCAAATGCAGAAATAACGTAAACTAGCTTTACGCCCGTTCCACAACTCCAGAGGTGTTCTTGCAACAATCTTGAAGGGAACACAGTTGAGTATGTACACCACAGTCTCCACTGTGAAACCCCAAAATGAGTCAGGTAAGAAAACGTAACTCATCATCGAACGAACCATGTTTAATGTTAACAAAATTTTTCAATCTTTTGCTATGTTGATCTATTATTATTATTATAATGTTATATCTCATCGCCAAAAACTTGTTGAATATAAAAATGAATGAATGTTAATGGCTTTATGCGCTCAAGTGCTTTGCGATAAAGATATGCGCAATACTACGTTTTAATGTATGCGATGATGATAATATGCTTCGTAGTATGCATTCGTGTAGTGCGTGTCACAAGTTTTCTTGTGCTGGAACCAAGTATAATTCCAACGTAAGTTTCTCAGATTGACTTGAGGTCGAACATGGGGATTGTTGTTGTTATTGGGATACTAATGTGGTATATGTGACCGGTTATAATAAAGAATAATGAATTGTTTTTGCAGAAAAATAAATAGCGATGGTAAATAAAGTGCTGTAAAATAAATTGCGACGATAAAATAAATGACTAAACTACTAATGATACAGGGTGAGGACTGGCTGTGAAGTTGTGCAAAAGAGTCTAATAAATGCGGAGGCAAGTCTTGTTAATGAATCAGAAAGAGAAGGGGTTGAGGGAAAAGACATCGCAAGTTCGTCAATTTCATTAAGGACGCTAGTAAGGTTCTGCTTTCCCTTGGCTTACACCTTTCAGTGATCGACTGCATTCCCATATGTCTATGGTGAAACAGAGATGAACGTGATGAACGCAAGGTTGTTTCCATCTCTGGAAATACTTCTCGCTTTAGTTAACGCATTCTTCCAACATTCTTTCGATAGACGAAATGACATCTTCACTTCTGCTCTCACAGGTGAAGATGTCGTCGAGCATGCTTTAGTTAAACTTAGCTGATTACCTTAACAAGGATTAACTCACTCGCTTAATCCTTCCCTTTTACCCAGGGGATTAATGACACATGATGGAGAAAATGGATGATAAATGTGTGGAAAAGAACAGAGATATGATAATAATTACGATAATGATATTTAAATCTAGAGATCAGCTTTTGATACATGATTGTGAATGAAAGATTAAAGAAAGATGAACACAGTAGATGAATGAAAGAATAGAAACAAATACGAAAAGAGTGTCAATGTCTTGAAACAGATCCCAATCGGAGACGTTGTGCTTATCGGCGTGTGGATGAAATGGAGTCGAAAGCTTCCCTCTCAGGCTTGCTTTCCAGGTAGAAGTGACCTCTTGCACAGAGCTTCTTCTTCAAGAATGGAAAAAATTTCTTGCTCAGAGACTCACCTTTTAGCCTTGCCTCATCGTTCTCCCCGATTTTCTTTGTATCGTCTCTTCAGACCATCTTATTTAACATTGGAATTCGAGAAAGCTATTTATAGACCTTGGCTCTCTGTATTAGTGGTTCCACTTCATAATTCTAATAATTCCTGCTATGGCGTAATGAAAATGTCCTCTCTGCTCCACGATCAATTTGTCACAATCGTACAACAGAAAAGCTGTACACTTGTTAGAAGTCCATGTGAATGCGTTGCTCTTCACATCTTCGAGCGATCGCCGCATGCGGTGTAATTGTTTTGATCTCTTGTTGATCGTCGCATTCAGTGGAAATGTGTTGATCGCTTAAATCTTTGATCAATCGTCGCATGCGCTGCAATTGCGTTGATCTTTTTCATTCTTGATCGATTGTCGCATGCTGTTGTGGATGCGTTGTTCATTTTTACTTCAAGCAATTAACGCATGCAGTGACCTATTTCCTGCAAAACAAAGACTTGGACGTTCCATTCCGCCACGCAATGGGGTTAATGGGTGTGTTCACAACACTTTACAATTTTCGTATTTCTAAGCCGCTTTCTATACTGTCAACGCAATTTTTCCTTCTTTTTGCCGCACAATCTAAATAAAACAACATAAATAACTTGTATTTCTACAAATCATCATACCCCCAAATTTAGATATATGCTTTTTCTCAAGCATATCTTCGACTAAGGAAATTCCGCTCAACTACCATCCTAACTTTTGCGTCGATCGGCTACACCGAATGCTCTGCCTCTACAAAATTACTCAACACCGAAAGTTCCTTCTATCCTTTAACAATTCTTCACATGCTCTACTTTATTCTTTTCTAAAACAAACTTCTACCGAAAGTTCCCTTCTAGTTTTGAGAAGAATGTTTTACCTCTTCTTGCGAAAACAACGAAGTGTGTCTTTATGCGGTGGCCTGGTTTGCATCATCGTATAGGGAATGTTGATCATAGTTACACCTTTCGTTTTGGCTTGCTCCCACGGGTGTCATGCGAGCATCCAACTTCGGTTATGTACCAATCTCAACTTCAACTCTTGATCTTCAGCCAAGTTTTACTTTTGCTGGTTAGAGGAGTTGTCTCTTTTATCCTTATTTTCTCTCTTTTTTTTTTTTTTCATATTGCGTCGATCTTGGAAACCTACCTTCATTTTGGCTTGCTCCCACGGGTTTCATGTGAACATCCAACTATGAGCAGGTTTCTTTCACGACTTTACTCTTATCAGGTTGGGATTTTTCCTTACGCTGATAGCGGAGGTTTTAATGATTTTTTTTATGATAATGAACGCATTTGCCTGATATTACCATATCCGCTTGATCGCATCTGCTCAAACCTTCCCCACCCCCAAATTTGGAGATGCACAAGGTCCTCATTGCGTTGTTTTGGACAGAAAAGACAAAACACTTAGTCAAAGTTTTGAAAAGAAGGTTTGAGCAGAGTCTTGAAATAGAGAAGGTAAAGTAGAGCTATTACGATGAATTGTCTAAGTGTTAGGCATAAAATGCAATGTATACAGAAATATTGCTGAGGGTATGCATACTACTCATCATGGCAGTGCAAATAACAATGCAAAAGAAAAGACAAGAATTACCGCAATAATTGACAAAGGATGATAAAATTAAAGAGATTAATCCATATGAAAAGAATAATTACTCAGTTGTATTAAATTTGTCTAAGTATACAAAGAATTATGAATATCGCAACACAAAATTTTAAGTATGTACAAAAGAATACAAGGTATAGCTTTTATATAAAAGAATTGAATGAATGGCCGCAAAGAAAAATAGCAAAATTGAGGAAAAGGTGGCACACCCTCAAATTTAGAGTTGCGGCGGGGGCTCTTGAGGAGGATGTTGTGGAGGAGCTCGTTGAGGCACTTCTTGAAATTGTAGAGGTTGTTGTAAATGGAAAGCCACCATGGGACCATGTAGATATGACGTTAGGAAATTAAAGTACTCATGGTTGTGCTCTGCCATCTGTCTCTGATTCAGGTGGATGGTAAAGATATTGCGTTGAATATTAACCATCGCCTGTCGCACCATTGTATTGCTATATTGCAACTCTGCGTTGCTCTCCTGCAACTTCATTATTGCTTGGAGGAAGAAGTTAAGTTGTTGAGAAAAGAGGGACCACATTTCTGCTAAGTCAACAACAAGGGATGAGATGGTGGGTTATGCCGTCGATGTTTCACCAACATCGGCTTGAGGTTGAGCGGAAGGGCCTGCTCCCAAACCGTGTGGGTCATCAACATGCAGCGATGGAGGTGAAAAGTGAGATGGAGATGGATGGCTGGGGGACGCTGCTGAAGATGTGGAGTTAGAATCTTTAGAAAGGAGGAGGTTTGTGAAGTGGTCTGGAAGAGGGGAAAGGGGCTCTATTGGAGGGCTCGGTGGGCGAATGATTAAAAGCAAAGGGTCTAAGGGTA
>NC_052360.1:65084144-65245513 GCF_009727055.1 Benincasa hispida | reverse complement strand
TATAGTTCATTGATGTCCTTTGCGCTGAACGACACTACCCTCCCTTCTATGATCATCGCATCTTTGGTGTCAAGGAGCTGGCCGTGATAAAAGGCACTCACTATCATAGGAATAATGATGGATGGGCATTGACAGAAAGTTTCCCACCCATGCTCCAACACAGCACTCATGATTAGATCTGGTAGTGGTGTCGACGCAGGGAAGAAGCCCATTTCCATCATCAGATCATCATTTTCTTTCTTTATTGCTGGGTGCCTTCTGGTCGACACAAGCTCACCGCTCTCAACTTTAGCTTTGCCCTTGTCTTGAGCGGACACAAGGTGGGATTTTTGTCTTTGTTTGCATTCCCTTTCCTTTCGTTGCTCTTTTTTTTCCCTTTTCCATTCCTCCTTTTCTTTTCTCTTATTTTCTCTGACACGCTATACATTGGCCTTGCGGCGTCTTTTCTTCTCCTCTTTCTCCTTCTTTTCTTTTTCTTCTTCTTCGCTCATTTCTCTCTCAAACTGCTCTGAGGCAAGCAAAATGTGTTGTTCATCCTCGAGCCTTCTTTTTTTTTTCTTCTGCCACCCTTGCGTTGTCACGGCGAAACTTCTCATCGTGGATTCTTCTTGACAAATCGCCTAATGCGATGATTTGGCGCGCACGTGACAACTTTTCTTGCTTCTCCTCTACTTCTCCTTTTCTTCTCTCATCTTCTTCTGCTATGCGTTGAAAGAATAATGGGTAACTTATAGACCCTTGCAGCGCATTCTCCTTGCGACGCCGCATAAGAGGGATAATGTCAGGATCTTCTCTATCTTCAGTCGCAACCATTCTGATATGTGGTGATGAGACTTGTGGTTGCACTGATGCTTTGGCTTGCATTGACACTCCCTCTTCCACCCTTGCGGTGGTTGATTCTCCGTCAAAATCTAGGCTTTCCACCCTCTTTGTTTTCTCCTCCTTCTTCAGGCGCTTCTATTCTCGCCTGCGTTGTTTCTTTTCACTCTCCTTCTTTTCTCTCTTCTCCTTCTTCAACCGGGCAGCTTCATCTCATTCCACCCGTTTATATTTACTTTTTCTCTTTTTCTTCCCTTCGGCCGTCCTTGGCTGCTTTTTTACTCCTACAACCTCCAAAACGGCCCTGATGGGTCCCTCATTGGAGTCTGTTGGAACAATCTCCTTAGGATCCGCAGTGGCCAGGGCCATTCTTCGCGAAGCTTCCGCCATTTCCTCCTCTGAAGTAGGGGCTGGTTTATAACTCTAGCTTCCGGTAGCCCCCGCTTTCCATATTACTCAAAATACTCTTTTTGTCGTCCCTTTGTTTCAATTCGCTTTCAGACGAAGGTACTGGGAGCGCCACCTCAGGTCTGGTGGTAGGGGCACTCTTCATGCTCGGCCCCTCTCGGATGGTGAGTGGTTTGGCTATAGAGGTCTTTCGCCGAGGTTTTCCGGTGATTCTTTGGGAAGGTTTGGGCTTGGCGGCGGCTAGCAGCAAGGAAAGCCACCTCCCGTGCGGTGATGGGGGATTGAGAAGGCGATGATGGTAGGGAAGATGACTGTGAAGATTGTCCGGCCATTTTCTTGGTTGAGTGAAAGAGTTAAGAAAATTTTGGTTCGAGGAAGGAAATCGAAGGGTATGGTATGCATAGGAAATTTTAGGGTTTCTTTCGCGAGAGATGTAAATGAATTCCTCGGTTGTAGGAGGTGAAATTTATAGGTTAGGACTTGATGGGCCAGACACAATCTCTGCGTGGTAGGCTTCGATATTTTCGAAAAGCCTACCATTGCGCTCCTCCCATTATGATTTACGAGAAAGGACGTTCTTTCGTCTGCTAAGTCATAATTTCCTTGGAAGGTGAAGCGATTAGACTCCTCTCTCGCGAAGATTTTATCATTTTATTTTATTTGGATGTGCGTAATGTTAATTATTAACACAATGCATCCGTTACCGCAAATGCATATTTGCGGAGGACGGGCACAATGTATGCATTAGTGCAACACACCTCTCATCAAGAAAACCGGTTCACAGGCGAACCAGATCTTGAATTGCCAGGAGGTCTTCATCATGTAGCAAACTCCAGCAGGTAGACGATCGTTCAGCGCACACTAGACGATAGGAACTTAAGTAAACGATCGCATAGACGACGACGAGGCTGCGAAGCCCGATCGTCCATGTGATCGTGTAGCGCAACGATAGGTAAACGATTTACCTCGAGTTACTAACCGATCGTTTAACCTGAGGTCAAGCTGTCTCTTATACACATCTAGATGTGTATAAGAGACAGGTTACTAAGCAATGAAGCTTGCTGACCTAAATGATCGTCTAGCGCGCTTTAAACGATTCGCGAGCGTCTGATCGTCTAACCGATGCGTGCAACTTGGTAAACGATTTACCGTATGATGCTAAGAGATCGTTTAGTCAGTTACTAAGTGATGAAGCTTGCTAACCTAAACGATCGTCTAGTGCGCTTTAAACGATACACGAGCATCTGATCGTCTAACTGATGCGTGCAATTTGGTAAATGATTTACCTTGCGATGCTAAACGATCGTTTTGCCAGTTACTAAGCGATGAAGCTTGCTGACCTAAACGATCGTCTAGCTCGCGCGCGCATTAAACGATATTCAACGATCGCGTGCCCAATCGTCAACACGATACGACCAACTCTTCATCGCATACCCCATCGTTCAACCGATGCGTTCAAGCATGATCACATAGTCCTTCATCTTCACGATGCGATGGACAACGATTGCATAGAACCTCTTTTACACGATGCGATCAACCCTAGATCATCTTCTTCTTCGAAGAGTTGCGACCTTTGCCCAAAATTTCGACGAACGACTCAAGACTTCAAACACTTTGAATACAGACTCAATGACGATTATTTATGCCCAAAAACACAGAGGCCTTTACAAACAACCGCAAATGTAAAAGGAATCAAACAGACCGAGGCAATTCATCCCGAAAACATCCATTAATCCGGCACATCCACACAGTATTAAAACTTAAACCAGCGTAGAATTCACCCACCATGAATATATACGTTATTTCGTTGAAACAAATGAAATCGGAGTATCAGTATCCTGACTCTGATACCAATTGAAGGATCTCATATCGAGAGTTCCATGAGCGGGCTTAGACCGCTCAGATTTTACAGTGATCGAAACATAAACGATATACATTCCATACAAACAGTTATGCATATTAAAATCATAATCGGCATGCTCAGAATACAATAAAACACAAGGAAAGGGTTCATACCAAATAAAGACTGTCTTCGTTTGTGCGAACCCAAAGTAGCAGAAAACCTCCCACCGATCTAATAGCACCCAACGAGTCTGTCGACTGCAACAACAATCCAAACGTGCACGGACAATGCCATGGGGATGACACCACCACAAGAGAAACCCGGGTATCCTCGATGTAAAAAACCTAAAGAGTGGGCTCTGATGAGTTTGGTAAAGGACGGAGAAGAAGACGTCGTGTAGACGATAAGCAAGTGAGAGATGAACTCTGCTATTGTATAGCGAAAATGCTTATCATATAGTAGAGCTACATGATCTTTAGGAAAAATTGAACGATCATTTAGAAAAGATGTATACGAGTGTTTAAAGAACGCGTGAAGTAGATGATCGTTTAGACGAACGAGTTTCTATTGTATTGGCTCTCACGATCGCTCTTTCACGGATTCTTTTTGGGCGCGGGTGATACGAATGCACGATTGAATTATAAAATGAAAACGATTTTCATAGCTTTAACTCGCCGGTTACCATAACCTTCGTAGCCCTACTTCCTACGTCCAAACGTGGATTAATCGGTTAATTATCAAATAATTAATCAATTAATTTGATTAATAAATATAATCATATTATATTTATATCCTATAGTTTTATATCCTATAGTTTGATATCATAACTCTTCTTGCCACAGATATATTTCTGTGTCCATCGGATATAACCAATCATAAGTGCGATGACCCTTCACAGATGCTCGTAAGTACAGCTGGGCCAATTTACAGTTTTGCCCCTGTAGTTACATCTCACTCCTTAAGTACCACTGATTCTTCTAATGAACAATACAACATAGTCCAACTATGTGTGAACACCTTTTGGGCCAAAAGAAGGTGTGTGGCACCACATCGTTCAAGCCCCAGAATCAGCCCTTAAGGGAGCCATCTATCTACTTACCCCTGCGTTGGGGAAGGAGTGAATTCCATCTTGTGTAGCTAAGTTCCCAGCTCCTAAATCAGATGAATCCCTAAAATGGTAGGTTTGAATCGGAAACTTGGACACTCGCACCCATACAAATCAAAAGACCATCTTCAATGGCAGGAGTTTCCAACTCACTCAGGATTGTGGTCATGTTACCTATGGTCATCCAAGTGAAGTAAAGTCTTTGTCATGAACGGTGTTATATAACGAAACATTAACACTTCGTGGTCATGTCTTACACAAACTCTTTGTATAGGACACCTTCGCTCGCATGTCCTCAACATGAATGATCAAGATCAGACCATCTGTGACAAGTCACAACACTTATGACCATTCCACAAAGCGGGCTGCGACTGTAGCATTACCAGGATAAGGTTTCCCTCCTATATCCATATACTATAGACCATTTTGGTTATCACTCAAGACACAATCCACTTGTATGTCACCACATACATGCTTAAGTCCCATACAGATAACCAAGGATTTTATATTTATTGGTTTGTGGTAAAGCAAATAAAACAAATAACCGAGCAAAACAATAAGATGTGAAGTAAATATCATATATTAACAATCATTGGTGTTCATATATACTGTTTACAAAATATAGGACATGAGACTTTAGGGCATCAACCCCAACAAGGATTTCTATGAGCAACGGAAGGATCATTCCAAATTTCAATCATATATGAACATTAACAATTACAGTCAAGAGACGAAAACATAGGGTCATGCATAAAACGAAACTACAACATGCTTTTCTACACGATCAAGGGAAGAATTACACATACCTTTGAAGACTCATCTTCAAGACCCTTGATCACGAATGCTCGTTCACAGCAACACTTCAACACATGAATGCTCGTCCACAACGATCGCAACATAGTACGATCAATAAAGAACTCGAACACTACAATCTCTAAGATCATTAACAACCGGCAACCATCACACAAACACCGTGAACTCAACGAATGGCCTCCAAAGAACCTCGATAATGTCGAGTTGAGTATGACACTACCACAAAGGTTACCTTGGTATTCTCGATGTGAGAATCTAGAAGTGTGGGCTATGTGTGGACTTGGTTAGAGGCAGGGACTGGAGGAGAACATTCGTGTAAACGATTGAGCAAGTGGGAGATGATAAAGCCTATCGTATAGGACGATGCCCAATCGTTTAACAAAAGCTATGTGATTATTTAGCTAAAGTTGCATGATCGTTTAGCTCATCGGCCAGCTAAGTGTTTATCGTATAGAAACACTCCACGATCATCTAGTTTCTCCAAGCTATCGTTTAGTAAATCGTATTTACTTGACAACCTTTCCGTGAGAACTTTTCGAGAATGGAAACTCAATTCAACACTTACCAAAATTTAGGAAAACATTTTTTCTTTTATCTCACGGTTACCATGAAACCACTAATAACCTCCCACTCAATTGGTTATTAGAGAAAAATAGATAATTATCCAATAATTAATATTATTATAAATATAAATGATAACCAACTTACCATACTATATTTATAACCTATAGTTTTAATATGTCATCTCATGAAACATATAAACCATAGCTCTTGTTCTATTCATGGTCCTTAATGTAAATCTCATTTACATTAATCCTCCACTAGATGTATCTCATACACCATACTGATCATATCATATATAATCGAATTACCTCTTGTCAATTTGAACATTTCAAATCAACACCAAGAACTGGTTCTCAACTTGAATCCATTGGGCTACCAAGAAGACCTTATGGACCTGTAGCTCGAAGCTCCAACAGTACGTGAATGACTAACTAAACTCTTTAGTCATGGGATCCACCATCCGCTAACTACCAGACACTCTACTAAAGACCGACATCTGAACTTTTCTTACTACAGATATATTATTTGTCCATTTTAACCAATCAACAGTGCGACAACCCTTCACAGATCAATCGTAAGTACAACTCGGCCAATAACTATTATGCCCCTGTAGTTATATCTAACTTCTTAAGTACCATTGATCTCTTTAATTAACATAAGTCATAGTCCCACTATGACTAAGTCCTCTCTTCCAAAGAGAAGCTGTGGCCACTATGTTCAAGCCCCATAATCAGCCCTTAAGAGAGCAATCTATCTACTTACCCCTGCTTCGAGGAAGGAGTGAATTCCATCTTGTGTAACTGAGTTCCCAGCTCCCAAATTAGACAAGTCCCTAAAAAGGTAAGCATGTTGAGTTAGCAATCTGGCCACTCCCACCAATACTAATCAAAGGACCACTTCAAAGGTAGAAGTTCCCAAAACACTCAGGATTGAGGTCATGTCACCTATGGTCGTTTAGGTGAGATGTAAATCTCTAGTATCAATGACATTATATACAAAGATGAATCATCTCGTAGTCCAGTATTATACAAACTATTTGTATAGGACATCCTCGCTCGCATATCTCCACATGAATAGTCAGAATCTATCATCTGTAGTAGTTCACAACACTTACAAACCTCTACAAAGAGGGTCGTATCCGTAATATCACCATGATCAGGTATCCCACCTTAATCCTTATGCTACAGACCTATTTAGGTTATCACTTAAGGTATGATCCACTTGTATATCTCATATACATGCTTAAGTTTACATACAATAACCATGGAGCTTTGTTTATTGGATATGGATAAATGCCAGAATGAAATAACTCTTATTTTATTTATAAACAATGTGTATAATTACAAACAACGAGATTTTGAGAGAATTAGGACATTAATCCCAACAACACTAGGGTGTTGTGTATTGTCAGTCTTTCTCTGTATAAGAATGTGTGTGGTGTGTCTTCCCAAAGGGCCATAAGGAGGTCTTTATATAGAGAAGGGTCGAGCTCTTTTCTTAATATTTTTCTTTTCTATAATTAATTAAATAGCCCATTTAATTAAATATCACTTATTTAATTAATTTGTCAATTTAATTAAATAACACTTATTTAATTAATTTGAATCTTATTCAAATATTACTTTCCAATTTAATTATAGATCAAATTCATAGTTAATTATATATTAATCACATTAATATATAGTTTCCTCTAATTAATTTGAATAATTTAAATTATCCCTCTTAAGTATCCTCTAGTGAGTTAACGAGGGGCCTGGTGGACCTGTAGATCAAAAGCTCCAACGGTATGAGATTAATTGGCTAAATTCATTATCCAAATTAATCAATATTCATTAAATGTGGGTACACTCCACTAAAGACTCACAACTATACTCTTCTCACTGCAGATATGTTCATGGATATAGACCAATACAAGCATGTTAGTCCTTCACGAGTGTTCGTAGCTCCAACGAGGTCAAATTACCGTTTTACCCTTGGATTACCACTGACTTCATAAGTACCAGTGTTCCTCTAATCAATAACTTGTTTATGGTCTAACCAATAAACAGAAACTTCTTTCGAGCCAATTAGAGGATAGAACCCTTTGTTCAAGTCCCGGAACACTCATCTACTTACCCTTAAGATGAGAATAAGTGAATTCCATCTTGTATTATTTGAAGGAACTCTTATGAAGGGGACCGCAGTAGAAGTAAATCATCCCAATTCTCAAATCGTTTTAAAAAAAATATTTTACAACACATGCATTTGGGAAAAATTAAATCATACAGCATGCCAAAAAAGGGTTTAAACCAAAAGGTTTAGGAAAACTTACCCTTGAAGACGTTCTTCAAACAATACCTTGAACACTACCACGAAGGAGTCCTCAGTATTCTCTAGTGAGAATCTAGGAGGTGTGGGCTCTAGAGTGTTTTGGGATTAAGGGAGAAGGAAGGATTTGAGAGAAAAAAACTTTGGGAAAGCATAAAAACATGAAATTTTTTTTTTAGCAACTTTCTTTCTTTTTTTTTTTTTTTTTTTTTTTTTCTTTGCAGGTTTAAGAAAAGGAGACCTCCACCACTTCTGACGTAAGTGGTGTAGAGAAAAGATGTGGGAAGGAGTTGACTCTCTCCCCTTAAATTACTTTAAAATTAAATAATTAAATAAATTATGTAATAGAATAATTAATAAATAATTTTAATTCACAATTAAAATATTATAAACAAATATATATTAATGACCAATTTATTATATATATGCAATCATGTTATCATATATAACATATAATATATTGTTTAAAAATTGGTCATATACAATATTATAACCTATAGTTTCTTTTCTCTCTCTTATGGTATTTAATATAAATCATATTTATATTAAATTTAATTATATGAATATAATTCATATAATTACATTTGAATCAATATTCTAACATTTTAATTCCTTTCATAAATTCGTTTAGATATTATAATGTATCAATACATTATAGTAATTATAATAATATCAATACATAAACTTAATTATACATATATAATATTCCCTCAATTAATTTTGAAATTCAAATTAATCCAAAACTTGATTTCTCATAAATCCGATGAGTGACGAAGGGACACACATGACCTATAGTTTGAATGAGTCCAACGGTTCGTGAAATAAATTAATTAAACTCTTTAATTAAATTATTCACCTCCACTACTAAAACCGACAACTGCACTCTTTGCACTAATGAGATATATTGTCTGTGTCCATTGGATATAAACCAATCCACAGTACGATGACCCTTCAAAAATTGCCTCGTAAGTACAACCTGGACAAATTATCGTTTTGCCCTGTAGTTACATCTAAACTCCTTAAGTACCACTGATTCCCTCTAATGAACAATAAATCATAATCCCACTATGATTGACCCCTCTCGGGTCAGGAGAGGGTGTGGCACACAATAGTTCAAGTCTCAGAATTAGCCCTTAAGAGGGAATTTATCTACTTTCCCCAACATTGAAAAAAGAATAAATTTCGTCTTGTGTTAGCTGTGTCCCAGCTCCCCAATCAGACGAATCCCCAAAATGGTAGGCATGATGAGTCGGCGATCTGAACCACTCTCCCTCATACAAATCAAAGGATCACTTTCAAGGTAGGAGTTCACAACTCACTCAGGATTCAAGTCGTGTTACTTATGGTCCTCCTGACGAAATGGAAGTCTCTATTAAGAATGGTGTTGTATAATGAGACTACTCATTTCGTGGTCCGGTCTTATACAAACTTATTTGTACAGAATATCCCCGCTCACATGTCTCTACATGAATTGATCAGGATCAGATCACTTGCACTTTACAACAATTGTAATATCTACAAATATGCCATACTTATAGTGTCACCAGGATAAAGTATCCAGCTTTATCCATCTACTACAAGCCATTTAGGTTATCAATTAAAACATGATCCATCAACATGTTTCTACATACATGTTTTAGTTATGAATAACTATGGAACTTAGTTTATTGGTTTGTGATTAATGCAACAAAAAATGAAATAAAATATCATATATTTTATTAAGTAAACATGAGATTTAGGGCATCAAACCCAACATTATTATGTTCCTAGCTCCTCAATCGGTCTTGTTCCCAAATTGGTAGGCTTATTGGGTTGGCGATCTGGCCACTATTGGCCCATGTAAATCAAAGGACAATTCCTCATGAACAGGAGCTTATAATATGCTTAGGATTAAGACCAAGACGTCTAGGTCATCCTATTGGAATAGAAACATAACTAGTCAACGATGTTACATCTAGCAGTTGGATCATTATTTTTGTATCAAATACAAAGTGGGTCGTATCCATAGTGTTACCAAGATAAGGTACCCAACCTTCCTTTCAAGAAAAATCACCTTTCTTGATGTTTGCAATTTAAATACTTGACATTTTTATGAAATAAATGTCAAGAAATAGGTGATTTTAAAGGAAAAAAAAGTCACGAATTGATTTTAAAAAGCATGGGTTGTGCATTTTTCCTGGAAAATACAGTACTTGACATTTTAAAAATGGCAAGTTCAATTAATGGATTCTTGACATTTTAAAAAGTCAAGAATTGTAGAATACACAGGGTAGCATTGCAACGCTACGTATTTTGATGGAAAAATGAAAAACACGCGCGCCTCACGCACGTAGCGTCACAACGTTCTCAATAGCATTGCAATGCTACAAGTTTTGACGTGAAAATTGCGTGCTCTTCAACAACATTGCAGTGCTCTTTTAGTAACGTTGTAACACTATCAGACAAATTTAAAAGAAATTCGAGCAGATTTAGTCCATTTTATTCGAAATACACTTGAAATTCTTATTGGTTTTTCACTTCCCTTTGATGGATCTTTGTTATTCCATCAATCTTGAAGAGATTCTCCATTGAGGTGAGTCGATTTGAGGCATGAACTTTCAAAGTTAGGGCTTAATCTTGATTTTCTTGTTTATATTAGGCTTAATCTTGATTTTCTTGGTTTGATTAGGCTTAATCTTGATTTTCTTGTTTAGATTAGGCTTAATCTTGTTTAGATTAGGTTTAATTCTTGATTTTCTTGGTTTGAGGCATGAAGTTTCAAAGTTAGGGCTTGATTTTCCTGGTTTGAGGCATGAACTTTCAAAGTTAGGACTTGATTTTTTTGGTTTGAGGCTTGAACTTTCAAATTTAGGGGTTTAATTTCTCATGTATATTCTTGAATCTCATAATAAACTCTTGTTTCATATTGTTCTTGAATGAGATTGACGTTTAGAGAACTTGCCACAGTTGGTATTGCCACTTTGCCAAAGTTAGGATTTTAATTTTAGAAAACTTGTAAGAACTTGTCATTTTTCTCTAATTAAATGCTTGCCAAAGTTAGATATGTCAATATGTCTAATTTGTTAGGGCTTATGAACTAAGTAATACTTTGCCAAACTTGGGTTAAATTTTTAGTTATCGGAATTAATATATGTTTAGCACATTAGAGCATGTGCATACCTTAGGTTCAATTTTTGAGGTTCGATTACACCTTGGGTTCAAGTTTTTTAAATGTGTTTGTCTTTGTTCTCTATTTTCCTTGAGGTTCTTTGATTTGTCTGACTTTCTTGAGGTTGGAATGTTATAGAGCTAGAAATGACAAGTTGTATATATTGGGTACTTGTTTGTTTTCCACAACTTGTTTTTTGAAGTTGATCATTGTTTATCATTTTTCTTACTAGATTTTCAATCATAGATAAATCATGGATGCACAAGAGTAGATTATCCAAAGATTATGAATTGGGTGTGGAAAACTTCATAAAATTTGGATTTTCTAATACAAATAGCTCCTATATTCGTTGTCCTTGTTTGAAATGTGGGAATTGTGAAAAACATAGTAGCAAGGATATTAGAGATAATTTATATGTTAATGGGATTGATGAAAGTTATAAAATTTAATTTTGGCATGGGGAAAAACTTCCTAACTCAATATTTTGTGGAGAATCTTCTAAGTTTAACACCCATATGTATGAAGAAACTAATGTTGAAAGTTTAAAAGAAATGGTTGAAGTTGTTCACGAGGAATATTCAAGAGATCCAAATGAATTTGAAATGTTTCTTAATGATGCTAAAAAACCATTATACGAAGGATGCAAAAAATATACCAAATTGTCTACATTAGTCAAATTGTATAATTTAAAAGTTAGATATGGATAGAGTGATACTAGTTTTTCAGAACTACTCAAAACCTTAAAGGAAATTTTGCCTATTAGCATTGAGCTCCCAAATTCAATGTATGAAGCAAAGAAAACTTTAGGTGCACTAGGAATAGAATATGAGAAGATTCATGCATGTTCTAATGATTTTTATTTATATAGAAAAGAATATGCAGATGTAATTTAATGTTTTGAATGTGGTGAATCAAGGTGAAAAAACGGGAAGGATACAAAATGTGGGAAAAAACAAATACCTTCAAAAGTGATATGGTACTTTCCACCAATTTCACGCATTCCACGATTCAAAAGTGATATGGTAAGATCGAGATTGTGTGCAAAGTTTCAGGTAAATTATTAATTTAATTTTATAAATATTTGTTATGTCATTCCCTACTAATAATCATTACGTTTGTATAGGAAAAAAGACACTTACAATAAGAACGTCGATCTAAGAATAAGTACAATCATCGAATTTCAGGGAAAGGTTATGCTAACCTTGTTGAGGAGATGGTAAGAATTTAGTATATGTTCTCATGATTCCTAAATTTATCACAATATCTAATTTTTTCTTCATTTGAATGTAGAAGAAAGTATCTTCAAATGAAAGTGATTTCGATCGAGCTAACCTGTGGAAGAAGGCTCGAGCTAATAAAAAGGAGAATATGATAATGAAGATGTTCAAGAAGTCGTTAATCGAATAGTAAGACAAGTATTAAATCTACATGAAGTATATGACATATAGCTTGATTATATTAAATTTCATTTCTTTTTAGGATGAGATATCAAAGAATAATACAGATCCATTGTGCCATAAATATCACTCTCCTAATGATATCTTAACACAAGCTTTAGGTACTCAAGAAAGGCATGGGCGTGTGCATGGGGTTGGTGGTTTTGTTACTCCAACGGCTTACTTTCAAGCAGTGAAACGAAAATCAAAACATGGGAAGTATGAAAACAAGGAAATTGTAAGTAAGAATGAAGCACTTCGTCAACGTGTTATAAAGTTAGAAGCTCGTCTTCAAATGTCATCTTCTATAGCATTTTCTGGACATGAAAGTTGCTCCAAGCAATTTTTAGCAGATGAAATCAAATCTCAAGATAAACATAAAGATAAGATGAAGACTGCATATGAAAAGAAACAGAAAGAGAAGATTGAGGTGGAAGAGATTAAGTCTCTTGAGAAACGAAGAGACAAGATAAAGGTGAATGTAAATTGCAACGCAGAAGATTTGAAAATCTTTAAGGTAAGTGACACTAATAAAATCAATTAAATTCATCAAATGTCTAATTTTTTCGCTTTATATACTTTTGTTGCTATGATTTTGCTGCATTAGGAGAAATCTTCAATGGAAATGACTAAGAAAAAAGAAGTTAATGACTCAACATCGATTCTTCTGATACCTTTGAAATCCATTCCTAGATATGCTGATAAGGTGATGGCCAAAGAGTCCAGTATTTCTTTACAACTTCCAGTTGGACTTTTTGGTATCAGTCAAAAGAGTTGTGTCCTGCAAGAGGATATAATTAACATTGTAATATGGATGAAGTCAAGACAATGACTTTAGTGGCTTACATGGCGTAAGTAATGTTATTACTTTTGTAGACTTCAGTTTTGACGTTTCTTTCCAATTTTGGTCATCTATATTTATGTTATAAATCTTTTGTAGGTACTTGCATTCATCCTTTATTGATTCAAAGGAAAGTTCACAATACACTTTTGTAGATCCATCTCTCATTTTCTCTAGATATAACTCTCAGGAAGTTAAAACTTGAAACCTATATAGTTGAATGATGGTCTCAGAAGCAAACCAAATAGTTCTTGCTCCTTTTAATCCTGGGTGTGTTAAAACACGTTTTATTTTTATCAATTTTCATTAGCAATAAAAATACTAATTATATTTTATTAACTAGTGGTCATTGGGCACTACTTGCTATAAATGCATACGATGATACTGTGTACTACCTAGACTCAATAAGGACAACATCACGGGTAGATATACGGTATATAACTGACATGTAAGTTAACCTTTTTCATTTGTACTGTTTGTTTTAAAGTGTACTTTAGTTTAGAATAATTTGTGGTTATTTCTTGACAAATAGGGCAATTGTGATGTTTCAATCTCAAAAAAAAAATATTAAAAAAAGCCGAAAGCAAACCTTATGAAGAAAAGTAAAGGCAAGAAAAAAAGGGTGACATATTCAATCTCAAAAATGTGAAGTGTCTATGTTTCTTGGCATTTTTCCTTGTCAAGAATGCCCATATTCTTGACATTTCAAACATGTCAAGTGTTTGTGTTTCTTGAAGTTTTTTAAATGTCAAGTGTCAGTTTTCTTGACATTTTTAAAACGTCAAGAAAATCGACATTCTTGATACTGACTTCCTTGACTTTTTTTAAAAACGGCAAGAAACACTGTTTTTGTAGTAGTGATTATCTCTATACTATAGACTCTTTAGGTTGTATCTTGAGCATTGATCCTTGTATGTCTCTACATACAGCTCGAGACTCATAAGACAACCTTGGATGTTATTTTATTGGATTTAGGGTTATTAAGATAAAATAGACAACAATACAAACAATATCTTTTGTTGATTTAACATCTATAACTGTTTATTGATGACGGTCAATTAATAACATTTACTATTTACGAGTTTTAGGGCATAAAACCTAACATAAGGGACTTTATGGATCTATGGATTAAAACTCCAGTGGTACTTGATTAATTAATTAAACTATTTAATTAAATTAATCAACTTTCATTAATTTTCCGTCACTTCACTAATGATCAACAGCTGCACTCTTCGCACTATAGATATATTTCTGTATCCATTGGATATAATCAATCAACAGTGCGCTGACCTTTCATAAATTGTTCGTAAGTATAGCTGGGCCAAAATTACCGTGTTACCGCTATAATTACATCTAACTTCTTAAGTACCACTGACCCATTTAACATAAGAGAAGGAATGAACTCCTTCTTGTAGCCGCTTTCCCAACTCCCTAATCAAACGAATCCAAAAAAGGGTGACATATTAAATCGGCGAATCTAGCCACTCTCACTCATACAAATCAAAGGACCACATTCATAGGCATGAGTTCACAACTAACACAGGATTTAGTTCAAGTTACCTATATTCATCCTGATGAAATGTAAATTTCTTCTAACAATGGTGTTATATAGAGACTATTCATTTCGTGGTCCAGTCTTAGACAAATTCTTTGTATAGAATACCCCCGCTTACATGTCTCCATAGGAATGATGATCAGATCATTTATAGCACTTTACAACAATTCTTACAACTATAAAGCATGTCATATTCGTAATGTCACCAAGATAAGGTATCCAACCTTATTTATCTACTACAGATCATTTAAGTTATCACTTAAAATAATCCACCTATATGTCTTCACATATATGTTTAAGTTACAGATGATAACCTTGGATCTTAGTTTATTAGCTTTTGGGTTAATGCAACTAAATGTGAAATAAAATACATCTTATTTTATTAGATAAACAAATTGTTTGTACAAATACAATTACAAACTATAAAACCACGAGATTTAGGGCATCAATCCTAACGATTATGTTAATTTGCACTTGTCATATAAGTTAGTATGTTAGTTTATTCTTAATTTTGGGAAAGTTAAGACAATATATAGAATTTACTAGGAACTATGAGACTAAGGACCTGACATAGGACATCAAGTGACCTTAGTTATAAGGCACACCATAGGACTAATGATCTACATATTGATTATCTAAGTTATGACTAGTCATAGACATATAGGCCTAATTACTTAGACTTCAAACTTTGCTTCAAATCAAGACTGATAGAAATTTTACCTGGTTCATAATATATAGGGTTGCGTAGTTGCAATGCGATCACAATGCTTGAGTTACTTATTCTAAGGGTTGAAACTTAAACCTCATCCCATATTTTCTATCGTTTAGCAATCTTTCAATTGCATCAACCAAACTCCCAACTATTTTTACAGATTACCATTCGTCTCAACATGAAAACTATTCTTTTATATCTGAATTTTACAAAACCATCTCTTGAGAAAATAATACTTGGAGTACTAACCAAATTATTTCTTATTGATAGTGTGCATTTGCACTTGATCATTTGATTATTCTTAGCAGGTTTTTAAACCAAATCAATCCGTGCACATTTTCGATTTTTCTGAAGCATTGGTCACTTCATTTTTATTTGCTACCATGAGGTATATATTGTAAATTTTAATATGCTTTAATAACTAGTTTCTATGAGTTTGAACATTGCATCTTCTATTGAGAGTTTTTGTTGATATTGCTTTTGTTCGTTTTTAGGCATCAAAAGGGTCAAGGTATGTGAAAATACCCATATAATAAAAAATCTTACCATGAGCAAAATTTGTGAATCAAATAAGTTGTTTCTTGAGAAGCAAGTCAAAATTTCTGATTAAGGGTGATATAAAAGTGAAGAAAGAACCATTTCGATTGGGGTTGAAGCTTTGGCGTCAATGATAATAAGAATTAACATTAATAATGTTAAGGGTTTTTTCTATTGGGAATTTATACTTAATATAAACAAAATACGAAGACTAAATTATATATAAAATTCTCACTTCTACTAGTTAAAGTCAAAAAGATTAACAATCATAAAAGTATCAAAATATTTCAAGAATAGGGAAAAAGAGAACGATACCGAAAAATATACGGGTTCGCCCTAAACTCGGAACTAGGTCCAGTATTCTGCAACTACAGGTTCCACTATGATGAAGATTGCAACGGTTCCAAAAAAAAACTCACGTTATAAATCTCTCTCCAAATAGTCCAACAATAATTATTTAATTATTTATACCACAACTTGCTATCTTAAAGTTAACAATAAAAGAGAGAAACTTACCCAAGAGAATACACACTAAATTCTCTCAATTAATCACCGCGGTACCAATAAAAGGTCCTACCGCAAGTCTTTCAAAATTGCCTTCTAGAGTCATTTTTTTCCTTCAATTTGTGGCACTTCCTGTTTGCTCGATTAACATATAAATGTACTAGTTTTTCCCGCGTGCATTGTACATGATATTTTATTGATGCGTTTGTCTTCTTTGTTCATTTTTTAAAAACAACATTTATAAAAAAAACTAAAAAATAATATCATTGAGAAATGTCTTGAAAATATTAGAGAACATATGTATTTGTGATCCTATACATGAAAATGGAATATTTTTTAATAGTGGTAGGAAATGGAGAGTTACAAAAATTTTATGTCAAATCCTATATTAAATTTCATGGAGTATCAGTAATATCTTTAAAATAAATAGAATAAAAAAATTGTTCATACTATACCATTTATATTTTATTTATTCATAAGTGATTATAAATGTATTTAAGCCTTAAAAATGTTCATAAATAATTTTTAATTAACGTTAGTATATAAAGAACTTCATTTTTAATATGTTTTTAGTAAAAAAAAAAAAAGAAATAGGATATTTAAATATTTTTATTGTTATGTATCTACTTTAAACAATAAAGATCATCTAATAAATGTAAAAAAAAGTTTATATTCTACCATTTTATTTTTTTCTTCATTTATCAATGATCATAATTGTATTTATGAACACAAAAAGTGCTCATTGATAGTTTTTAATCAGTAAGTATGAGAAGGGTTTTTAAAATTTAAGTAGTAGTATTCCTTTAACTAAAAAAAAACTAAAATATATTATATTTATTGTTAAGATAATGCATTCTTTTAATAGTTTAAAGATGCAATTATGATTTTAAAATGTTATTATTGTTTTTTATTTAAAAAACAAATATGTTTATACTAACGTGGTATGTGAGTACGAGTGTGAGTGTGAGTGTGTGAGGTTTTCATCCATTTTTATTTAATTATTTTTTTTCCTTTTTTCATATTCGTTGCACGTGATTTTTTTCTTTTAGAAATTAAACTTTTATAATATATTTTTAAGATTATGCATGATTAATTATAATAATTATTACATAATTTTAGAAGATAATTATACATTTTTAATACGTGTGAATATTAAATAGTTTTGAATGTGGGGATTAAGAAATTACTTGTTAATGAATTAATTATTAGATTTAATTAAATTATTGATAAAAATTGGAATGAGAGAGATTTAAATAACAAAAAGCAAAGGAGAAGATGTGGGCATGAGAATTTCAATGAGATATTTATACTAATGGATTTAGAAAGAGGAATTTCATGGGTTGGGAGAGAGGGGGGAGAGTTAAGGGTTTTTTTTTGTACGGATGGCCTCATTTTGGAGGCCTAAATAAAAAATGGCCTCTTGTAGAGAAAGTAATGGAAAGTGGTCTTCTGCTTACGTCATAAGTATGTGATTTTATCGATTCGCCCCTGAGATGCACCCCTCGCGCCTGCCAATACGAATTTACTCGATCCTTGATGGCTCGTCACACATTCCTCGATGCACGGCCATTCGATACCTAGTTTCATGGTCACTCGATATGGCTGCAATCGACACGTGTATACTCGATCATATTAACGTCATACTCGATACTCGATTACTTTATACTTGATTGTTTTAAATTCAAAACCCATTTGAAATCCATTATTTCACCACTTCCCCCGAGCTTAGACTATTTCTTTGTTCATCCGATTGTATATCCTTCGACGACAATACCTTTACACTCGAAACTCCACTATCTTTGCATCAAATAACATTCTTCTCCTTGTTTGTAGTTCAACTCGACTATCTTCAAGTAACATTATTCTCATTTTTTTGGTATTTTGGCATTATTCACTCAAAACTCGACTATCTCTGCATCATGTTCCTCGATATGCACTTGCATGTTGCTCGATACTCAACCGACACCGTTTTCATCTATGTTTTCATATCTTGCATGTTTGGTTGGATTTCGATTTTGTTTCGTTTCAGTTTTCAAATTTTTGTTATTTCGGACCGTCTGAAATTTAGGGTTTGAGTTGGATAATGCATAAAGGTGGAAATCAAACCGAATGCTCGACAATCGGCCATCTAGTCACTTGTAATGTAGCGAGTAAAGGACACCATGTAGCATGTATTGGATATCGAGAAATCAAGTATCTTGTATCGTGCATCAAGGAACGTACATCGTGTATCTAGTATTGAACAAAATTCTTATTTTTTCCTTTTTTTTTTTTTGTTATTCTATGCAGCATGGCTAGACAATTCAAGATTCCTCCCCATGATTGTTTTCCAGGCCAAGCGACCAGCCTATCCTCTCACACTGGGATGACTAACAAAATAGTGAAAGAGAAGCTTACTCCCACTCAGCTTGCCCTCTTCAAAAAGATTATATTTGGCCGATTTGTGGACATGGACATTATCTTCAACAGTCCATTGGTCTACTACATTCTATTGAGGTAGGTTGAAGACCATAGGAAGGATTCAATGATATTCGATTTGAATGGTATAGTTGTAACATTCACTAAAGAAGACTTCCTATTGGTGATGGGATTGTGGCGGTCACCCAATCCAGTAGTTGTGAGGAGGGCTGAAGGAACTGAATCTCTACATAATAGGTACTTGGGGAATGACTTCGCAGGGGACATCCATATTGGTACCTTAGAGACAATGTACAAGGACTGTCTCTTATACACATCTAGATGTGTATAAGAGACAGGTATAGTTGTAACATTCACTAAAGAAGACTTCCTATTGGTGATGGGATTGTGGCGGTCACCCAATCCAGTAGTTGTGAGGAGGGCTGAAGGAACTGAATCTCTACATAATAAGTATTTGGGGAATGACTTCGCAAGGGACATCCATATTGGTACCTTAGAGACAATGTACAAGGAAATGGAGTTTGATAATGATATGGATGCTGTGAAGATGACATTGGTCGACTACACTGAATTGGCTATGATGGGAAAGGAGAAGATGAAGACCAATGTCGACAAGATCTTATTAATTAACATGAAGGATTTAGATTAATTCAACTCCATAGATTGGGGGAATGTTTTGTGGGAGAGGACCTTACTTGGACTACAAAGAGGATTGAGTGGCAAGTCTAAGAACTACAAAAAAAGGTCCAAGATCAATAAAAACTACCTTGTCAAGTACAATCTACCAGAGATTCCTCATACTTTTAAGATAATATCCATTCATTGGCCATAGGAGATCTACTAATTTTAGTGTTAATGTCGCTTATTACTTATGCTTTTCTTATAATCTTTTATGAATTGTGGTAGGTGTGGGCATACGAGATCATTTCAACGATTTTCGAAAAAGTTGCAACCCGACTCAATGGACATGCCGTACCTCGATTCCTGAGGTGAGAATGTACACTCACTCTCAACCAAAACAATAGTGCAAGACGTGTTTAAGTCCATTGAAGTTAGTGTATTACATCACAATTTACTTGGATTTAAGGTGAATGACACATATAACTAACAAATTATTCGTTGTTTTGTGTAAACAAGGATCATACCTACACCTTTGATTATGTCCGATAGGGAGAGGTGGTATAGGGACACTAGGGTCGATGAACGACCCATATACAGACGCATTGATGCCGAGACGACATCCTCAAAGACACATAGATCACACCATCAGCCCGGATGGGAGAAAGAGCACACGTATGTCGATTACGTGCTCGGACTGGTACCTAAACATCAGCCTGGATGGGCAGATGTCGATTACATCTATAGCCCAGTCAACTACAAGCAACATTGGTTTTTGCTGGTCGTGGACATGAATATCGGATGCATCCTTTTGTATGACTCACTGCCTAAGTACATCAAAGAGAAATATCTACTAAAATTCCTCGCGCCCCTATGCTTTACTCTCCCTTCATTGGCACAATTCTACCGCATATAAGATGCAAAGCCCGACCTTGCACTCAGTCCTTGGAAGCTGAGCTGTAACAATACAGGTGCCCTACAGGGGAATTTACTAGACTGGGGGATATTCAATCTCAAGTACTTTGAGTACTTGGTGACCGAGTCGAGTATGGAGAGCGTACGACAAGATAAGATCCATGATTTCAGGTTGTAATATTGTGCCAAGTTATGGGCAGATCAATTTTTCTATGTAAATTTTCACTTTATTTTGACATTATTTATGTAAATTTTTATACCATCTATTTGAATTTTGACATTATTTGTAAATCTGATATTATTTTTATTAGGGTTTTCCATGTGAATTTTGATACTATTTGTAAATCTATACCAGTTATCAATTTTTTTAGTATTGTTGAGTATCGTGTAACATGCATCGAGTATATCGTAATCAACCATCTATATAGTCAATGTTCATCGAGTATTGTCGAGTATCGTGTAACAAGTATATCTTAAAGAGTATCGAGTATCCGAGTGACTGTGTATCGAGTATTTATCAAAACGTCTCTATATTACACCGAGTATATAGTACATGAAAATCAACCATCTATATAGTCAATGTTTATCAATTATTATCGAGTATCGTACAAAGCACTAAAGGATTAATCAAACGCCTTCAAACGGATTATGAATTCAAAATAATCGAGTATAAAGTAATTGAGCGTCGAGTATGATGTTGATACAATCGAGTATACAATTTCGTTATTTAATATGATCAAGTATTGTCGAGTATTTGATCGAGTATTGAAGGAACTCGATTTACAAGAAGATCCATGAGTGGAAGCGGATCGTCCAAATTTCATTTAGATTGAAAATAAACATTTATAGCAAACATATAAATTATGCATCTTAATAAAAATTACAACATGCTTTTAAACTAGAAAAAGAGTTTAGAGATTATACCTTTGAAGAACACTTCTTTACATAAATCCCTCGAACTTTCACGAACTCCTCGAACAGTCACGAACTCCTCGAACAGCAATAGATCTCGAACCAAAAGGGGAAGACACTGCCACTTAGTATCCTCGGTATTCTCAGGGTGAGGAGTGGTGGGCTCTAACTATTTTGGTTAGGAGGGAGTTTGTGAGTTTGGAGGAGGAAGACGATTGAAGAAGAACACACACTGTCGTATAGCAAATTCTCCAATCGTATAGTTTAAAGCTCTATCATATAGGCTCTCAATCTATCGTATAGATCACTCACAATTCATGTAGCTTAAAAATATAGAAAAATAAAATCATTAATTATTAATTAATTATCCAAAGGCATAATCTCTGAACTCTTTGATTATTAATTAAAATACACTCCATTTCTTCAACATACATGCACTCTTTTACTTGACTTCGGTCAAAATTAACTTCAATCAATCTTTAATTTTGATTTTTCGTCAAAATGAATATATGTAATCATTGTGTACTTCTTCATGGGATTTTGTCTTTCACAATACTAACATTCCGACATCTTCTCTAGCGTCTCCTTCTATGTGACACGACTCTGATGACCGTCACCACTCCTATCCATGAGCCACCATTTTTTAGGATAAGACATCAAGATACATATTCCGGAAAATAATCGAAGTAGAAATCAATTTTTGTAGTTTGATTTTTTTTTTTTTTTTTTTGGCCGAAATTATATTCTCATCAGTTTTTGTTGAAAGCTTCGGAGGATTTTTCTTTTTTTTTTTTTTTAATTTAAATATTAAGTATTAATTGCCACTAATTTTTTACAACAAATCTTTCGATTATTTGAGGAAATAAATGAAAAAATAGAATCTACCCGTTAAGTTGATGTTGATGTTTCCTAAATAGAATATCTAATGGTTAAGTTGGGTTAAATATAATGTCAATACTTGTCATGCTTTTTTCACATTGACCTGACATTGTACAACCGTGTCCTTTTTTTCTTCTTCTTCTTTTCTTTTATCGACATAAAAGGTCTAATTTATTACGGTGTGATGAGAATGAAATAACTATTTTTAGGAGTGTTCAAAAAACTCGCTAACCCGAAAAAATCGATCAAACCAACCCAACACATGCAGTTTGGGTTGGATTATCAACTCCTTTGAGTTGGGTTGAGTTCAAATAAATGAAAATTTTATGGGTTGGGTTAGTTCATGGGTTCACCCAATATAACCCAAACCAACACGAACCAACTCGAATTTATTATTAATTTTACAAAATATATTTTTTATTACTTATAACACAATTATTTACACATATATTGATTTTAATTTTATTTAATTTCAATAATTTTTTGAATAATTTATTTTTCAACAACAGTTTTTTTTGCACTTTAGAAAGAATTTTTTCCCTATATAAATTGAAATCGAGTTGTTAATCTTAATTTAATATATAAAAATAATTAAATTATATTTTTACATATTTACATTTTGCTTCTTTTTAGAACAGAATTTTAAATAAATGACTTGATTAACCCAAACTAACCCAACCCAAATACTTCATGGGTTGGGTTGGGTTCATTTTTTAATAAGAGTTATTTGGATTGAAAAAATTTACAATCCGAATAATTGAGTTAGATCTAAAAAGTTTTTCAATCCAACCAAACTCAACTCATGAATACCTGTATCTATTTTCCTCAAAATACGATAGGAAGAAATTAAAATTCTCGCTCAAATATTGAAGCATTGGTATTGATAAACAAAGGCCCACCAACACCAAGGTCCAACATAAACACCATAAAACATTGGGTCCAAAAGACAAATAAAGCATAAGTGCTAATTAACCGACCCATTCCTGTTCTTCCTATCATAAGCATTTTTAATTGAAATGGCACTTTTACTTTTTCCAAGTAGAGTTCTCTATTTTCCAAGTCCTAAAAGTAGAGACCTTTGGTGCTTTAAATTCCTAATAGAAATTATGAGGCTCTCATTTAGTTCATTCTTTTGGAAGCCTCTTTAATGGGCAAGCTAGCATTTTATGATCTAATACGGTTATACCTATCTTTGAAAAGATTTTGTTTCAGATAAATTGGAGTATTTTCAAAGAAAGTTTGTTGTTTTAATACGTCTAAAGGAATTAAGGGATCATACGATTAACCTCTTGTTCTCATGGGATTATCTCATCTTTCTTTTTGTATTACTTCTTTCATCTCTATATTTTGTGGAGAAAAAAAACCTCATTACACTCTTTCTCTTCGTAATTTTCTTACTCAAACATCCAGAACTAGTATGGGAATTAACACTATACTAATGTACGAATCTCGTTATTTTGTAGGTCAACTCACCTCTAAAATTTCATGTGAATCAAGTGAATTTTACCCAAATAAGATTTACATTTAAGAAATTAAATTTCTAAGAATAATATACAAATATGTGTATGAGATTTGGAAAGACTCAATACATAATGGGCATTAAAAACACTAGAAAATTCCAAGATGGGGAAGAAAGAAGGTGCTATCTTCTTTATGATATGATTTCATTTGGAGTTGAGAGCCACACCCACAACATGAAATCATACCTTCTTTTATGTGATATTTTCATACAGGGTGGAATGGCCTACCATTTGCATTTGCAAGATATTAAAGGGCTTAGAAATTGAGGACCACTGGCCCTTTAATTTGCTGGAAATTGCTGGAATTTTGCTGTTTCTTTTTCCCAAAGGACACATAATTTAAACACTTTCTTCCCTTCAAAGTGGTGGGGCATTCATTGGAGAAAGACAAGAAAACCCTTTCAATGTCAAATAGAAAATCCCTTTTGATTTTATTAGTTCTTTTAGAATCTTTATCCCTTTTTCTCTTTCCTTGTCTAAACTTTTTCTACCCATTTCAACAACTATAGTATTGCCACTATCTTTTTTGTAATATTCTTTTTGGGTTTGCTTAGCTTTCCTCTCCCTTTTTTGTATTTCCAATTTTCATGGTTTCTGAAATTGGTTTGAAAAAGTAATTGTTTTAAATGACAAAATTGTTGGAAATATCTTCAAATATAACAAAATGTCACTATTTATTAGTGGTAGACACTGATAGACATATATTAATGTCATTAATATATGTCTATCAGTGTCAATCATTGTTTACCTACTAATAGACAGTGAAATTTTATTATATTTGTAAATAAGTTGACACTTTTTCTATATTTTAAAATAATTCTTATAAAATATTTTTTTAGATGAGAAAAAAAATCTATGGTTTACAATGTGTATGTATTTATATGTATCTGAAACTGAATTTTCATGAAAGAACAAAGTCATGGCCACCAAAAATAAGGCCACAAGGGGAAAAAAAGGAAAAAAAAAAAAGAATTTTACCTTTTATCAATGCTAAATATCACGTTTATTTGTGATAGACAACGATAGACTATTAGTTGTAAATATCACAGATAGACTATGATATTTTATTATTAATTATAAATATTTTTAACAGTTTTTTCATTTAAAATAATTCCTTTTTATTCCTTTGTAATCATTTTATCATATTGCTAAAATGACCATGGGAATACTTAAAAGACTTGTTCAATTTTGGTCTATTTATGTGTAAATATTTAATTTTAATCCATCTACTTTAAATAAATCTTACATTTAGTCACTATTTTAGTCTATTTTTGATTTGTTAAAAAAAACTAATTTATTAGCTTTTTTTAGTATAAAATTTGAAAATATATTCATTTAATGCATTATCTTACATAAAAATTATTATTATTATTTAATCAATTTAGATAAAAATTGACTTCGAACGACTAAATTTAGGATTTATTAGAAATATGGAGATTAAAATTAGACATTTAAAAATACTGAAACTAAAACTGAATAGATCATAAAGTATAGAAACCAAAATGATATTTTAATTAATAATATTATTACAGTAGATGCATGGATGGTGGACGTGGACCCATTAACTAAATTACTAGATCTAGATGGAGTTAGATGTACCGTTTAAATTTCTCATGTGCTTCTTATAAATACTCCACATCAATAATAGGAGGGATTTAGAATAAGTTTGGTTAACGTGTCCTAATGTACACTAAAAGTTGACAATTATATTCCACACCTCTAATTTTGGACTTATTATATATGGTCTTTAAATTTCTTAAATGAATATTTAAATATTCTTAGTCAAATTTCAAATTTATATATAAAATGATTACTCAATACAACCTTTTAAGTTGTGTAAAATTTAAAAATTGATGGAATACAATATGATTTGATGTTGCTGCTTTGCAGTTGGAGTGAGTTAAATTCTTTGAAATGGAATTAAGTTTTTTTATTCAAAATATTGCACTTAAGTAAATAATTAAATATATTCTAGCTTATCTTATCTAGTTAATATTCTAGTTTAAATTCTCCTTTTGTTGTTACATCTTTGCAAAGGGATGACATTATTGTATTGAAAGATGATCTCCTCTCAACACTTTCAATGTGCTAGCTAGAGAGCCATACAAATGTATGGAAGGATCATATAGGACTTTTTGGGTTACGTGTTGATATTATTGATTGATTGACATATAAGTATTCCACAAATTCTACCTTACTTTGCATGTTCTTCTTTTACCTCCATTTGTCAAAGAATCTAACCACAAGTCTACGTCATAGTTCCACTGATATGGATGGTCACATGACTATGCTTACTTGTAAGAAAGATATATTTGCTTTGATATAGTCGCGTTGTTCCTAGCACGATCAAATGGTTAGACAGAAGTAGTGTTGTGTACATCATTTATAGGATGATTTCTTTTATATATATATATATATTTTAAATTTATCAATAGTGTTAAATACGTTATTGATAGCTAGAACAATATCGTGCAGGTCAATAGTATTGTATATATCATTAATTGAATGTGTCTATTTTTTTCTTTTACCTCACTTTTCTTATTATATAACATAATTAAAAGTTAGTTAAAAGAAAAATTATTTTAAATGACAAATGTTGAAAATATTTATAAATAACAGTAAATATCACATTCTATCGGCGATAGATCGCGATAGACTACTATCTTATCGACTATTATCTGTGTCATGGACACAGATGAAATCTATCGTATTCTATCACAGATAGACAGTAAAATTTTACTATATTTATAAATATTTGATTCAGTTTCCTTTATTTAAAAACAATCCAGTTAAAAAAAAAGGCTTAATTCTATTTTAATTTTTATCACATAACACATGCACAAACATTTTAAAATCCGTAGTCAATTATCTTAGGAAAATTAATTGTATTAAAATAAAATTTCTACTTTAATAAATATTTAAAGTTTCACTCTTTGCATATATATTTAGTGGATAAATTTATAAAGGTTTATTATAATTTTAAAATTAATATTATTTACACTACAAGAATTTTAGCATGATGAATTTTATTTTTGTCGACGCAACAAAAAACACCAACCAATGCATTCTTACGTAAGCCGAGAGTAAAAACATTGTTGTGTTAGCCTAGATGTCGTATATCAGTGCATTTAAATTATTTTTATATGAATGTTAGATAACAACTTTAATCCATGAGTTTTTTAAATTCTACCTAATAAATGTTTAAGATCTTATTTGATAATCATTTAACGTTTTATTTTTAGTTTTTGAAAATTAATTCTATAAGCGCTCTCCACTTCTAAATTTATTGTTTTATTATCTATTTTTCTACTAATGTTTTCAAAAAATCAAGTAAAGTTTTGAAAACTAAAAATGGTAATTTTTAGAAACTTATTTTTGTTTTTAGAATTTAGCTAAGAAATTCTTTTACAAAAGATGAAAATCATGGTAAAAAAATTAAGAGAAAGTATACTTAGTTTTCAAAAATAAAAAACAAAATGGTTACCAAATTGGGCATAAATTCTTAGGTCCCGTTTGGTAACCATTTGACTTTTGGATTTTGTTTTTTAAAATTAAACTTATAGACATTAATTCAACTTCCAAATTTCTTCTTTAATTATCTACTTTTTACCAATGATTTAAAAAATCAATCTAAAATTTGAAAACTAAAAAAAGTAGATTTTAAAAACTTGTTTTTGTTTTTAAAATTTAGATAAGAATTCAACCGTTGTAATTGATAAAAAAATGTAAATAATTATAAGAAATGGGGAGGAAATAGTTTTAATTTTCAAAAATCAAAACAAAAAATGAAATTGTTACCAAATGGAGCCTTAATTTTTGTGTCAAATAAGTTCTATAAAAGTGTCTAATTGATCCATGAACTTTCAATTTTGTATTTTTTAGGTTTTAGATGGTTCTAAGTTATTAAAAATTAATTGTTTTATTCAACATAAAATTAATCTTCTTTTATATAAATGAGCCTTTAAGATTAAAATTTATAACCAATAATTATATTGATTTTTAAATATGTCCAATAGATACTATTAGACACAAAGCTAATTTTTATATATAAATTTTTATACATGGTATAACATTTAATTCTAATATATTTAGAATATGTAAGGGACTACTATTGGAATCAAATGAAACTTGAAGAATCTATTAAACACAAAATCTAAAATATAGGAACCTATTAGACACTTTTAAAGCATATATAAGATACAAATTTTAAAGCTTATGAGCTGAACTTATTGTTAGGATAAATACTATATCTTTCAAATCAATTATCTCACTCTTGTGTGAATATAAAGAATACTAATCAACTAGCAACAACAATAATAATCAAGTAAGGATACAAAGAATTTTTACGTGGAAAAGCCCCCCGATATGCAGAGTAAAAAACCACATATTGAAGTCAAGATCTCTACTATAGTCAATAATGGGTACAAACAAATTCTCCCTAGTCACAACTAGAGGCGTACACAATAAATATCTCAAGATTAATAATCTTGACAATAAATGACAACAAATAGAGAAGAATAAAATTAGAAACATCTCACTTGAAGTAGCACCAATTACCCATGGTATTTGGCTATAGGCAGCTCCAAATGAAATCTCCTCCAATCAGATTGAAGACCTTCTGTCAAGAACATACTGTCAAAAGTTCAGCTTGATTGGACCATGAAACAATCCTCAAATTGCTGAAAAATGCTGCTGGTCAGAATGAAGTTTTCTTCAATATTCTTCTACCATTTTTCCTGTAGTCTCTGTTTGCGTGCATCTCTCTCCCCAAAAGCCGGAAGATGTTGTTTTGGTTATTTAAAAAATAACCTAATTTGTCCATTTGATGGGCCTTAAATGATGGACCTTTCATTAAAACAAGTGAAATAACCCAACAAATCTCCTCTATTTCACTATGTGGAGGAACTTGTCATTTCCGCAACGGAACAATAGAATTCAAGCTTCTCTCTTGGTAGATTCTTCTTCAACATATCGGATCCATTATGATAAGTATGTATCTTTTCAAGCTCAAAAAATTCATCATTCAAAGCATCTCTCATCCAATGATACCTCACATCTATATGCTTCGTTCTGGAATGAAATGTAGCATTCTTAACAAGACGAATAACACTCTGATTGTTGCAGTATATCACACTTGTTGCTTGAAGCCAAACTCTTGTATAAAGCGCTTCATCCACAACATCTCTTTACAAGCCTCTGCTTCTGCGATATACTCTGCTTCAGTTGTAGAAAGTGTAACACACTTTTGCAACCTTGATTGCTAAGACACTGTTGTTAGGCTTTATGCCCTAAAAACTTGTAGATAGTAAATGTTATCAATTGACCGTTATCAATAAAGAGATATCAATGTTAATTCAATAAATGTTATTAATTGTGTTGAATTCTATTTTGTCTTAATAACCCTAAATCCCATAAACTAATATCCAAGGTTGTCTTATGAGTCTTGAACTCTATGTGGAGATATATAAGGATCAATGTTCAAGAAACTACCTAAAGGGTCTATAGTAGAGGGATAAGGTTGAGTATCTTATCCTAGTGATACTATGGATATTGTCCACTTTGTATTTGATACAAACGCAATGATCCAACGCGTTCGTGTAGGTAACATGCTATGTGATGAGTTTGCATAAGATGGGACTGCGAATAGTAACCATTAAATGTAACATCGTTAACTAACTTGGTTTCTATTTCAATTGGATGACCTAGGCAACTTAGTCTTAATCTTGAGTATATTATGAACTCCTATTCACGAAGGATTGTCCTTTGATTTGTATAGGTGAGAGTGGCCAGTTTGCTGACTCAATAAGCCTACCATTTTGGGGACAAGACCGAATGGGGGGCTAGGAACATAATAATACAATATGGAATTCACTCATTCCCGATTTCAGAATAAGTAAATGAGTGTTCCCTTAAGTGGTGTCTCTGGGACTTGAACAAAGGGGCCTACCCTCTCATTGGTCTGAGAGGGGCTTCTATTTATTGGTTAGACCATAAAGAGGTTATTCATTAGAGGCATACTGGTACTTAAGGATACAAAGGTAACCCAAGGGTAAAGCAGTAATTTGAACCAGTTGGTGTTATGGACACTCTTGAATGACTAACTTGCTGTTATTGGTCTAAATCCATGGACACAGAAATATATCTGCAATGAGAATAGTGTAGTCTGGGTCAATAGAGTGTACCCAAAGTTAATAAAAATTGATTAATTTAGTTAATGAGTTTAGTCGGTTAATCTCATATCGTTGGAGCTTCTGATTTGCAGGTTCACCAGATCCCCTTGTTAGCTCAATAAAGGATATTAAAGATGAGTGATTTGAATTGTACAAATCAATTTGAGGAAATTGCATATTAATGTGATTAATATGCAATTGATTATGGATGATGATCTATAATTTAAATTAAGTTGGAGAGAAATATTTGAATGATATTCAAATATTTAGTTCAAGTGAATTAGATTTATAAAGAATTAATTAATTAAATTAATAGAGATAGGATGTACATAAACATACGATTATTAAATATATACGTTACATTGGATTTAATAAATAGATAGTTATTAAATTAATGTGCTAATTAACTAAATAAATGTTATTTAATTAATTGAACACAATGATAAATTGGGAAAGACTTGAAGAAGGGTTACTTGGAGAAAGCGTTAACCCTTCTCCATATAAATTCTTAAGGGCAAGAATTTTCCTTTGGTGAATTTATCCTACCCACCAAAACACAAATCCTTTATTTACTCTCTAAGAGAAACCTCTCTACCTCTCCATTTTCCGATTAATTGGATACCACCCACCATTCTATTGGAATCTTTGAGAATAACAAGGTTATTCTCATGGTCGTGTGCAAGTTCGATTTAGAAGAAGTTTGTGCCAAGATCGAGAGAATTTTTTGTGGAGCTTGGGAATCTTCAAAGGTAAGAATGGTTCTCTCTTAGTTTTTCGTCTCCAAAGCATGTTATTTCATATGTTTATCCTTCATATGTTACATTTTTTAACACCGTTTTTGTTTATTCGAAAATCAATTTTTGAGACGCAAGGTGTTCACACGTTTCCGCTCGGGATTCGATCCCTACAATTAGTATCAGTGCCAATTTCCTACATCTTCGTTTTTCTTATTTTTTAAACAAAAATCAGTTTAGAGATGGGTTTTTTAAATCTGCAATTTGAATGAAGGTTTGCAAGATTGGATGTTTTCAATTTTGGCACTTAAATTACTTTTAATGTGATTAAAATATAAGGGCAAGTTGTATTTTTTGGACATTTAATTTTTTCTTCAAATCTGTAAGTCCGTGTCGATCGAAAGAGCAAGTGTTGCTGAAGGGATCGAGAAAAATGGAGGTGTTCAGGGCAAGTTCGAAGCAAAAAACGCATAAACAGAGGCATCCTGTCATTCAACGTCGCAATGCTGAAAGGCCAAGCACAACACGAGGGAGTCGTAGTGTCGCGACGCTGCTCCTCAGTGTTGTGACACTACGACATTTGACGAAAGTTGGCGGTGCCACCGAGCTCAAGGAGTGCTGAAGTTTTATTGACCTAGTTGGTTTTTTTTTGTTAATTTTAGAATTAATTAATTTAATTGATATAAAAGTTATATTAATTTAATTGATTAATTTTGTATTAGGATGTCAAAATTGGTCCAATTTTTGCCGTTTAAATTAATTTAATTATGCATTGGATATATGTTTAGATTATATTTGAATTCATATTACATATTGTATGTCATATAGATTCAAAATTTTTCACCTTAGAATAAACATGTTCATGCATCATAATTAAATATAAGAGTTATATTTTATGGATGCATGATTAAATTAGCATATTCATGCATCATAATATAAGTGTTATGTTATAAGTATGTATCATAACATTAAGCATGTTCATGCATCATACTATGTTATAATTGTTATAATGAATGATGGATGATGTATGTGAATGCTTGATTTTCATGTATGATTAATATAAGTGTTATATTTATCAAATGAAAATAAAATTTGCATTGAGCATGACATTACTTAGATAAACATAATTGTTGTATTTATACAATGTCATTAGATGCAAATTTATAGGTTTTAATAAATCATTAAAATATAAGTGTTATGTTTTTAATGAGATAGATTAAAATTTATAATCAAGAGTTGCATGCAAACATAGGTCCAAACTAATTTTAAATGGTTTAAAATTAATTCACCTAGACTTATGTTGGAAGCTTTTCTAATGAGATTAGAAATAAGTTAATCTTTTATTTATTTTAATAGGATTAAAATGAATTCCGTTAAAAGATTAAATATATAGAATAATTACCCATAAGGGACCTCTGTCTAAGGAACGTTCTGTTTAGGTGGGGTATTTAAGGTGATGGAAACAAAACACCTTCACCTAGGAACCGATCTGAAAGATGAATTGGGCAAATATTTTATAAACATATAAGGATTGATTTTATTAAAGAGTTTAATAAATGAAATCAATTATTGTTAAATATAAATGTTATATTTGATGGGATGAAAACCGTAAGACACAACAGAAGCCAAAACAAAGAACCCAAATGTATTTAAAATTAGCATTTAAAACAGAATAATTTTGCATTGGAATAAAATAGAAAAATAGATTAAGCATGCAATTCAAAAACATAATTATACAGGGCAAGAAACCTTACCTTGCAAACATAATGAGGAGATGAGAATTGTGGGATTCTTTTTTTTCTTTTCTTTTAGAATTGGGAGGAAAAGGGAAGACAAAAAAAAAAAAAAAAAAAAAAAAAAAAAAAAAACGCAAAGAATTTTGATTATTGATCAATTAATCTTTTCTATTTTTTTTTTTTAATTTTATTTTGGTATAGAGAGAATAGAAGAGATGGTGAAAATGAGGAGGCGTGTAATTCATCCCACGTCTCTAATAACTCCCGCGGGGGAGTTACATTTTATTTAAAATTATTTATTTAATTAAGATTAAATAAAAATATTAATTTAATTTAATTAATTAAATAAAAACAATAACCATTTAATATCATTATTTAAATGGTTCCCTCTCACGTAACCTATACTTTTAATGCGCATCTAATGTGCATTAATTTTATCCTATAGTTTTGATTTAATCAATTTAATTAAATTCAAAATTCAATTAAATTAAATAATTAATTAATTCTCCAATTAATTAATCATCCAATTAAATATCACATATTTAATTTAAATTTCTCATTTGAATCATATTCAAATATATATCTCTCATTTAACCTATAGTTTTAATGTGCCTTCAATGCACATTATTTTTAACCTATAGTTTTCAATATGAGTCTTATTCATATCAAAATTAATATCGGAACTCCCTTCAAATGTTTCGTTCTTTGATTTGTTAATTTTGAATCATATCCAAAATTAATAATAATATCTAAAATTAAAATTTATATTAAAATATATCAACATACATTAAAAAATTTCAAATTCTGAATTTGAACATTTCCAATTCAATTTAATTACAAATTACCTCAGTACTCTTTACAAGCTAGGAATGAGACCTAATGGACCTACAAATCAGAAGCTCTTGTGAGATTAATTGGCTAAACTCATTAACCAAATTAATCAAGCTTCATTAGCTGTGGGTACGCTCCACTAAAGACTCACAACTGCACTTCTCACTACAAATATGTTTCTATGTCTACAAATATAAATCAATAACAGCAAGCTAGTCCTTCACAAGTGTTCGTAACGCCAACTAGATCAAATTATCGTTTTACCCCTAGGTTATCTCTATGTCCTTAAGTATCAGTGCTACTCTAATGAACAACCTGTTTATGGTCCAACCATCAAATAGAAACTCCTCTCGGGCCAGTGAGAGGATAGGGTCCTTTTTCAAGTCCCGGAGACACCACTTAAGGGAACACTCATCTACTTACTTTGAAGTCAGGAAGGAGTGAAATCCATCTTATATGATTATGTTCCCAACTACCCATTTGGTCTTGTCCCTAAAACAGTAGGCATATTGAGTTGGCGAACTGGCCACTCTCACCCATACAAATCAAAGGACAATACCTCGTAAACAGGAGTTTTTAATATACTCAGGAGTAAGACTAAGTTGCCTAGGTCATCCTATTGAAATAGAAACCTAACTAGTCAACGGAGTTACATTTAGTGGTTACTACTTCACGGTCCAGTCTTGTGCGAATTCATTGCCCAGGATACTCCTACTCGTGTGTCTCCTACACAAACGCATTGGATCATTGCGTTTGTATCAAATACAAAGTGGATCGTATCCATAGTGTTACCAGGATAAAGTACCCAACCTTACCCCTATACTATAGACCCTTTAGGTTGTATCTTGAACATTGATCCCTATATGTATCTACATACAGTTCAAGACTCATAAGACAGCTTAGGATGTTAGTTTATTGGATTTTAGGGTTAATAAAAACAAAATTAAATAAAATATCAATAACATTAAGAAAAATATTAATAACTATTTATTAATGACGGTCATTTAATTACATTCACTATCTAGGAGTTTTAGGGCATAAAACCCAACAATATTGAATAAATTAAAAGGACTTAGATAAATTAATTTCCCATTTTTTAACTAAGTATAATGAAATATTAGAATACTTTAATGGGAGAAAATTGGGATATGAGATATATCAAATTTTAGCTATCATGGTTCACATCGTGAGATCCATGCTCGGTTTTGTATCGCCTTGGCGCGATCTCCCTTCGAAAAGTGTTTGCATGGGTCAATAGCAAGGTGAATAGGGAAAGTGTTCATAGTAACTTGGAGAGGGACACATGTCATGCATGTCGTTTGATTTGTATTAGGTTGAAGAGGGACACATAGAAATCTCACGGTGCAACCTAATGGAAGAGACCAATTTGCTATGAGATTTATGAAATGACATGTGTCCCTCTCCAAGTTACTATGAACACTCTTCCAAGTTACTATGATTTGTATTAGATTTCTATGGTCCACCTGTGTGTCGTCCTGGAGCTACCATCCCTTCGAAGGGCCTAATCATATGAGTTGGAACAACGCAAACTCTAGTAATGGATAGGCTCTCTTAGATTAACCTTCAACAGTTTTCTTTCCTTTTCGTAGTCTGTTGAAGCGTACCTCTGGGAACCGAAAATGAAAGGGTCACACTTACGGTATGAATTAAGCTAGTTAATGAATCCTTGGCCCAAAAAACTATAGGAACAAGAGTTATTCTGGTATTAGTGATTAGCTGAGATTGTCTCAATTCAGGGAAGGAGTAGGTAATCACCCTTCGGTGGTTGTTGCTCTAAACCTCTAAAGTATCGTTGTAAAAACTAAATCATTAGTTTAATTAGGGTTCTATGATTACATGTGTTTTTGCTAAATTGATTGGATAATTAAGCAATGGTTTAAGACAAATATAACTAATACGGTCAATTATTTGTTATTCGTTTCAACATGTCTTCCATAATCATTTCCTTGCTTAAAAATGAAAAATTAACCAGTGAAAACTATATGACGTGGAAATCTAACCTGAATACGATTTTGGTTATTGATGATTTGCTGTTTATCTGGACGGAGGAATGTCCTCGAGTCCCTGCTCATAATACATCCCAAGTGTTGAAAGATGCTTATTATCGTTGGACGAAGGCAATAACAAGGGCCAAGTCTACATTTTGGCAAATCTATCTGACTGTAAGAGTGTATCAGCAACAGCGGAAGCAACAAGGATCATTAAACACTCTAATTCATTAATTTTGGCAGCATAAAATCATGCTTTTACAAAAACAAGTGGGTTTCAAGACATACCTTTGTAGAACTTCTTCAAAGCTCGATTTTCAGCTGTAAACTTCTCCAAATCTTATTGTAGACCACCTTAAGATCTTCCCCACTATTCTCTTGGTGCTCTAGATTTAGTTGTGGGACTCAAAACAAGCTTGAATCAAGGGAATTTTGAGAAGAGCTCACAACAACAATCTAGTTGAAGAACACCTTCTTCACCACGAATTTTTAATCAAAATTCTATCGATTGCATGTCTCAAATTCACTCCAATCTCTTCAATATATTGCAGACCATCATGCAAGGAAGATAGCTGCATGAGATGCAGCTCATGCTTGAAGTAATTGAAGGAAAAAGAATGGGTTTTGTGTGAGCAACTATGAAGGTATAATGGAAAAATCCAGCTTTCCATTTTTGTGTATTTTTCAACTTATCCAAATTCCAAATTTGATTTCCCAAGACAAAAATTATTACTTTTACAAAATAATTTTTCCAAACTAATAAATAATAATTTAAATCATTGAAATTAATTTAATATCAAATATTAAATTAATTTTACAAAAATCCACCTTCATATATTTAAATCATATTTAAATATTAATTCTCAAATTCCCTTTAATTTTTAAAATTAAACGTGTAATTATATCTCATATAATTACTAATTCCTTTAATTCTAATTTGAACATTTCAAATTAACTTATCACGCTACTCTAGAGCTAATCCATTTACGAGCTAGTAGGGGGACCTCGCTGACCTACAGATCATGGGCTCCAACGATCCGAGATTAATTGGCTAAACTCATTAGACCAAATTAACCCCCATTCATTAACTAATAGGTCACTCCACTAAAGCCCATAGTTGAATTCCCCTCACTGTAGATATATTGTGTCCACATGATTTAACCATAATTAGCAAGTCGACCCTTCACAGGTTGTTCGTAATAACGGTTGGGTCAAATATCTGTTTTACCCCCGAGATTACTTCTTGTTCCTCAAGTTCCTACCGATCCTCTAATGAACAACTGGTTTGTGATCCAGTCATTAAACCAAAACCCTCTCAGCCCAGTGAGAGGATGGGGCCCCTTGTTCAAGACTTGGATTCAGTACTTGAACCTTTCTCCTACCCCTAAATCGGGTAGGCATGAACTTCGTCTTGTACCCTATGTCCTCAGCTATCTATTAGGTCTTACCCTGAAATAGGAAGCTTATTGATTCGACGCTGTTGAACCAACCCTCACCTATGCAAATTTAAGGATAATCCCAAATAAATAGGAGTTCATAGTTAGCTCATGATTAAGATCGAGTTACCTAGGTCGTCTAAATGAAATACCCAGTCTTATACAGTAAACAACGTTATACAGTAAGAGTGATTTATTTCTTGGTCTGATCTTATGCAAACTCATTGCATAGGACACCCTCATTCCTCATGTCATAACATGTACGAATTAGGATCACTTCGTATGTAGCACTTTACAACTCTTTGTAATAACTATAGAATAGGTCGCATCCCATAGTGTTACCAGAATAAGGCACCCAACCTTATTCATATACTATAGATCATTTTGACTATTTACTCGAACCTGATCCACTTTTATGTCTCCACATAAAGTTCAAGTACTCATGCAATAGTCATGAGTCTTAGTTTATTGGATTTAGACTTTCATGTATGCAATTTATAAAATCAATAATAAGTTTATTGACTATAGAAAATGTTTATCATTTTACAAACTGCGAGTTTTAGGACATAAAACCCAACACTTATCAAGAAGCATGAGACCATAATGTCTGAGCGTCAGATCATGGAATTCCTCTAAGAGATGTTTGGACAACCGTCCATTCAGATCTGACACGAGAGCCTCAAATACATTTATAATTTGCGCATGAAGGAAGGGCAATAAATGAGAGAACATGTTCTTGACCTAGACGTCCAATTTAATGTTACGTAAATGAATGGTGCAATCATCAACGAACAGAGTCAGGTGTCCTTTATTTTAGAATCTCTTGTGAAGAGTTTCCTTCAATTTCGCAAGAATATGGTTATGAACAAAATACAGTACTCTATAACTATCCTTTTTAATGAGTTGCAGACTTATCAGTTTCTTATGAAAGGTAAGGAACCAGTAGAAGGAGAGAAAAATGTTGCCCATTCCAATAAGTTCCACAAGGGTTCATCCACGGGGACCAAGTATGTTAGTTCATACTCTATTTTTAAAAAGATCCATAAAAAGAAAAGAGGGAAAGGGAAGGTTCCTACTGCTGGGAAAGGCGAAAGTAAGGCCAAAGTAGCCAACAAGGACAAATGCTTCCACTGCAACATGGATGATCACTGAAAATGCAATTGCCCCAAGTATCTCGCCAAGAAGAAGAAAGAGAATGAAGGTAAATATGATTTACTAGTTCTGGAAACTTGTTTAGTAGAAAATGACCATAACGCCTAGATACTTGATTCGAGAGCCACTAATCACATTTGTTCTTCTTTAAAACGAATGAGTTCCTTCCAGCAGCTCGAGCGGGATGAAATGATGCTCAAGGTTGGAACGAGAGATGCCATTTCAACTTGTGCAGTGGGAGCTGCTAAGTTGTTTTTTTGGAAATAGATTTTTGCTTTTAGAAATTTTATACCTTGTTCATAAAATGAGGAGGAATCTTGTTTCTATTTCCTATTTAATTGAAGAGTATGAAAAATGGTGTAACTATCTGTTCAGCTAAAGTAGAAGACAACTTATATGTGTTAAGACCAACTGAATCAAAAGTACTTTTAGATCATGAGATGTTTAAAACTGTGAATATTCAAACAAAAAGACGAAGAATTTCTCCAAGTTACAATGATACATATCTTTGCATTTGAGATTAGGTCACTTAAATCTCGATAAGATCGAAAAATTGATAAAGAATGGGCTTCTAAGCAAGTTAGAAGATGAATCATTACCTCTGTGTGAATCCTGTCTTAAAGGAAAAACGACTAAAAGACCTTCCAGTGGAAAATGTTATAGAGCCAAAGAGCCCTTAGAACTCATCCATTCAGATAATTGTGGTCCAATAAATGTAAAGGCTAGAAGAGGGTACAAATACTTCATTTCTATCATATATGATTATTCGAGGTATGGTTATTTATACCTAATGGAACATAAGTCTGAAGCCTTTGAAAAGTTCAACGAGTATAAGACTGAAGTTAAAAACCTATTAGATAAAATGATTAAAACACTTCGATCTAATCGGGGTGGTGAATACATGGTTTTAGAATTCTAGGACTATATGATAGAACATGGAATTCAATCCCAACTTTCAGCACTTGGTACACCTCAGTAGAACGATGTATCAGAGAGCAAAAATAGAACTTTATTAAATATGGTTCGTTCTATGATGAGCTATGCTCAATTGCCTAACCCGTTTTAGGGATATGCGGTAGAGATTGCAATTCACATCTTGAACAATGTTCCCTCGAAGAGTGTTTTTGAAACACCTTTCGAATATGGAGGGGGCATAAATCGATTTTACGTTACTTTAGAATCTGGTGTTGTTCTACACATGTGTTAGTGACAAATCCTAAGAAGTTAGAACCTCATTCTGATGGAACGAATACATACGCAGCGAAAGAAAAAATGGATCTAAAGTACTCTAATTAGGTTAATCACAAAGGATAAACATGAGATTAAATAAAGTAAAAAGGTAAATATAAATACAACCTTTATAGACTCTGAATCTTCTCCAAATTAGCTCCAATCTCCTCACGAATGGTTCGTAGACCACCACGAGAGTCTTCTCGACTATTTTCCAGTCTTAGAATGAGATGGTGGAATCCGGTAAGTGACTAATTTGGAGAGGAAAAGGTTAAGTCTTTGAGAGAAAACTATTATGAGATTATCATATAATCTCATTAATTTCCATTATGGCCAAGAGTCTTAAAATTCAATAAACTCCCCCTTTTAAAGACCATTACATGCAAAACATGCAACTTTGAGTATGTTAATATAATTTAATATTAAATCCAACAACAATCCAATGAATATGAATCCTTATTTATAATCATGATATTTAAATCTTATTTAAATATCTCCTATTTTCTATCTCTTTATGTTTAATTCACAATTAAAAATTAGGTTAAATATATCATATATATTTATCACTTTGCTCCAAAATCCAAATTTGAATACTTCAAATTCGTTCATCACACTGTTCTAAGGTTTAGTCTGATATGAGCTAGTAGGGGGACCTCACGGACCTACAGATCATGGGCTTCAACAATTTGCGATTAACTAGCTAAACTCTTTAACCTAATGAACCACCATTTGTTAACTACCAGATCACTCCAATAAAGCCCATTAGTTGCACTCCTCTCACTGTAGATATATTATGTCCACTCGATATAATCATGATTAGTAAGTTAACCCTTCACAGGTTGTTCGTAATAACGACTAGGTCAAAAACTGTATTACCCTAGAGATTACATCTTGTTCTTTAAGTCCCACTGATCCTCTAATGAACAATTGGTTTGTGATCCAATCACTAAACTGAGTCTCTCTCTGGCCAATGAGAGGGTGGGGTCCTTTGTTCAATACCCTAAATCAGTACTTAAGGAAATAACCTCTCTACTATCCCTAAAAACAGGTAGGAGTGAATTCCGTTTTGTACCCTATGTCCCCAGCTATCTACCCGATCTTACCACTGAAATGGGTGGCTTATTGAGCCGACGCTATTGAGCCAACCCTCACCTATGCAAATCTAAGGATAATCCCGAATAAACAGGAACTAATAGTTAGCTTAAGATTAAGATCAAGTTATCTAGGTCATCGCTTTGAAATAGTCAGTCTTAAACAATAAATAATGTTATAAAGTAAGAGTGACTTAATTCTTAGCCCGATCTTATGCAAACTCATTGCATAGGACGCCCCTGCTCCTTATGTCAATACATGAACGAATCAGGATCACTTCATTTGTAGCACTTTACAATAAATTGTAACAACTACAGAGTGGGTCGCATTCGATAGTGTTACCAGAATAAGGTACCCAGCCTTATTCGTATACTATAGACCGTTTTGGCTATTTATTGAACTCGATCCACTTTTATGTCTCCACATAAAGTTCATGTATTCATACAATAATTATGGATCTTTAGTTTATTAGATCTAAACTTTACAAGTGCAATTCACATATTCAATAACAGTTTTATTGAATAAACGTCAACAACATCTTTATTGATAATAGAATATGTTTAACATTACAAACTGTGAGTTTTAGGACATACAACCCAACACGTTCAAGGTTATGCAAATTTTTTGGTTAATCTAGAAAACAAGAGGTGGTCTGTTCTATGACCCTCAAGAAAATAAGGTGTTTGTATCGACAAATGTTACATTTTAAGAGGAATACCATATGAGAGATCATAAACCACTTAGCAAAATAGTATTGAATGAAGCTATTGAAGAATCAACAAAGGTTGTTGATGCAGCTGGTCCATCAAGAGTTAATGAAGAAGCCACCACTTCAGGTCAGTCTTCTCCTTTTCAATCGTTGAGAGTGGCTCGATGTAGTAGGAGGATTGTGATACAACCTGATCGTTACTTGGGTTTAACTGAAACTTAGGTTGTCATACCAAATGATGGCATTGAGGATCCCTATCCTATAAATAGGCAATGAACGACGTAGATAAGGACCAATGGATTAAAGCCATGGACCTTGAAATAGAGTCTATGTACTCCAATTCAGTATGGGAGCTTGTAGATCTATTTAAAGGGGTTATTAGAGCTTCAACCTTATCCATCTATTACAGATCATTTAGCTTATCACTTAAACATGATTCACCTATATGTCTCTACATACATGTTTAAGCTACATATGATAACCTTGGATGTTAGTTTATTGGTTTGTAGATTTCATGGTACTAATCGTCAAATAAAATATCTCATATTTTATTAAATAAATAAAATGTTTGTACAATACAATTACAAACTACAAGACCCTACAAGATTTAGGGCATCAACCCCAACAGTCTAGATTTCCTACCATATCTAAATCAGTGTACCAAGCAAGTAGGGCTTTCCACCTCTAAATGTGAGTTTCAAGCTGGATGTGCCTTTCAAATATCACATGATGCACTTGACTGCCACCCAATGCTATTTTCCTAGATTGGACATAAACTAACTAAGAACACCAACAACATGAGCAATATCAGGTCTAGTACATACCATAGCATATATCAAGCTCCCAATTGCTGAAGCATAAGGGATGTTACTCATATCTTCCTTCTTTTTATCTGTAGAAGGACTTTGTTTGCTACTCAGTTTGAAGTGACTAGATAAAGGAGAACTGACCGATTTTATTTTACTCATGTTGAACCGCTCAAGCACTTTCTCCAAGTATTACTCCTATGACATATATAATTTCTTGAAAGCTCTGTCTCAAACTATTCAAATTCTAAGAATTTTATTTACTGGCCCCAAATTGTTCATAGAAAAGAATTTGCTCAACTATTTCTTCAACCTGTCAATTCTTGAAACATTCCTACCAACAATCAAATTATCATCAAAATAAAGCAACAATATAATAAAATCATCATCAAAAAAATTTTGAACAAAAATGCAATGATCAAAAGTAGTCTTTTTGAAGCCTTGCTCCCCCATAATCAACTCAAACTTCTTGTTCATTGCCTCAGTGCCTATTTTAACTAATAAAGATTTTTCTTCAATTTACACACCAGATGCTTTTTGCTTTTCTGCTCAAAACCCTCTCGTTGTTCCATATAGATTTCTTTATCTAAATCGCCATGAAAAATGCAGTCTTAATGTCCATCTGCTCAACCTCTAAGTCAAGACTAGCTACTAAACCTATAACTACACATATAGAAGATATTCTGACAATTGGAGCAAAAATTTCATCAAAGTTTACACTTTTCTTCTAACTGAATCCTTTGACAACCAATTTCACTTTGTAACACGGCTTTGAGGTATGTTCTTTCTATTTCACTCTATAAACCCACTTACTTTTCAATGCAGTTTTTTCTTAAGGTAATTTCACAAGTTTAAAAGTGTGGTTTTCATCTAAAGACTTCATTTCATCTTTCATGGCATCAATCCACTCTCTTTTATCCTCATCTTCTATGACCTCCTCATAACTCTCAGATTTTTTCTCATCAGTCGATAATAAATAGTCATTAGCTGAAGATCTTGTTGACGGACATCGATCTCTAACAGATCTCCTGTGTGAAACATCTGTAGGAATTTATGTTTCTGACAACTGTTCCTAAATGCTGTTATCTACCTTAACCTACTCAGAACTCTCATATGTATCAACAAACTATTCATTCTAAGCCTCATCTTCTATTTATGTAGAAGGATATGTTAAAGAAATTGAATTCAAATTAATTAGATCATCATTGTGCTCAGACTTTATATTATCTGTTTTCTCAATGTCTCGTCTCATTTGGTCTTCTACTAACACAACATCTCGGCTTCTTATGAGTTTCTTTTGTACTGATCATACAATCAATAACCAAACTCATCTTGTCCATAGCCAAGAAATACACATGGTTTAGCCTTTACATCAAGCTTTGATCTCTCATCTTTAGGAACATAAACAAAAGCTTTACAACCAAAGACACGTAGGTGATCATAAGATATATCCTTATATGACCATATTCGTTTCGGAACTTTTGATCTCAAAGGAACACATGGTGTGAGATTCAAAAACTTATACAAGTGTATTCAATGCTTCACCCCAGAACAATTGCGAAAACTGTGATGCTGGAGTCAAGCATCTCATTCTCTCAATTAATGTTTTGTTCATTCTCCCAGCTATCCCATTTGACTGAGGAGTCTTATGAGGTGTCTTTTGATGTCGAATTCCATGATTTCTGCAATACTCATCACAATACTTACCTTCATTATCAGTCTTAATATACTTCAACTTTTTATCAGTTTCTCTCTCAACAAAGGCATGAAACTATTTAAACACTTGTAACACCTGATCTTTAGTCTTCACTGTATAGACCCATGCTTTCCTTGAATTATCATCAATAAACGTCACAAAATATGACGCACTTTCAAGTGTTTTTATTTTCATAGGACCACACACATCAGAATGTACCAAGTCTAGTACATTTGGTTTCCTTGAATGTGGGGATGACTTAAGAGTAACTCTTGCCTGCTTTCCTACCAAACAATGATGACACCTTTTAAGGGGTACACTCTTTATATCAGGAAGATGATTTTTCTTAGCTAATATCTTTGAACTCTTCTCACTCATGTGATTGAGTCTTTTATGCCAAAGCTCAACACTCACTTCATCGTTAATTGTATTATATCACAAACAATGATCTTAGCCTTCATATAATACAGTGAGGAATATTTTTCTCCCTTAGCTACCACCATAGAGCCTTTAGTAAGCTTCCATTTACTATCACAAAAGGTATTGCAGAAACCTTCATCATTAAGTTTACCTATAGAAAGCAAATTCATGCGAATATCAGGAATGCACTTCACATTCTTCAAAATCAACTTAGAACCATTCTTGTTCTCGAAGTGTACATCTCTTATGCCAATTGCTTTTGTTGATCCATCATTACCCATCCTAACACTACCTAAATCGCCAGTGTATAGGATGCAAAGAAATTCCTCTTTGATGTAGCATGAATTAAGGCACTACTGTCAATCACCCAACTGCTCTGTTGTGTAGCAAGATTTATAACATCATCGTCAAATAAGACGTAAAAATCTTCTGTGGCTATAGTAATTGTGTCTGCATCACTATCATCGTCATTCTTTTTTTTCCTTGTCTTTATCCTTTTTATTATCCCCTTTTAAATTTCCAACAATGTTTCTTTATATGCCCTTTCACATGATAATAATGACACTCAACATTTGCAAACCAGCCACACTTACTTTTGCTTCTGTCTTTATTCGTCGAACCTTTACTCTTACTCCTCCCCCTTCTTTCAGTGACGAGAACATCTGACTGTGAAGAAGAACCATGTGACTTCCTTCTCATCTTCTCATTCAATACACTGCTTTTTACTAAGTCTGTATTTAGTAAAGAAGTTCTAAATGTCTCCTACGAATCCGGCAATATACCAAAGACCCATTACTCATGTATCTCACCATCAAACATGATATTCATCCTAGATAACAAATTAATGATACCTTGGAATGTATTCAAGTGATCTAACATGGGTGTTCCATCTTGATATTTCAGCACCATCATTTGTTTGATTAGCAACATTTTATTATTACCAGTTTTAGAGGCACATAACGACTCAAGCTTGTTCCACATAATCCGTGCATGAGTTTTTTTCACCAATATGGTTTAGAAAAGTATCTTCTACCCACAGTCTCATAATGCCACACACTTTCCTATGACATAATTCTCATTCTTTGTCAGTTTTATCATTAGACTTATCTTCAGAAAAAACTGGAAGATACAAATCATTCACATATCAAATATCTTCCATATTTCTTTTCCAAACTTGATAATTTGACCCACTAAGGTAACCATCTTAGTTGAACTAGTATCCATTATTCAACACAAGGCAATCACAATTATTTAACCAAGGCCCTGATACCAATTTTTTGGGATAAACACTATACGGATCAATTATCTCACTCTTGTGTAAATCTAATAGAATACTAATCAACTAGCAACAACAATAATAATCAAGTAAAGACACAAGGAATTTTTACGTGGAAAAACCCCATCGATGTGAGGGGTAAAAAACCACAAATCGAAGTTAAAATCTTCACTATAATGGGTACAAACAAGTTCTCCCTAGTCTCAACTAGAAGCATACACAATAAATATCTCCAGATTAACAATCTCGGCAACAAATGACAACAAATAGAGAAGAATAAAATTAGAAATGTCTGACTTTAAGTGGTAATCAATTACCCATGGTATCTGACCATCGGTAGCTTCAAACAAAATCTCCATCGTCCAGATTGAAGACTCTCATGTCAAGAACATGCTATCAATTAATTTCAGCTCAATCGAACCATGGATTGATCCCCAAATAGCTAAAAGACATTGCTGGTCGGAATGAAGCTTTCTTCAATTTTCTCTTACCATTTTTACTACAATCTCGATCTAGTGCATCTCTCTCACCAAAAGTCTGCGGCTGCGGTTTTGGTTATTTAAAAAATAACTTAACTTCCCTATTTGATGAGCCTTAAATGATGGATCTTCTACTAAAACAAGCGAAATAACCCAACACTTATAATAATATATGAATTTGTGTCCATGACATGAAATTTTGATTATACGATTCATAGCATCCCAACGTCAACATGAAAACTAAAGGTTTTGTTTAGTACACATGAAAACTAAAGCTTATAAGTGATTAATATTACAATCTTCAACCTTTATAGAGTTGTAAAAATTGAATTAAAGTGCAAAAACAATATTAAAGTTTAAATGTATCCTTATAATTTTCTAGTGATTTGTGCATTACACAATATTTAAAGAGTTTAATTGTAAAGTGTGTTATAAAGGGTGATTGGTCAAATTGAGATGAAAAGGTGATATTAACAACCTTTACGGGGGGTTTTTTGCAATTTTTTTCAACGATTAAATTTACGTTATTTGCTTTTTGAATTATTGTACAAGATAGTGTAAAGTAATTTTTTTCTTGAGATTTGCGAAGTCCAAAAAAGGTCGAACATCACGTTTTCTTTTTTTTTTTCTAAGAAAATAAAATGCACACTCACATTTTATAGATGCAAAAAATCAGGATAAAGAACATGAAACTTTAGCAACAAATAAGTGGTTGCATTAAATTAGATTCCATTCACTTATGGCCCCAAACTTGCTCTAAATTGTTAAAGATCCGTTTGGTAACTATTTTATTTTTTATTTTTTATTTTTAAAGATTAAATCTATATCATCTACATTTTTCATCATGATTTACATCTTTCTTAATTACAATGATTGAATTCTTAGTCAAACAAAAATAACCTTTTAAAAGCTATTTTTTATATTTCTCAAAATTTGCTTGGTTTTTTAAACCATTAGTGATTAATAGATAACAAAGGAAGAAATTTGGAGGTGGAAACATTGTCTATAGACTTAATTTTAAAAAAACAAAATGGTTACCAAACGGGACATAAAATAATCAAAATATTTGTGCACCAACATGAGCACATATATGAAGTATAAAATATCGATATGAGGTTGAAGGTTTGAATTTCGTATTTGCATATTGTTTAATTTAATCAAATGTTTGTGCATTAATGAGCTATAATAAAATATATATGTTATATCAAGAATACTATATAATCAATCAGGAAATCAAACTAATCGGAATTCCAAAGTCAAACAACAAACCATTAAAATATTTATTTAAAAAATTAAGAGTTTGAGAAAGCCGGTAAAATTAGGTTGAGGTGCGTTGATGCTGCCCTTAGAGAAGATGTGCCCCACTAGTACTGATTAATTCGGCACTCCACTCTACAACACCTTTCAAGAACGCTTGATAGTTTTTTTTTTTTTTTTTATCTATAAAATTGTATCTATCTTATGGAAGAAAGGAGATGATTAAAAAGTCCTAACTTCCTCCATGTATTGTTAAATTATCTTTAAAATAGAGGTCTAAAAATAGACATTTTCTCAACGTTTTAAAATAAATAATTAATAGAAAATAAAATAGAAAAATCAATTAAATTATCCAACAATGAGCTCAACTCAACCGATAATTGGTATGACCTTTCTCCCTAAAGGTAAAGGTTCAATCAATCATCTTTGCAATTGTTGTATTAAAAAACACTAATGGTGATCAAATATAAATTAAATTATTATCCATCTATATCTATACTAATCTATACTATATATATAAAAGGTATTATGCGAGAGAATCTTTATATCCCCATTTTGCACCTATTTTTTTTTTTTTTAGAAATTCTTATTTTATCCGTTCTAGATGGGATACAACTCATCAGAGTCTAGATGTCTGTTGAGCCTAATAGGTGTAGTTGATGCTAACATTTCAAGAAGAGACGTGATTCTTGAAATGTATGTGTCTATAGAGCCAATATATGTAATTGATATCAATTGGTACATATTGAACTTGTACATTCTTTTCACTTATGGAGTGAGATATATGTAAAAAAAAATACATGTTACTTTACCGTCTTAAAAAAATGATTTCATATGATTCTATTTTAGAGAAAATATATCTAAAAATAAAAAATTTAATAAAACAGATAAGAATCGAGTTTTTGAATTTCTTTAATTATAAAATTGCAAGTAAAATTTATAAAATAGAGTTCAGAAAATATTGGCACTAAAAAATTTATTACAGAAAACTATTTTAGATTGAAAAGGTTGTCAAGATTTTCAAACAGCATAGTGATAAAAGTTTGAAAGATCAAATTTTAGAGAGAAGCAAAGATATAAAGAAGAATAAAGATTTTAGAGAGAGGAAAATACAAAATATTAAAGGAAAACCTTTTCACATAAAACCTTGAAAATTGGAGAAAATTAGAGAAAAGTAGGAGAGATAGAAAAACAGTTTAGATAGATGGATGAATAAAATTAAAATATTTTTATATGTACTATTTTATTTTTGTTATGACATCAATTCTTATTTATATTTGAGATTGATTTTGGGTGTATTTGAAATTTAAGAGCCTTATATTTATAGCATAAACAATTTCATTTTTGTTTTATTAATAATTTATTACACTGAGCTTTAGAAAATTAAACAGCTTTAGACAATTAAATACTATTTATTTTAAATTGAAATTTTGATATTTTCACGCGTTCATTATTAATTAAAAGATAATAATTTTCAAAAATAACAACTTTAGTATAAATCAAAATATATGTTATTTATATATCTATATAATTTAACTAATATATAGTTTATGCCTAGTTTGATAATCATTTTGTTTTTTAAAATCAAGTCTATTTCTTCCCTATTTCTTATCATGATTTGCATATTTTCTAAGTACAATGGTTGAATTCTTAGCCAAATTTCAAAAATAAAAACAAATTTTTAACAACTACTTTTTTTAGTTTTCAAATTTTGGCTTGATTTTTTAAACCATAAAAGTTAGATAGCAAATGAAGAAATTTAGAGGTGGAAATACCATCTATAGGTTTAGTTTTTTTTTTAAAAAAAAAAAAAGAATTGGTGACAAAACAAATTCTTAATTAGTGATTTTTTTTTCTTATTTTGATCTCTGATATATTAAGATTTTGTTAACTCTTTAACAAAATGGTAAAGTGATCTGTATTTTTAAAAGACTAGGCTACTAAATAAGTTCCAAATAAGTTAGTTACACTAAAAAATCTAGGGGTCTCAATTTTGAATAAGGTGGCAAAAGCGGGAAAATTTAAAATATATTTTAGTTCAAAATTTTAGTTATTCAGTATCTTGGTGTGTTTGTTATTGGCATTTAACTTCACCTTATGTCTTGCTCATCTAGAACTTAGTCATAAAAAATATAATTTTCCTCATATTTTTGTTGAAGAGTTAGCATAATTTAAATAGTAGAGACTAAAATATATTTTTAAAAAATTTTAGAGTAAAAAGAATGTTTTTTAAGTTTAATGATAAAAATAAAACAAAATTCAAAGGATGTTAATTTTTTAAAAATAAATAATTGAAATCAGTAAATAGTAAAATCTAGCTAATAATATATTTAATATGACATAGTACATTATAAATTGACTGAAAGTTAAAGGAGAGTGAAAAATATTTACATGAAAATATGGGAATTATTCTCTTATGCCGACCTCTTTTTGAAGAACCTAAAATAGATTTCTTTTGAATAAAAGAAAATAGATCACTATTTAAAATATTTAGGTTTTATTTTAAGAAAACTATTAATAAAAAATGAATGGAGATGCAGGGGATCGAACCCTGTACCTCTCGCATGCAAAGCAAGCGCTCTACCATTTGAGCTACATCCCCGAGTTGAGAATGAGGTCTGTTTAATGTACTTTTATTTTAGATATTAATCTTTCAAAATATCTATCTTAGTTCATAGATTTAGAAAGAAAAACATTTCAAAATATTGCCATCATCAAATATATCTTTTAACCCTATTGTCTTGATATTTTTCCAGTTTAGTGGTTGGGTATATGATGCCTTTTTGGACTCTCTCTCTTTTAATTTTGTTCTTCTTCGAAAGGGTTATACTTCCACCACCACTACATTTTGGAAGCTCTCTTGCAAACATTTATATATATATCCACTTGCCAAGCCTAAATCTCCCAATGTGGGACAACTTCTACCTCTTTTCTCTCAAAAGCTACTTTTCCTTTTGCTATGGACCAAAAGCCCAAATTCATTCCCAACAATCCCTCACGAATGACTCGTATAGCAAACAAAGTAAAACAATAAAAGATTTTGAAAACAAGTTTTTGAGCTACGAAAGAAGAACAAACTTAAACATCGATATCATACGATTTGAATTGATGCATTGTGAAGTAGGGCAACAATCTTATTAGAGGGAGTGAGTTTACCTCTTGAACTTTCGCTAACTATGGTTGAGACCCTCACATCACACTTTTACTCCTTAAATTTTTCTTGATTTTATGATACAAAATGTGCTATATAAGGCCATGCACATAAACTCTAGGTCACCGTGAAACTCTAGAAAGAGACCCTTAAACTCTTTCCTAAAAGGCAACCACACCTTCACATTCACATTTATCGCTTCCTCAAGTCTATCGCAATAGACCACTCAAAACTGAGCTATGAAGACTTCGCATCTAGTCCATACCTGGACCAACTTCATCAAATTTGTCAAAAGACAAACCACTCAAAACTGAGATATGAAGATTTTTGCAACTATCCATCAAGTCCATACCAAAACCACCCAAAAAAAGAGCTATGGATCTTTAAGGTTTTAGTTATCTCCATCAAGTTCATATTAGAACCACTCAAAGAAAAGGATATGGAGTTCTTATGGGGTTTGAGTCTCATGCACAATGAAGATTCCTAAATTATTCTCCTTGTTAGGCCTTTGGTTAGAGGATCCGCTAAGTTCCTTTCTGATCTCACAAACTCCAAAGAGATCATTCCTTCTTTTAACAACTATTTCACAGCTCCATGTCTGAGACGTATATGCCTCCTTTTGCCATTATATACACTATTTTTTACAATTCCTATAGCAGCATGTGAGTCACAATGTAAAGAGACTAGTACCGATGTCCCCCACAATGGTACATCTCTCAATAGGCTTCTTAGTCACTCAACCTTTTGTCCTGTTAATTCTAGAGCAATAAACTTGGACTCCAAGGTAGACCTAGCTATACAATTCTATTTTGCGGACTTCCATGATATGGCTCCCCCTCCTAGTAAGAACACATATCCTCTAGTGGACATTACTTCGTCGTTGTTTATTTTCCAGTTTGCATCACAATACCCTACTAATACAGCACGAAATTTATTAAAATGCAAACAATAATTTATAGTGCTCTTAAGGTACCTTAACAGACGATGAAGCGCAATCCAGTGATCTTTATCAGGATTACGTCAAGATTATGTGTATATCTACTCACAACATATGCGATATCAAGTCTAGTGTAGTTCATTAAAAACATAGTACTTTCTATAATCTTTGCATATTTAAATTGAGAAACACTATCTCTTTTATATTTCTTAAGGCTTATATTAGCATCATAAAGTGTTCTTACAGGGGTGTCATCAAAGCTATCAAATCTCTTTAAAAGTTTTTCTATATAGTGTGATTGATACAAAGAGAATCGGTTCTCAGTTTTTCTTATCTTAACATCAAGTATTACGTCAGCTTCTCCTAGATCTTTCATTTCAAATTGTGAAGATAATAGCAACTTGGTATTATTAATTACAATTATGCTTGTTCCAAAGATAAGCATATCATCAACCTATAAACATGTAACCACACACTCTGCTCCAAAAATTTTTGAGTAAACACAAGTATTAGAAAAATTCAACTTGAAATTGTTGTTTACTAGAGTATTGTTAAATTTCTATACCATTGTTTGGGAGCATGTTTAAGACCATAAAGAGAATTTTTAAGCTGACATAATTTATTTTCTTGACCGGCAACTGTAAATCCTTCAGGTGTACCATGTAGATTTCTTCTTCTAGGTCACCATTAAGAAAGGTCTTTTTTACATCCATTTGATGTATTTGAAGACCATGAATGGTATCTAGGGAAATTAGAAGCTATTTTAGTAATAGAAGAATACATGTCAAAGTAGTCAATACCTTGTTTTTTAGTATATCCTAATATTACTAACCTAGTCTTATACCTTTCAATTGAGCGATCAGGCGTAATTTTCTTTTTAAAGATCCATTTGTATCTAATTGTCTACTACCTTAAGGAAGATCTACCAAGTCCCAAGTTTGGTTCATAGCTAGTAAATCTAATTCACTCTTAATTGCTTCTTTTCAGAAGCTTGAATCTACAAAACTTAAGGCCTCTTGGTAGGTTTTAGGATCCTTATCGATTAGGTACAAGCATGCAAATTGATTATCTATATCTTATGGCCTTTATACTAAGAAGGTAGTTAAGAAATTAGAACCTGAATTCTTTTCAATTCTTTGACTTTTACTTTTTCTAGGTTCAATTTCATGCATACTATCAGAAGAAGAAGGTAAAGATACAGATATTTTATCACTATTAGATATTTTAACTGATTTATTGTCTACCTTGATCATGGGAAATATATGCTCACAAAATTCAACATCCCTATACTCACATATTGATTTATCACTTAGGCACATAAATCTAAATGCAGCACTATTATGGGCATAACCAATGAAAACACAGTCAAAGGTTTTAGATCCTACTGTAGGTTTCTTGAATGCAAGATATCCTACCTTAGCCAAGCACCCCCACACTTTCAGGTAGTTGAGATTAGGTACGTAACATCTCCACAGTTCGTATGGTGTTTTATGCAGCTTTTATTGAGGAAGCCTATTAAGAATGAAACAGACAGAGAGTGCAGCTTTTCCCCACATATTGTCAGATAATCCAGAACTTAAAAGCATAACATTAATCATTTTCTTAATTGTTCTATTTTTACGTTAAGAAATATCATTTTGTTGTGGTGAATAAGGTGTAGTCAATTCATGAATAATATCATTTGATTCACAAAATTCTTTAAGAGATTTATCATTATGTTCATCATCTCTATATGATCTTAACGTTTTAATCCTTTTGTCTAATTAATTTTCTACTTTTGCTTTATATTTAAAAAAACATACTGCTAGTTTCATCTTTTGTTTTAAATGATAAATTTTAGTATATCTTGAAAAATCATCAACAAAGGATATACAATAATTTTTACCACCCCTACGTGTAGTATTTATAAAATCATTAAATCAGAATAAATCGACTCAAGTAATTTTGTGCTCCTACTAGTGATATATTTAAAAGGTGTTTTTAGTGAATTTTGCTTCCATACAAATAAAACATTTACCATTTTCATGTGATTCAGATGCATTGGTAAGATTTAAAGCTTTAAGTTTTTTAATTGATGCAACATTTACATGACCTAGTCTACCATGCCATAAATCAATCGATTCAACGATATAAGCAAAACTAGAAACAATTCTATTCATCTTATAAGCAACATTAATAATGTTTAAAATAAAAAGACCATCAGCTTATTACCCCTTATCAGCAAAGTCACCATTTTTTGTTAGAACAACCTTGTTGTCCTCTAGTACAATTTTAAGCCCAGCCCGGTTCAACAAACTCCCAAACACCAAGTTCCTATGTAAAGAAGGTACATACAGAACATTACTCAAAGATAAAGTTTTTCCTAAAGTTAGTTTTCAAAGAACCTTCCCTTTTCCAAGTACCCCTATAGTAGTAGAGTTACCCATAAACATACACTTGCTGTCATTTGTATCCTGGAAGTCATGAAACAACTCTCGATTTGAGCAGAAGTGGCTCGATGCTCCGATGTCAAGAATCCAATCAGATTTGTTTTCCACTAGGTTGACCTCTACAACCACAGTAGCAATAATGTTATTCTACTCCGTATGATGGACCTGTGGGTTAGGTTGTTAATTTGACCTTCCTTTCTTTTGGTTGCACTAGTAGGCTTTGTGTCCTTGTTTTCCAAAAACATAGTAGATTATCTTTTTCTTTTCGATCTTCCCACCAGTAGTTTTGTGATGTCCCTTATTTTGAGCAGAATTATTTTTGACAAACTTATTATTATTACTTTTAAACCTGCTTTTATTAACAACAGAGGAATCAACCAGTTTAGCATTAACTGAATTCAAAATTTTAGAAATTAGCTTATCTTTCTGTTAGTTCGCTTTTTTTGTGTGCATATGAATGATCAATTCATGTAGCATTAGGTCTTTCTTCTTGTGCTTCAGGTGATTCCGGTAGTCACTCCAGGATGGTAGAAATTTCTCGAGTAGTACATTTGCTTGGAGGATTTTGCACATCTTCATACCTTTGGATAGTACATTCACCACCAAATTCTCATATTCATGAACTTTATCCAAAGTTGATTTCTCGTCCGCCATATGAAATTGCAGCCATTTTCTAAGGTCATACTTTTTACATCTTGCATCATCTCTGTAAGAGTATATCAGTATGCAACAGAAATAATAAAGATCAATAAGCATTCTAATTCATTAATTTTAGCAGAAACTAAAGCATGCTCACCTAATATAAGAGGGCTTGAAGTTATACCTTTGTAGAACTTTTCAAGATCTTGATTCTCAGCTGTTGTCTTCTCCAAAACTTGTCGTGAACCACCTCAAGATCTTCCCCACTATCCTCGAGAAGCTTTAGAATGAGTTGTAAAACTCAAGAACAGCTTGAATAACAGGAAATTAGGAGTGAAGCTCACTGCTACAAAACCACTTGAAGAACAATTCTTCCGTCCAAATTTTTCTGTAAAAATCCTTTGAGTTCACCCTCAATTCCACTTCAATCTTCTTTATTTATTGCAGGTTAACATGCAAAGAAGATGGATGCATGAGATGCAGCTCATGCTTGGAATTTATTGAAGCAAATGTGAATGGTTTTTGTGTGAGCTAGTTGAAGAAAATAATGGAAGAACCCATTTTTCCATTTTGTGTAAGTTTTCTAATTTTTTAATTTTCCATCAAATGATTTCAAAATCAATTTTATTTTAAAATTGAAAATATTATTAATTTTATAAAATTAATTTCATAAATTAATTTTCTAATAAAATTAATATTTATTTATTTATTTAAATAATTCCAATTAATTTAATATCAAATATTAAATTAACTTTTACACAAATCCACCTTCATATATTTAAATAATTTTTAAATATAAATTCTCCTATTTTGTTTCATTCTAATTTGAACGTTTCAAATTAACTTACCATGCTATTCTAAAGCTAATCCATTTACGAGCTAGTAGGGGGGCCTCGCGGACCTACAGATCATGGGCTCCAACGATCCGAGATTAATTGGCTAAACTTATTATACCGAATTAACCCTTATTCATTAACTAATGGGTCACTTCACTAAAGCCCATAATTGAACTTCCCTCACTGTATATATATTATGTTCACTTGATATAACCATAATCAGTAATCGATCCTTCACAGGTTGTTCGTAATTACAGTTGGGTCAAGTTCACCATTTTACCCCTATGAATACATCTTATTCCTTAAGTTCCTACTGATCCTCTAATGAACAATTTTTTATTCATAATACCTATGAATCAAGTCTTTTCTCCATCATGAGAAGGCGGGGCTTTAATTGTTCAAGACCTGAAATCAGTACTTAAGAGAACAACCTATCTGCTAACCGTAAATCAGGTAAAAGTGAATTCCATCTTGCAGGGCTATATCCCCAGCTATTCATCTGGTCTTATCCCCAAAATGGAAGGCTTGATGAGCAGTGCTGTTGGACTACTCTTACCCATGCAGATCAAAGGATAATCCCGAACAAACAGAAATTTATAGCTAGTACAGGATTAAGATCGAGTTAACCTAGGTTACTTAATAATAAAATAGTCAGCTTTAACAGTAAACGGTCGTTATAAAGAAAATTGACTATTTTCGTGGTACAGTCTATATGAAAACTAATTGCATAGGATGCCTCAACTCACATGTCTCTATATGAACGATCTGTGGACCACATTGTTTGTAGCACTTTACAACTCCTTGTAATAACTACAGAGTGGGCCACATCCAATAGTGTTACCAGGATGAGATACCCAATTTCATCCATATACTTATTAGACCATTTAGGCTATATACTTTTAACTTGATCCTGTTTATGTTACCACATAAAATTAAAGTATTCATTGATATGTTTACCATACCATTTAGGCTATAGCCATTGATATGTTTATTGGATTTTCATAATAGAATGCGAAATCAACAACTTTATTGAATAAATTACTCGATAATATTTTATTGATAAATAGAATGTTTAACAGAAACTGCGAGTTCTAGGACATTCCTAACAATATCCTTCATATCACGATTCTAGAGTGTCTCATATCACTTCTGTTGATTTTTGGACCACGAACTGATCGAACAATGAGTTAGTGGTTCAATAAATGACCACAGACTGTCTTGTTATCTTTTTCAAATTTTTCTGGATCTATAGCAGGTTCAGTATTAAACTAACTAGATTCTAACGGATTTATGACTTTGGAGTTGTCTGAATCAATCTCCACAGTAGACTTACCTTCATCAGTAACCTTACCCCATCAGATCTATTGCAGATGAGGATGTAATCAACTTCCAGCTGCTTCAAAAATATATGAAGTTTCTGAGACCAACTGTAAACCTTAGGCCTTAATTTTCCCTACCCAAGCATGTTTAAGTTAATGTATTGAAGTATGGTTAACTCTATGGTACGAATGTTGTGTATAGGATAAGGTTTAGGAGTTTAAAAGGAAAATAACCTAAGTAAGGAAGCCTAGACTCTCAGGTAGCAAGAGGTGTGAAGATGTCTACTAGTAAAAGGGAAAAATGACTAAGTGTATAAGGCATGCGTTGTAGACATGTTGCGCTTGGTGAAGACCAAGGTGTAGGATCTGGCAGCCTAATTTGTCTAAGAATATTAGGAGAGGCGTCAAGGCAGTGGCAAGGCGGGTCGTGAGGCGCAGGATATGCAGTGATTAAAAGCCAAGTTTGGGCATGAGCATGTGAGGTGATGATCGAAGAGGTTGAGGCATATGCAGCAGACGAAGGCGCATATGTAGGTTAAAGGGGGTGGTGAAGCGCACAAGGGAGGCAAAGTAGTGATGAGTGGCATGCGTCAACGCAAAGGCCCAAGCCGTAAATGCAGGCTTCAAAGGATGGGTGCACTGAACGAGCGAGGGGTTATGCGTTGCAAATAGCTTATGCGATGGAATGTAGCCCATGCGTTGATGTAGAGATGGAGAAACTCAACTTAATCACCGACCTTAGTGGGCCAACTTTCGTGGTTATATGCCTTAATCTTACTTAATGGGCTAGTTATCACCTTAACCATGCATGATAATCATGCACTCCTAGGTATATAAGAGAGGTTGAAAGAAGAGATAAGTTTGGTCATTTCACGTGTGCTAAGGGAGAAGAGATTCTGCTGAATTAAAGCTTGAAGGTTGTTGATAAAGAGTTGGGCCTACCGAAAGAAAATTCTCACAAATTCAAGTTGAAACTTGGAAGAATTCCTAAGTGTCTTAAGCTTCTGGATGTTCTCGAGCAAGGTGGAAATATTAACAAATCTTGAGCTTAATAAGAGGAATCTGAGTCTCAAATTTTAAGGTAAGAAAGTTAAGACATTTATGCACAAGTTTATAAAAGGAAGTTTTTCAAAATGATGTCTGTAATTTAAGTTATTCATGATTGAAGTTAAAATCTGGAAATTTGGGGTTGAATAAGTAGGCAATTACTTCCGTGGGACAAGCAAGTAGATGGCAGGCTAGGCTGGGTGTTAGCGGGCATGCTAGAGTATGTGTGGTTGAGCGCAAGTGCTGCCTGTGGTTGTGTGAGGAGTGAGCACATAACCACATTATTGCTGAAGGCGCTGACGCATAGGTGAGTGTGCAACGTGATGGCATGGTGAGAATGTCTTAGTGCATAGACAGGCAGTTGTGGTTGAAGGAACTCATTTTACAGAGATCCTTGAGCGGAAGCAGATCGTTCAAATTCCATTTTGATTGAAAAACTAAATTTATAGTAAACATACAAGATATGCATTCATAAACAAATTATAACATGCTTTTTACAAGGAAAAAAGGGTTCAAGAGATTTTACCTTTGAATAACCTTTTTTCATGTAAATCCCTCAAACAGTCACGAACCTCGAACTCAGCAAAAACTTGAAGACCTTCTTCAAGAACTTCACGAACCAAATGGATACACTATCACAGTGAGCCTTTGGTATTCTCAAGGTGAGAACCCAGCAGTGGTGCGCTCTGACTATTTTGGTTAGGAATTCTTTGAGTTTTGAGGTGGAAGAAGATTGAAAGAAGACAAAATGTTTCTGTGATGTTCAATCGTCTAGCAAATTCTCTCAATCGTGTAGACTTTCACGTTAGTCTTCTAAGGTCAGGAAGAAGAAGAAAAACTAATTTTTCTTTTATTTCTTTTTGCCACAAAACTCAATTAACCACCCATTAAGGTGGTTGGAGAGAAAATAGAAGTGGCTATTATTAAAAAATAATGAAATAATATAAATAAATATGATAACTAACTTATCATATTATATTTATATTAAACTATATGTTATATCAAATATAACATATAACCTATAGTTTTAATATTGTATCATATACAATATAATCTATAATTCCTTTTCTCTATTTCATGGCATTTAATATAAATCATATTTATATTAAATTAACAACTATGAATCACACTCATAGATAATATATTTGAATCTCATTCAAATATTTATTTCCTCCAAATAAACTACAATGTATCAAATACATTATGACAATTATATCATATATAATTAAATTCCCTCTTATTAATTTGAACAATTCAAATTAACCCAAAAACTTATTCTTAACTAAATTCTTTTAAGCTACCAAGGGAACATTATGGACTTGTAGCTTAAAGCTTCAACGGTTTGTGAATAATTAATTAAACTCTTTAATTACATTATCCACCATTCGTTAACTATTGGACACTTCACAAAAGACCGACAGCTGCATTCTTCACACTACAAATATATTTCTATGTCCATTGGATATAACTAATCAATAATACGATGACCCTTCACAAATTTCCCGTAAGTACAACTGGACAAATTACTGTTTTTCCCCTATAGTTACATCTAATTCCTTAAGTACCACTGATCCCTCTAATGAACAATAGATCATAGTTCTACTACGACTAAACACCTATCGGGCTAGGAGAAGGTGTGCCGCCACATTGTTCAAGACCTCGAATCAACCCTTAAGGGAGCAATTTATCTATTTATCCCTGATTTGGGGAAGGAGTGAATTCCATCTTGTATAGTTGTGTTCCCAGCTCCCCATCAGATGAATCCCCAAACTGGTAGGCTTGTTGAGTCAGCAATCTAGCCACTATCACCCATATAATCAAAGGATTGTCCTCATAGGTAGGAGTTCACAACTCACTCAGAATTCAGGTCATGTTACCTATGGTCATCTTGATACTCATACAATAGTCATGGGTCTTAGTTTATTGGATTTAGACTTTCATACAATTTATGAGATCAATAACAAGTATATTGATAATAGAAAATGTTTATCATTTTACAAACTGCAAGTTTAGGACATAAAACCCAACAATACTCCCACATGGACTAAAACTTCAGTGGATCAATATATACAAATATATACAATGTTGAGTTTGCATTGAGAGAATAAAATGTACAAATACAATAAACTAGGGCATCACAATACCTATCAATTCTAGTGATACAAAACTCGTAGACCTAGTCCTACTAGGTGACCCTTGAACACTTTAGTCGAGAGGGCCTTCATAAATGGATCAGCTAAGTTATCTTGGGAAGCAATCTGAGTGACAATGATGTCTCTTCTGTATACAATCTCCCTGACGAGATGGTACTTCCGTTCAATATGCTTTCCCCTTTTATGGCTTCATGGTTCCTTTGAATTTTCTACTGCTCCATTGTTGTCACAATAGAGAGTAACAGGCAGGTGCATGTTAGGAACTACTTCCAGATCTGTCAGGAACTTTCTGAGTCATACTGCTTCTTTTGCAGCTACATACTCAGCTTCCATTGTGGAGTCCGCAATACAACTCTGCTTGATGCTTCTCCACACAACTTCTCCTTCGTTCAGAGTGAATACTAACCCCAAAGTTGATTTCCTCAAATAATATCGACAAACAAACTACTAGCGGTTGATTATACCAAAAGAGTTTTAACAGAGGATTGTCCTCTATCTCCCAACTCATCTGAAATTATGAATTATGTAGATGATAATGTTGAATTCGAACAACAAGATAAATATGATTTACTTGTTATCGAAGCATGTTTAGTGGAAAATGATAAAACCTGGATAATTGATTCAGGTGTCGTTAATCATGTTTGTACTATCTCACAGGAAACAAGTTTCTGGAGACAGTTAAAAGAAGGTGAAACAATCTTTAAGGTAGGGACCGAGGAGATTATTTCAGCCAAAACAGTGAGAGATATGAAGTTATTCATAGGAGATAAGTATATTTATTTGAAAAATGTATATTATATTCCTTCTATAAAAAGGAATCTAATTTCTGTCTCTTGTTTGCTAGAACAAAATTATAAAGTTTATTTCGAAAATGGTGAAGTGTTCATCAAAATGGGAAATAAACAGATTTGCTCTGCAAAATTAGAAAATAACTTGTGCATGTTAAAACCAACTGAAGTCAAAGTTGTTTTGAACATAGAGATGTTTAAAATTGTTGGGACTCAAAAGAAGAGGAAGATTTCTCCAAATGCCTATCTTTGGCTATTGAGACTGGGTCACATAAATCTCAACAAAATTGAGAGATTAGTTAAGAATGGCCATCTAAATAAGTTGGAAAACAGTTTATTACCACCATGTGAGTCTTATCTTGAGAGTAAAATGACAAAAAGATCTTTTTCTGAAAAAGTTCTTAAAGCCAAAGAAACCCTAGAGCTGATTCACTCAGACATTTGTGGGCCTCTAAATGTTAGAGCAGGATGGGGGTATAAATATTTCATTACTTTTATAGATGATTATTCAAGATATGGGCATGTTTACCTAATACACCAAAATTCTGAAACTTTTGAAAAGTTCAAAGACTATAAGGTTGAGGTTGGAAACCAATTAGGTCAAAAGATTAAAATGCTTCGATCGGATCGAGGTGGTGAGTATATGGACATAGAATTCCAGAACTATTTGGTAGAACATGGAATTCAATCTCAACTCACAGCCCCTGGCATACCTCAGCAGAACGGTGTGGCAGAGAGGAGAAACAGAACCTTGTTGGACATGGTTCGTTCCATGATGAGTTACGCTCAATTACCAAATTATTTTTTAGGACAAACAGTTGAGACTGCGGTGTATATTTAGAACATGGTTCCCTCGAAAAGTGTTTTTGAAACACCTTACGAGCTCTGGAAAGGACGTAGAGGAAATCTATATTACTTCAGGATTTGGGGTTTTCCAGCACATATGTTGGTGCAAATTCCTAAAAAGTTGGAACATCATTCAAAGTATGCCTATTTGTAGGCTACCCAAAAGAAACAAAAGGTGGTCAATTTTATGATCCTTAGGAAGATAAAGTATTTGTATCGAAAAATGCAACCTTTCTAGATGAAGATTATATAAAGAACCATCAACCTCGCAGTAAGTTAGTAATAGAAGAAATGTCCAGAGAAACGATAAACGTATCAACAAGAGTTGTTGATCAAGTAGGTCCTTCAACAAGAGTTGTTGATAGAGCAGGTCCGTCAACAAGAGTTGTTGATGAAACTGATACTTCACATCCTTCTCAAGACTTGAAAATGCCTCGTCGTAGTGGGAGAGTTGTGTAACAACCTGACCGGTATATGGGTTTAACTGAAATTCAAGTCATCATACCAGATGATGGTTTAGAGGATCCATTGTCTTTTAATCAAGCAATGAACGTTGTGGATAAAGACCAATGGATTAAAGCCATGGACCTTGAAATGGAATTATGTATTTTATTTCTGTCTGGGATCTTGTAGATCAACCAAAAGGGGTAAAACCCATCGGTTGCAAGTCTACAAGAGAAAATGAGACCAAGCTGGTAAGGTACAGACCTACAAAGCTAGACTTGTGGCAAAAGGGTTTACCCAAAGAGAGGGGTTAGATTTTGAAGAAATCTTCTCTCCAGTTGCCATGATAAAGTCTATTAGAATACTCTAATCCATAGCCACATTTTATGAATATGAAATATGGTAAATGGATGTCAAGACAACTTTTTTTAATGGCTATCTTGAAGAGAGTATCTATATGTCTCAACCATAAGGGTTTATATAGCAGGGTCAAGAACAAAAGGTTTGCAAGCTTAATCAATCCATTTATGGATTAAAACAAGCTTCTAGATCCTGGAATCTGAGATTTGATGCTGCATCAAATCTTATGGCTTTGAACAAAATATTGACGAACTTTATGTCTACAAAAAAATCGTCAACAAAACTGTCGCTTTTCTGGTGTTGTATATTGATGATATTCTACTCATTGGGAATGAAGTAGAATATCTAGCTAATATTAAGAGATAATTGGCTTCACAATTCCAAATGAAAGATTTGGGAGAAGCACGGTATATTCTTGGAATCCAAACAGTTCGGAATCGCAAGAACAGAATATTGACATTATCTTAAGCATCTTATATAGACAAGATGTTGCCTAGGTATAAAATGCAAAATTCCAAGAAAGGAACTTTACCTTTCAGGCATGGAATTCACTTGTCTAAGGAGCAGAGTCCTAAGACACCTCAAGAGATTGAAGAGATGAATCGAATTTCATATGCATCTGCAGTTGGGAGTTTGATGTATGCAATGTTGTGTACTCGTCCCGACATATGCTATGCCATAGGAATTGTCAGCAGATTTCAGTCTAATCTTGATCATAACCATTGGACTGCTGTTAAAAACATTCTCAAGTATCTTCGGAGAACGAGAGGTTATATGCTCATGTATAGTCTTAAGGATCTGATCATTACTGGATACACTGATTCTGACTTTCAGACCGATATTGATTCGAGGATATTGATTCACTATTAACAGAGGAGCAGAGAAACATCGAGCAGAGTTGTATTGCAAACTCCACAAAGGAAGTTGAGTATGTTGCTGTAAGCGAATCAGCAAAACAAATATAGCTTATCCATTTACAAAGGTCCTCTCGACTAAAGTGTTCGAGGGTCACCTAGTAGGACTAGTTCTACGAGTTTTGTATCACTACGACAAGGGAGAGAATTGATGGGTATTGTGATGCCCTAGTTTATTGTATTTGTACATTTTATTCTCTCCATGTAAACTCAACATTGTATATATTTGTATATGTTGATCCACTAGAGTTTTAGTCTATATGGGAGTATTGTTGGGTTTTATGTCCTAAAACTCACAGTTTGTAAAATGATAAACATTTTCTATTATCAATATTCTAGTTATTGATCTCATAAATTGTATGAAAGTCTAAATCCAATAAACTAAGACAAATGACTATTTTATGAGTATTTGAACTTTATGTGGAGACATAAAAGTGGATCGGGTTCGAGTAAATAGTCAAAATGATGTGAGGTTTGGTACCTAATTCTGGTAACACCATTGAATGCGGCCTACTCTGTTGTTGTTACAAAGAGTTGTAAAGTGTTACATACGATGTGATCCTAATTCATACATATTATGACATGAGAAGTGGGGGCGTCCTATGCAATGAGTTTTCATAAGATCAGGACCAAGAAATAAGTCACTCTTACTTTATAACGTTGTTTACTGTTTAAGACTGAATATTTCACCTAGATGACCTAGGTAACTCGATCTTAATCCTGAGCTAACTATGAACTCCTGTTTATTCGGGATTGCCCTTAGATTTGCATAGTTGAGGGTTGGCTCAACAGCGCTGGCTCAATAAGACTCCCATTTAAAGGGTAAGACTGGATAGATAGCTGGAGACATAGGGTGCAAGACGGAGTTCACACCTACCCAATTAAGGGATAGGAGAAATGTTGTTCTCTCAAGTACTAAATCCAAGTCTTGAACAAGGGGCCCCACCCTCTCACAGGGCAGAGAGAGTCTTGTTTGGCAATCGGATCACAAACCAGTTGTTCATTAGAGGATCAGTAGGGACTTGAGAAATAAGACAAAATCTTGAGGATAAAATAGATATTTGACCCAGCCGTTATTACAAACAACCTGTGAAATGTCGACTTGCTGATTATGGTTAAATTAGGTAAACATAATACATCTACAGTGAGAAGAGTGCAACTATGGGCTTTAGTGGAGTGACCCATTAGTTAACGAATAAATATTAATTTAGTCTAATGAGTTTAGCCAATTAATCTCGGATCGTTGGAGCCCATGTTCTATAGGTCCGCGAAGTCCCCCTACTAGCTCGCAACGGACTAGCTCTAGAATAGCGTGATAATTTAATTTGAAACGTTCAAAATAGAATTAAGGGAATTAGTAATTATATGAGATATAATTATATGTTTAATTTTATAATTAAACGGAATAGGAGAATTCATATTTAAATATAATTTAAATATATAAAGATGGATATGTGTTAAAATTAATTTAATATTTGATATTAAATTAATTAAGTTTTATTTAATAATTAATTTATGAAATTAATTAAATTTTTATTTTTTAAAATAAAATTTTTATTTTTGGATAAAATTGAAAAAATTGGAAAACAAAACACACTTAAATGGAAAATGAAGTTTTTTCATTATCCATCACCTAAGTAGCTCACACATGAAGCAATATATTTGCCTTGTCTTCTCCAAGCATGAGCTGCAACTCATGCAACTCTTCTCTTTGCATGTTGATCTGCAATATAGTGAAGAGATTGGAGTGAAAATCAGTCATGCAATTTATAGTGAATTTTACAGAAATTTTGGTTTGAAGAATGGTTCTTCAACAAGGTTGCTGCAGTGAGCTTTTCTCCTTCATCCCTTGATTCAAGCTTATTTTGAGTCCCACAACTCAATCTAGAGCACCAAGAGAATAGTGAGGAAGATCTTAAGGTGGTCTACAACAAGATATGAGGAAGATTGCAGCTGGAGAAGAAGCTTTGAAGAAGTTCTACAAGAGGTATGTCTTGAAATATATTTTTCTGCAGAAGCATGCTTTATATTATGCCAAAATTAGTGAATTTGAGTGGTTAGATGATCCTTGTGCTTCCGCTGCTGTTGATACAATCCTACAATTGGTAAAGGATATATTGACACATGTTCTTCACCCACTTACTATGAACTACTTCCTCCGTTTACCTTGATATTGACTCATACAAAACACTTTCCGAATGGAGGCCACTTCCAAGGTGACACGAAGCGTCATATGAATCTCATGGTGTAAACTATATGGAGACGTGGCAATTGAAATCTATATATCGCATAATAGACTTATATTTGAACAACTTCCTCTTATTCACCAAAATCTAGATTTAAGTTAAAAATACTTTCTGAATGGAGGTCACTTCCAGGGTGACACGAAGTACCGCTCAAATATGGATTGTGAACTCTGAGAGACGTGAGAGCTAAAATAAACGTATAGTATATGTTATTAATCTCCCACTGAAGTTTTCTAATGACTCTATCATATAGAAGTTATTAAACTGCCACTGAAGTGTTCTATTTTTGGTATATTTATACTTAGGTTCTTTTCGGCTAATAAAACAACCCTAAGTCTATGTGGTTTATCCAAGTATAACTCTTATAATTGGATTTCAACCTACGATGTCTAGGTGATAAACTATTTTATTACTTCACATCACTCACGTATGCTCATAAAACCGGTTACCAATACTCAATTATTCGGCCATAATCCCCAGGTAGGAGGTGTTTCGTAACCGTCAACTTAAGTACCCCCAGCCTTAGACAGGATTATATATCAGTTGAGTTTGTAACCTAGGTTTTATAAGTTTTAACAATTACAATAGGTGGTCAACCTACGTGAGCATGCAGCTGTTGTTTATGGATTTTAAATGTCTAACCCAATTTTATAACAACTTTTAAAACTTTAGACATGCTATTCATCCATAACATACATGAGGCATTCAAATTTAATATGACATTTATATTAAATACAAGAAACCCTAAAATGCATACTATATATTATAACAATTATAACATACTTTCAATGCATATTACATGCTTCCTATGGTGAGATTTTAAATCTAAATGGTTTACTTAATTATAACATACATCAAATGCATAAATAATTAAAAACAGATTGATATGGTTTTAGTTTTGGCAAAAAACAAGCAAACAGAAGCCTAACTATTACAAAACAACTTCCGAACCACTCGAACCGCTCCAAAACGAACTCAAGTAGCTTGAACCGGACCCAAACCGTCTAAATCGGACCAGCCAAGAACCATTCGAAGCTGAACCAAAATAGACCACAAGAGAACCGATCGAACCAGCATCCCTTACATATGTTCAACATCTTGTTAAGTCTCATTGTTTAGCAATGACGACCATCGTCTAACATTTTTCCAGATCGTTTAGTAAATCCTTGATTGTTTAGCGCACGCAAAAAGTAAACAATCATTTAATGCCATCGCATAGCATTCAACGCATCGCCCAACTGCAGCACAAAGGTATGTGATCGCATAGCAACTCGTCGCATCACCTAGCTCCCACATAGAGGTAAACGATCACGTAGTGCTATCGCATAGTAACTCAACGCATCATTTAGCTCCCGATCAAAGATAAACAATCGTAGTAAGCAATCGCTCAGGGCTATCATATAGCTCTTCATAACTATCGCTTAGTTCAATCGTATAGAACCAAACTATCGCTTAACACCATCATCTAGCGCTGCATGTCATCGTTCAGTATCCGCCGTAGCTAAACGTTCGCTTAGCTCCATCATATAGAACATCATCGTGTTGTTCATCATCATAGGTAAGCGATTTGTTTAGTTCCACCTTATAGAAACTTCAACACATCGCTTAGCACTTCATCCATAAGATCGTTTAGCTCCGCATCTAAACGATCGCTCAATGCTATCGCGTAGCACTTCATCGCATCGCTTAGAGCGCATCATTGCTAAACGATCGCATAGTGCCATCGTATAGTAAATTCAACATATCGTTTAGTTCCCAAACCAAAGCTAAGCAATCGCTTAATGCTATCGTATAGCAAATTGAACGCATCGTTTAGCTCTCGTAGGTACACGATCATCTAGCATTCAACATCACAACGACCAGCGCCCATTGCTATACGATTGTCTAGCTTTTCTTCACATCATGTAGAGTCTGGAGCTAGACGATCGTTTAGATACTGGAACCTCAACGACGATAAGAATAGAGGCTGATTTTCTGGAACTACAACTCGGCCTCTTCGCTTGTTTCTTCGATTTACAGCTTAATTTCAACTCTAATGACTCTAAATAAATTACAAACTCTTGGGAACACATTAAAGCTCATCAAGCAAGAGCCAATTACAAATTTAAATGAGAAATTAAAGAGAATAAAATAGCCAAATCTCATAAAACCATATCAGTGCACCAGTTTCATATTTCTCATATAAAACACCCACCAAACCAAAATTAAACCGAATTGAATGCTTATTTGATGCTCTGATACATATTGTAGGGTTGTATCAACAACAGCGAAAGCACAAGGATTATTTAAGCATTCAAATTCACTAATTTTGGCAAAATATAAAGCATGTTGCAGAAAAAGTGAGTTTCAAGACATACCTCTTGTAGAACTTCTTCAAAGCTCTATCTCCAGCTGCTATCTTCTCCATATCTTGTTGTAGACCACCTCAAGATCTTCCCCACTATTCTCTTGGTGCTCTAGATTGAGTTGTGGGACTCAAAACAAGCTTGAATCAAGGGATGAAGGAGAAAAGCTCACTACTGCAACCTTGTTGAAGAACCTTTCTTCAAACCAGTTTTTCTCTCAAAACTCTATAGATTGTGTTGGATTTTATGTCCTAAAACTCGTAATTTGTAAATTAATAAACATGTCCTAAAACTCCATCTTTATATATTTAAATCATATTTAAATATATAAATTCTCCTATTCCGTTTAATTCTAAAATTTAACATGTAATTATATCTCATATAATTACTAATTCCCTTAATTCTAATTTGAACGTTTCAAATTAACTTATCACGCTATTCTAGAGCTAGTTCATTACGATTTAGTAGGAGGACCCCGTGGACCTACAGATCATGGGCTCCAACGATCCGAGATTAATCGACTAAACTCATTAGATCAAATTAATCCTCATTTGTTAACTAATGGGTCACTTCATTAAAGCTCATAGTTACACTTCCCTCACTGTAGATATATTTTGTCCACATGATTTAACCGTAATCAGCAAGTCGACCCTTCACAGGTTGTTCATAATAACGGTTAGGTTAAATATTTGTTTACCCCCGAGATTACGTCTTATTCTTCAAGTCCCTACTGATCCTCTAATGAACAACTGATTTGTGATCCAATCACAAAACCAAACTCTCTCAGCCCAATGAGAGAGGGTGGCCCCTTGTTTAAGACCTGGATTCAGTACTTGAGAGAACAACCTTTCCCCTATCCCTAAATCAGGTAGGCATGAACTCTGTCTTGTACTCTATGTCCTCAGCTATCTACCCGGTCTTACCCCTGAAATGGAAGTCTTATTGAGCCAACGTTGTTGAGCCAACCCCCAACTATGCAAATCTACGGGCAATCCCAAATAAATAGGAGTTCATAGTTAGCTCAGGATTAAGATCGAGTTACCTAGGTTATCTAGTAAGCAGCGCTATAAAGTAAGAGTGACTTATTTCTTGGTCCTGATCTTATGCAAACTCATTGCATAGGATCACATCATATGTAGCACTTTACAACTCTTTGTAACAACTACAGAGCAAGCCGCATCCAATAGTGTTACTAGAATAAGGTATCCAACCTCATTCATGTACCATAGTTCTTTTTGACTATTTACACGAACCCGATCCACTCTTATGTCTCCACATAAATTTAAGTACTCATACAATAGTCATAGGTGTTAGTTTATTGGATTTTGACTTTCATACAATTTATGAGATCAATAACAAGTATATTGATAATAGAAAATGTTTATCATTTTACAAACTGCGAGTTTTAGGACATAAAACCCAACATCTATTATGAACGATGTTATATAATGAGACTAAACATTTCGTGGTCCATTCTTATACAAACTCCTTTGTATAGAATATACTCTCTCGCATGTCTAATACATGAATGATCAGGATTAGATAATTTGTAGCATTTTATAACAATTGTAATACCTACAAAGCGGGTCATACTCGTAGTGTCACAAAGATAAGGTACCCAACCTTATCCATATACTACAGACCATTTAGGTTATCACTTAAACATGATCCACCTGTATGTCTCCACATACATGTTTAAGTTACAACGATAACCTTGGATGTTAGTTTATTGGTTTGTGGTTAATGCAACTAAAATATCACATATTTTATTGACAAAGTGAATAAAAATATCATATATTATTAATCGCATAAAAGTTTATTCATACAAAGTTTACAAACTATAGGACCCAACGAGATTTAGGCATCAACCCCAACAATGGTCGCATAATACCCATTAGCTATTCACAAGGTATTTACTTAGCTAAGTGTATGATGCACTAGGTGTGGTAAGATGCTTTAAGTTTGATGTTAAGCTTATTCATGTAAGTTAAGCTCAAAAGAGAGCTAGTGACATTAATTAAAAGTATTTGTCAATATCACAAGGCAAACCCCAATAGGAGAAGCCTATCAACCGTGAGGAAGTAACCCAAGATTGTGAGTGACAAATTTTATAAGTATTTTTCTCAATAAATCTTCCAATACATGGTTTACTTTTAAACTGGCTCTAACGAGTTGTTTTCCTAATGATGTACCATGCGTGGTTTTAGTTTTATGAAGAGCTTTCTAAGTAACCATGTTTTCCTCAAGCTTTACTTTAAAGCAAGCCTAGTATGATAATGAACATATGAATGCATGACCTAAATTTTCTAACTTAAAGCTTTATGAAGCATGTGTTAACTAGAATTCTTGTGATTATGTAAACCTTTTATGATGATTATATTAAAAAAAAAAATTACGGGAATGCTCAATGATCAAAGTCGAGTTTTCTTCCTTAAAGTTTGAGCTATGATGATATGATGAGGAAACTCGATACTAAAGGACTAAGAGAAGGTATATGGGCCCCTGGTACCAAAGATATGAAGGTATTCAAGGCATTACCACGTGCATGTAGGTATGATTTGACATTGGTTGTGCTGAGACGACTCCACACCAACTAAGGATTTCGACGTCGGTAGATTGAGCAAAAGAGCTCTCTCTCAACTAAGGCTATATATTAATGATTTCTGTATGAGCATACGATTTCCAAGGTTTGAATGTTTTACACATTTGATGCTTGTGAGGTTGAGTATTTAAAACTCTGAAGTTTTATAGGATTGATATATACTTAAACGTTCAATAAACATGTTTTTTTTAAAAAAAAAAATAGTTACTCACTGAGCTAGTAGCTAACTCTTTTCGATGTTTTCTCTTTTCCCCAAGTAACGATCAACTTTCTCAATGATAGTTGTACTGCTAGTTTGCCACTCAGAGTAAAAGTTGAAGAGCAAGGAAAAGGAAGAAAAGCTTAGGTGGTCTTGTGATTTTGTCCATAGTTTAGTTATCATGTATATATTGAGGACTAGGGAAAATTGATGAGACTCACTGTATTGTGTGTATGTAAATATGTTGTTGCTCATATGTATAAATCCATACACCTGTTTAAATTACTAAATTTATGAAATGCCTGTAGGAAGAATATATATTATGCTATGTTATGTTAACGGGTGTCTAAGACTAATCTATCAGGTGATGTTGGTAGAGATAGACAGTAGTTGCCATAAGAGGGTTGGTAAATGTTATCTTCACATCTCCTCCTAGGATAGGCAAGGGATTTTGGGAGAGGGTGTGACACCAGCGAAGGTAATTGGATTTGTCCAAAGGCTCTAATTTTGACATATTTGGAAGAACCTTACCGTTCTTGATCGACATATGGAACATAGGATGAGTAAAAGAAGATTCTTTCTTTCAACTTATTAATCCTGATGAAGATTGTTGTGTCATGGATAAAGCCACTGCCTTGAAAGAAAGAATAGTACGACCTCGATGCTATATCGTAAGAAGTCGGTTTCTCCCCAAGTTTCACACAACACTCGGACTCTGACATGCCTTTGTCAGAGAACATATTGGAATCAATCGAAAAATTTAGCTTAGAAACGACAAGGGCAGCAAAAAGCAGAGAAGATGAGAGAAGCTAGGGTTTTCTATGTATATAGAAGTTTCTCAAACCTTTTTTTTTAAAAAAAAAAAAAAGGAAGAAAAAAACTTTATAGAATTAATTCTAGTCAACACAATTGCTTTGGCAAATAAAACATTTAATGATAATAAAACGATAATATTTTTTATAAAAATTTAAAAGAATAAGTAGTAAAAAAGTATTTCTTTAGCATGGTTACCCAAACCCAAATGTCCATTTGGATGGGCGACGATAGTGTGCGCATATGGTGAAAGGATTAAACTTCCACCACCACCACACTTTGGAAGCTCCCTTGCAAACGTTTATATATATATCCACTTGCCAAGCCTTAATTTTCTAATGTGGGAAAATTTCTACCTCTTTTCTATGAAAAACTACTTTTCCTTTTGCTAAGGGCCAAAAGTCCAAAGTCATTCCCAATAGAATGTTTGTGATCTTGCCTCGGTTAGGAGTCAAGGACTGGCGAAGCTGAGGCCGAGGTGGGCTTCTTCTTTCAACTGTGTGCAAATTGCACATTCATGGCTGAGGATTCACTTAAGAACGAAGGATTGACTCCAAACATTCTGATCTAATAAGAAACAGGAAAAACTCTAAGTTTTTCTACCTATATATACATCATCATAACTTATAAAGGATGAGTGAACTCTCATTCTTTAAACTATTGCCTCATCCTAAAAAGCTCTTAACTAACTTAAACGTTAAAGGTGATGTGGCAAGAAGCACGTTGGTAGGGGTGCAAAAAAACCTCAATCAAATTGCCTAAATCGGTCGAAATCAATGGTGGTTCGATCAAAGTAGTTAGCTGCAGTTTGAAGGTTGAAGAAACCAAAGATATTCTATCGACTTCAGTTTCACATAAAGGTACACCAAAGGAAACATATCTAACTAAAGTGTAAAGTGCATGTTGTCATGTGCCATGTGCATCTCAATTCTTCTCAAATCTTCTTCTTCATTTAAGAGTTTGAAGTTATTCAAACAGTTGTAATGTCTTGACTTCTTTTTTTTCGTAATCGACATTTCGAAGTTAGAAGTTAGAATGGTACATTGTATGTATTTAATATCTATTTCTTTTCTTCTTTGTTTCATAAATTTTAGATTCTATTTTTCAGTATTAAAAAAATCAACTGCATTCACAAATTGAACGTTCAAGAAAAAGACTCCAATAAGAGAGATAGAGAGAATTTGAGAATTGGTCGTCAAAGTTTTGAATCCTTCATTTCCACCCATTCTTGAACTTTAAAACAAAAATAAAACACTTATTATAATCTAAACGTGATTTAACAACTCAACTATTATTAGATTAAACAAATACAACTATCCACGTTTTCGTACTAAACTAAACCTAAATTTAGCCTTAAATTTAATTAAAATTAAACCGTCCTCAGAAATATTTTAGAAAATTTATTCTCTCTCCTTGTTTGGAGTTCATTTCAAAAGTTGAATTTAGATTTTAGAATAGCTAAATGAGTAGTACGGATTTCGGAACCTGTCTCTATTTTTATTTTATTAATTAAAAAAATTGAAACTTGTCTTTTCGAACATCCAAAAGAGTGTTCAAATTGTGTATCACGAAAAATGATAATAATTTGCCTTAAAGAAAAACGATAATAATATTCTTTGAGATGTTGATTAAATTGTGGATGTGGATGGAAATATCGGATTTTTAATTTTACAAAAAAAAATTATAAAAATATAATAAAAGGTTGATTTTCATAGATATTTTTTGAAAAAATTAAAAAAAAAAAATATATATTTTTAAAAAATCAAATTATCAAATAAATATTTTATGGTTTTTAAATGTCTACTATTTATATTATGTTTACATCAGTGACATTTTATTGCTTATTTTTTATGTTTTTGTAGATTTTTTACGATAAAACAGAAATATCGATTCATCTCTCAAGTCGATGTTGAACCCATAAAAACGTGAAAATATTGATGAACATTTCGACATGTCGATAGAAATTTAATATTATGATTATAATCGCAAAAAATAAAAAAATCTTGACCTTTTTATTTATTTATTTATTTTATTATTATTATTTTCCTTTACTTGTCCTAGAAGAAGATGGTCACTTTCAAGCTTTGAAATGTCCATCTCAATAGAAAAGTTGAGATCTCAATTTAAAATATGAAAATTATTTTAAATGATAAAACTACATAAAATATTTATAAATTAAATAGCAAAATATTATAATTTATTTGCGATTGATCTGATAGACTGTAATAGACTACTATCTTTGTCCATCATGATACAGTAGACCCAGATAGTAGTCTATCCTGGTATATCGCAAATAAATAGTGAAATTTTGCTATATTTATAAATATTTTGGTCCATTTTCCTATATTTGAAAACAACTCTTTAATATATATAAATAAAATAAATAATTACCCTCTTTAAACAAACTAAAATGTGGCATTTTGTTGCTTTTTTTTTATGTTTTATGAATTTTTTTATAATATAATTGAAATATCAATGTATTTTATATGTTGATGTTGAACTCATAAAAATATGAAAATATCAATGAAAACGTTGAGATTTTGATAGAAATTTAATACATTGAATATTTTTGCAATTATATTATAATATTCAAATAGTTAATCGAAGATATAAGAAACTTTCATTTTCACATAACACGTTGTGTGAAGAAAAATGTTATGTTACATGACATGTTAAATGGTGCTTCCTAATTTTCTCTCTTTGATGGCCGTGAAGAAAATTTCAACCATATTGAAATTTGAAAGAGACCATTCTCATGGAGGAAGTTTATTAAGTTAAGAAAATAATATAATAGTACACGATGTTTTTTTTATGAATTAACGACTTTTTCAAATGGGTAATTACAATGGATAGTATTTTTAAAAATAATAACCAACTATATAAACTCATTTAAAAAAATTATAAATATAGACAAATCTATTAGCGATAGACTTCTATCGTTGATAGACTCTTACTAGTGATATGTACTGATAGACTCCTACCAATAATATAGTCTATTACTGATAAACTATTTAAATTTGGTCATATTTGTGATTTTTTTACATTATGTTATATCTGTTAATACTTTGGGTTTAATGTCTATATTTGCAACTGTCCATTTTCAAATCATACATGTCTAAATAGGAAAATATAAATTAAATTGATAAAAATAAAATTTTAATATAGATAAAGAGGGTCTAATGACCTACCTATATGCCTTGAGGTGTATATATGGGCTTCTTGTAGATTTGGCAAAATAAGTCAAACAAATTAAGCTAACAACCCAAACTTGTGACTTTTTAAAAAATAACAAAAAAACAAGTTTAAACTCACGTGATACACTTAATACACTTGATACACTGTTGAAAGATACTTAATATACTTGAAATACTATCGATACACAATTGAAAATGACTAGTTATTTAAGTGTTTAAAAAAATCATAAAAATGATTTTTTTTCTAAAAACACTTTTTCTCTAATTATTCTAAACATGGCCAAATTTTCAAAATGAGTATACTAAATTGAGTGTTAGTAAGCTTTAGGTTGAATATCTTCGACCTATTGTACATTTGTACTTACAAATTGAAGAAATAACATCATTTACAAAGGAAAGAAACTACAAAAAGAAAAAAATGTAGCAAATATAAAAATTAAAGTGAGTATAACACATATTGCTTCAAACAAAAAATTCAAAAAGTATACAAATCAATGGAAAAAATACACAATTGATAAACTTTAAATGTTAAATGTGGTATATTAGTTTACTGATATATCAAAAAACATAGGCTTGTTAAAAGTGCAAAATTAAAATACGGAATAAACGAAAATTTAAATTTGAGAACTTATCATATCTACAATTTTCTATATGTTGAAGGCACGTCCCTAATTATACATTTTAGATTTACCACTCATTATAAATTCCTATATATATATATTTGCATTGTACCACTATATATATATTTTTAATGTGAATGCACCACTAAAATTTTAAAAATATTTAAGTAGAGTTATATAGAAATATAATTCATTTAATAATTAAGTAGATTTCTAGTCTTGTATGTATAAAATGTTTTAAATCTTAATGTGCAAAATCCAGGAGCGTGATTATACAGAGGTGAATATTTATTACTCTTTTTTAACCACAGATAATTTTGACAAGCTAAATGTGACAATAATTAATTAAATTAATATTTTTTTAACATCAAGATATAGATATATTTGATAAATAGAAACTATCAAATTATACAAAAATGATACATAATAAATGTCAAGAATTTGTAGACTTGATGCTTTAATTGAAAGGATTGAGTTCCTAGCGGAAGTGAGTGATAGTCAGTTACTTGAATTTTATTTGAAAACCAAAATAAATAGAGAAATACAATACACAATATGAATAATAGGCTAAGTAGGCTTTAAGATTAAATTAAATAAGAGAAGAAATAACTTATCCTTAAACAGTAATTCTTCAAGTTCTCCAATTCTTCATTGAGTTTCAACAACTCACTCCACATATTGATTTCCCACGAACGGTAAGAAGAGGCCACCAAAAAGTCTTCCTTGTTATTCTCTCGATAAGGACCGATCGATTTGGTGAGAACCAACTTTTGAAAGAATAAAAAATTTTGTGGTTGAAAGCTTTTTCCATAGAGAAGTTTCTGTGTGAAAAATTTGAGAGAGTTAAGAAAGAGGGGAAATCAGTCATCTGTACATAATTCTTTTCCAGACAGTTCAATTTTCACAATGAGGAATGCCAGAAAATCACGTGAAGAGGGATTAACCACTGACTTCACCTCTCTCTCATCTAATTAAATTAAACTACTTGTTTTAATTTACTTATCTCCCTCTTTATCTATAATTTAAACGAATATTATTCATTCTAAATTTTAATCTATAGTTTTAATATGAATCTAGTTCATATCATTTTAATATGAATCTAATTCATAATAATTATTATTTGAATCTAATTTAAATAGAATAAATCTCCTTTTATTATAAAGTTTAATTTTGAATTTTATCCCAAAGTTAATGTATCTATATTAATCCTACAATTAATATTATTCTCTTAATTAATTTGAATAATTTAAATTCTTTCAAAATTTAGTGGTTCTTGTGTACCTGTTGTGAGTATAGCATGAGAACCAAATGGACCTACCGATTAGAAGATCTGAAGATTTAAGGTTAATTAATTAAACTGTTTAATTAAATTAACCAATATTCATTAATGTGGATCACTCCACTAAAGACCTGAAACTTCATTGTAGTATATTTCTGCCATGGATTTAATCATTACAGTAATCCTTCATGAGTAGTTCATAATTACACCTAATCAGATTACCATTTTACCCATGTAATTCTTCTTAAGTATCACTCTATAATGAACAATCTGTTTGTGTCCTATCATAAACCAAGTCCCTCTCGAGCCAATGAGAGAGCGGATACCCCTCGTTCAAAATTTGGAATCAACAGTTAAGAAAACTAACCATCTACTTACCCTAAAGGTGGGAAGGAAGAATTTTATCTTGTGTAGCTATGTTCCCAGTTCCCTATTCGGACAAATCCCCAAAATCATAGGTTTATTGGGTCGGCAACTCGGGATACTCTCGCCCATACAAATCAAATGACTACCCTCATAGACAGGAGGCTATAACTTACTCAGGATTGAGATCGAGTTACATGATTATCCTATGAAATATTAATCACTTCTATCAACGGTGTTATAAAGAAAAATTAAATATTTCGTGGCCCAGTCTTATACGAACTCTTTTTATAGAATACCTCCCACTCGCATGTCTCTAAACGACTTAGACCACATCGTTTGTAACACCTTGCAATAATTATATAAAATGGGTCGTATTCATAGTTAACATTTATAAAATGGGTCGTATTGCGACACCACACAACCTTATCCATATACAATAGACCGTTTAGACTATTACTTGAACATGATTTATTGTATGTCCACTTTATACTGCTCAAATCTCATAAAATAATCTTAGATTTTTTTTCTTTAATGGATAGCTTTAATTAACTTATGAACTACGAGATTTTAGGACCAACATATCAACATCAGTTGTCTCAATGAACTTCATATCTTGCCGAAATAAAATTAAGAAGGTTAAAGGTTTAATTATTTTGAGTTGTAGTTATTTCTAGAATTCTAAAAAAATTAAATATGAAAGCAGTTTAAGTCGAAACATATCCAACCTTCAATGAAAATTTGTTCAAATTTGATTCATTACTTCGAAGAAAAATCCAAGCGTCATTGTATTATTAATATTTTATTGAAGACACGATCAAAAGGATTTCTTCCAAATTCATATGCTCAATGTGGATTTTTTTTTTGTCGGTTTTAGATTCTGTTTAGAGTGATTCTATCTTTTAAAATAATTAATTCAAAAATTAAAGTAAATTAATGCTTGGGAAATTTTAGTTTTAAATTAAAGAGAAAACTAGTTGCGATATTGATAAATTAATACTAAATTACTATAATTTAGTTATATGAATCAAACTAGATTTATTATTCCATCTATTTACATATGAATAATGAATTTATAATTTATTTGCATATGATTTAAATTTGAACCAATTTTATTAATCTAAATTGTCTGACAAAAAAATTTTAAATACAATATAAAAAATGAGTAAATTAGAATCTAAAAATAGACCCGACAATTGAAAGAATATTATTATAATATATTTATTTAAAAATTTAGGAAGGTTTTTAGAAAAGTCAAATCTAAAAACTAATATATATCAATTTTTATGTGTTAGTTAAATTTTAAAAGTGATTATTATAGATTTTTAAGGCCGTAAGTAAGTAATGGTTGAATTATTAACCAAATTTTAAAAATAAAAACAAGGTTTTAAAAGCTATTTTTTTAGTTTTCAAAATTTGATTTAGCTTTTGAAACTATTGGTAAAAAATAATTAACAAATGAATAAATTTAGAGGTAGAAGTAAACAGTTAAGAAAATAATTAAGATGTTCCCATAATCACTTTTTACGATTGCAAACATAATCCCAAACAGAGTATTAGTCTCTATAGGGTTCTTAAAAAAATTAAACATATAAAACATTTTAGGTCTTGAATCATATAAAAATTCAATGAATATTTGATCAATTTTGATTTTGCCCCAATGTCCGTTTAAGAAAAATCTTAGATATTTTCATTTGTGATGATAGAAAATCAAGAGGATAAATTCATATATTAAAAAAAAAAACAAAAGTGGATGTGAATTTTTGAGTTTTATCATTTATAGAGAATTCTAATGAATGTTCCAAGTCCAAAAGCATAGCCAAAAACATTCATGAAAAATTGATCCCAAATTGACATACCTTCCCTTAAAATTCATGTATATGCCGAATTTGAAATTATTATTTTAAAGGTGGACAGTTCGGTCTCTCAATCCATAATTATTGATTTTTTTAAGAAAAAACAATATGCGTAATTAACTAACATAAGAGGAAAAAAAAACTTTCCATTTTTTTTCTTTTTCTGAATTCAATAATTGTTGGAATGTGAGAGCGGATGAACCATTGATTTTGAGAATGATAATTGATGTGAATTTATCTATTGAATTGAAATAGACAAATCTTCCAATATTGAAACTAGATTATTATTGTTGAGAGTTTTAGTACTTTATAAAGTAGTAAAGATATTGGAAATTACTAAAATAACTTAACACATAGATAAAGAAAATAGTGTGTCAAAATATGCATAGTTCAATTGATATAATGTTTGTGTTGTTAACTCCAAAGTCAAATGTTCAATTCCTCACCCCAAATATTAATTAAAAAAATATATATGTTAATTTTAGGCAATTTAGGGTTCAAATCTTCTTGCCTCTCCCAATTGAACTCAAAAAAATATATATAGAAATAAACCTATAAAACATGGTTTTTTTATGTGAAAAGTTTTAAGCATTGATGCATTTATTATAAAATAGAATCGAAAATATACATATAGAAATCATATGTGTATATATAAATATTCTTAGTTTTTTTATATGAAAATTTTAAGGTATATCTCATTTACTATGAAAGAAAAACAAAAGTTTTTTTTTTTTTTTTAGTGTCTTAGAAAATTAAAAGGTTCACTTTATATACTAATGGTAAATTGTTGAGTTTTATTTATCTTAAAAATCATGCAACAAATTAGACAAATTTAAAACTCAAAATCATAAAATAAATCACATGTTTTAAATGGTAAAACTACTAAAAATATTTTTAAATATAACAAAATGTCACTATCTATTAATGATAAAGTACAATAAATTATAATAGACATCTATTAAACACTGATAGATGTGTATCGTAGTCTATTACGATCTATCACTGATAGATAATGATACCAAAGAATTGAACGTTTTAAAAGATGATAAAATGAAAAATAAACCAAAGAATTAAACTAATAGAGATTCAAAAGCATGCCTGACTCTATATGAGATCTTTTATTATTTAATGAAGGGTAGAAAGGATATGTGTATTTTAATGTTCCTCATACTTTAAAACAAAAAATGGAAATGCAAGGGATGAAATCCTATATCTCCCACATGTCAAGCAAGCGCTCTATCATTTGAGCTACATCTCCATGTTAATAATTAAATTTTGATTTTTAAATTTTCAATTTAGACCCTGTTTGCTAATTTATTGTTTTTTATTTTTTAATATTAAGTCTATTTTCTCTCCATTTTTTATAACGATTTGCATCTTTCTCGAGGACAATAGTTGAATTCGTAGTCAAATTCCAAAAATAAAAATTACTTTTTAAAAATTACTTTTTTATAATCTTCAAAATTTAGCTTGGTTTTTTAAACCATTAGTAAAAAGTAGAAAAAGAAATTTGGAGGTGGAAGTAATATCTGTAGGTTTAATTTAAAAAATATATATATATAAAAAATCAAATAGTTATCAAATGGAGTATTAATTTTTTTAGTTTGGTTTTGAACTTTCAATACTTATTTATATGTATGTATTTTGACGATGCTTGTCTATTTTAATTCATAAACTTAATTATAAATATTTTAAAATTTTACCTTTCTCTCAATGTTTAGCTACCTTTTCAATTTAGACTCTAATTCTCTTTTAAGAAAAAAAATGAATTTAGACTTTAATCTTTAGTGAAGGTTAAAATTGGTTGATAATATATTTACTTAGATGGCATAAGAATTCTAATACTATAGAAATTTGGAGAAGAAGTTTGAAAAAAAATATATTATTCAATATGACCTTCTTTATCGTATAAATTAATGCTGATTTATAAAGTATTATGTGGTTCAAGTTATTATTAGTTGTTAGTTAATTTTAGGGACTAAAATGAAATATGTTCAAATACAATGTATTTGACTACAATTCTAAATTCGTTTTAATGGTCAACATCATCATGTTTGGGGGGAATAATAACAACACTAACTATATATTTATTATTTTATTATTTATTTTGATATTCTTTTTATATGGTGACATGACGAAAAGTACCCATCTCTATAATCTACTCCTAATTTGATTATTATTTTTTTTTTTTTGGTCTCAAACTTATGTGGCAAATAAGTTATTATTTTCTTTTTTTTTTTCAAATGTGTTAGTCACCTATATTAAAGGGGTGGGATAAAGTTAAAAATAACGATGAAAATGAGTGGGTTTTTAATGGTTTGGAGACGAATGCGTGATATTTAACTAGATCATGTGGACCAAGTAAAAACTTTTGCCACAATAAAAATTAATGTCTTTTTCATAAGGTTTCGTTTAATAATCATTTTATTTTTTATTTTTATTTTTAAAAACTAAATCTATGATCACTACTTTTATCTTTAAATTTTTTTCTTTTGTTATCTACTTTTTATTTAGAAAACCAAGTTAAATTTTAAAAACTAAAAAAGTTGTTTTTGTTTTTCAAATTTGGCTAGGAATTCAACCAGTGTATTTTAGGAAATATACAAATCATTGTAAGAAATGTAGATGAAATAAACTTAATTTTCAAAAACAAAATGGTTACCAAATAGTGCATTCGTTTTTTGTTTTTGAAATTAAGTATATTTCTTTCAACTTCTTATAATGATTTTCATCTTTCTTAATTAAGTACAATGGTTCGATTCTTAGACAAATTCCAAAAATTTTAAAAAATAATAATTAAAAGCTACTTTTTTAAGTTTATAAATTTTGACTTGGTTATCTAAACCATTGATGAAAAATAGATATCAAAGGAAAAAATTTATAAGTGGAAGGAGTGTCTATAGATTTAATTTTAAAAAAGAAAAACAAAAAAATTATATAGTTAATAAACAGTGTCTTAAGTGATTTTTAAAAACATATTTTTTTAAAAAAAAAATGTTAATGATTCGACTCTAGAGATGTAAATCACATATAGAAATTAAGAGAAAATATGTTTATTTTTCTTTTAAAAAAAAACTTATCAAACCGGATCTAAATTAATTAATTGAGTCCAAATTTTAAGAATGAAATTAAGATTTCAAAAAGCTTATAAAAAATAAAGTTGATATTAAGCTCAAACCATGGCAACGCTAAATTGGTACCATTTAAGAAAGGAAAAAGTCAATCATGCCACTAATAAGGTGCCATTGTCTTCAAGATATCACATTGTATCAAGCTACAACTCACTTACCACATCACATTTTCAAGCTAAATGGACGATTTGAATAATGTGGTCTCCTAATTTAAATTAGCAGTAGATTGTTGACTCAAATAAATCGATGTAGAATTGATATTATACAGATGTAACAATATCAATTTTATAAGAAGTAGAAAGATCTCACTTATAAAAACGAGATACACTACGCTTCTCATTCTCTTAGAATTGGTCACAATTCCTTACTTTTAGATTAAATCTCCTTCGCTCTACATACTAACTTTTGAACTTACTTTTTTTATGAAGCTTTTGAACTTTCAGAATGTATGGATTAAACACCACACAAATGTACATATGCTATATTCTCTCCATAGACAATGATTAAGGGTAGATTAAATTACACCTAATCTTATGCATTCTATTTTTATTATATAGTACAAAAAATAAAAATAATTTATTTAAAAATTCTATCCTAACAAATTTCTTCTCTCTCTCCACCTCTTTCTACTTTCCCCATCCTCATCTTTCTCCATTTTCCTTCCCCTATCTTACTTTACCATTTTAAGATATTTCTTTAAGAAAATAGGAAAAAAAAAACATTTTTGTCTCAAAGTTTTTGGTGTAGTTTCGGTTTGGTTGGTAAGTTTTAAAATATTATCATTTTATTTTTATTTTTATTTTTAAAAATTAAGTTTTTAGACACTATTTTCACCTCTAAATTTCTTCTTTTGTTATCTATTTTTCACCAATAGTTTAAAAAACTAAGCCAAATTTTGAGAACTAAAAAAATTTGCTTTCAAATTTTTTTTTTTTGTTTTTGGAATTTGGAATTCAACCATTGTATTTAAGAAAAATAAAAATAAATATGGATGAAATAGGTTTAATTTTTGGAATCAAAAACAAAAAACTAAATGGTTACGAAACGGGGCCTACATTTTTTTGTTTTAAGTTTGAGTTTGATTTCAATTTAGTTATTAAGTTTCAAAATATTACAATTTTATCCCTAAAATTTGAGTTTTCTTTCAATTTGATATTTAGATTTCAAGATTTAAACTTTTAACCTCAGATTTTTACTAAATACTCAATTTCGATCTTTAGTGTTAATATCTATTAAATAATTTAAAATAATCGTAACTAATTAAGTTTTATTGTTTTTTACCACTATTAAAATTAATTTAAAATTTTTACTTCATAATTATTTAAAATTAATTAATTGATTTTAACGTCAAAAATTGAAGTAAGTAGAGTACACTTGGTAAAAAAAAAAAAAAATAGAATAGAAGAGTAAATCTTAAAATTCATGACCAAACTGAAAAAAAACTCAAATCTTAAAAATAAAGTAGTAATATTTTGAAATCTAAAGTTTAAATAAAAAAACAAAACAAAAATTTAAATACTAAAAATATAACAAATTTAAATTTTTGGTCTAGCAAAAACTTAAATATAAAAACACAAAACCTCGTACTTGCAAAAGTTTAAAAACCAAAAGAAAAGAAGAGCCTTAAATTAGGAGTGGCTTGAAATGGAAGTGCAACAGCCAACAATTTTGTGTTCTCAAATATAGATCCAGCTGGATATTTGAGGTGGCAAAGGCATTCCATTCCATGTTCTACTTCATCATATAGTTTCCTTTCATCCTTTTATTTTTTGTGGTCCAGTCCCTTCACTTTTGTTTATTATCCTATTGGCCCAATTTCAAAAGCCAAATGGGTCCCACCACCTCCTCCTGTCTAGATTTTCCCCTTTTTGGAATTCCCTCCCAAAACCACTATTTTTCTTTTTCTTTCACCCATAACTCCCATCCATTTCAAATCTTACCTATCATCACAAAATTCACTTCTTTTCTTTCTTTTTCCTTTCTTTAGTTGGATCATTGTGTTTATGCTTTTAGTTTTATCTATTTTGGTAGAGGTGACTCTAAAATACATACTTTGATTCACGTTTTTGTTCTAGTCCTTACCATTTTAAAATGAATAAAAAATCTAGATGTTAGTGGGTTGCATCTATTTTAGTGCAAGACTTGTCATGTGGACATCTTTTTCTTTTTAAAAATATTATTATATTATTACTTTTTACCATCTTGAAAAAAAAAACATATATAAGTGTGTTTATGTGGAATTTTAGAGGCAGATGACAAATTAGCAGCTAAAATTTTTTAAAAAATAATAAAATAAAATAAGCAGGCAACAAATCAAAAGAAAATCGACAATGTTGTTTTGTGCAGTTCGATTGGTGTCATTTGTTGGGTTGTATGTCCTAAAACTCGCAGTTTGTAAAGTTAAACATATTTTATTATCAATAAAGATGTTATTCAACCTTTCTTCAATAAAGTTGTTATTGAATCTATTAATTGCATTCATAAAGTCTAAATCCAATAAACTAAGATCCATGGCTATTATATGAATACTTGAATTTTATGTAGAGACGTAAAGATGGATCAAGTTCGAGTAAATAGCCAAAACGATATATAGTATATGATTAAGGTTTGGTACCTTATTATAGTAACACTATTGGATGTGGCCTACTATGTAGTTGTTACAAGTTATTGTAAAGATACTACAAACGAAGTCATCTAGATTCATTCATGTATTGACATGAAGAGTGGGGGCGTCCAATGCAATGAGTTTGCATAAGATTGGACTAAGAAATAAGTCACTCTTACTTTATAACGTTGTTTATTGTTTAAGACTAACTATTTCATTTAAATGACCTAGATAACTCGACTTTAATCCTGAGCTAACTATGTGTTGGGTTTTATGTCCTAAAACTCGTGGTATTTAAACAATAGAACTTATTCTGGAAATTCAATAAGATGTTATTGAATAGATGTTTTACTTAATTGAAATCTAATAAACCTAAAAGTCCCTTGACTATTGGATGAGTACTTGAACTTTATGTGGGGACATAAAGGTGGATCAGGTTTGAGTAAATAGTTAAAATGATCTATAGTATATGAATAAGGTTGGGTATCTTATTCTGGTAACACTATTGGATGCGGCCTACTCTGTAGTTGTTACAAGGATTTTTAAAGTGCTACAAACGAAGTGATCCTAATTCGTTCATGTTAGGACATGAGGAGTGGGGGTGTCCTTGTGCAAAAGGGTTTGTACAAGATCGGACCATGAAATCAGTCACTCTTACTTTATAACGTTGTTTACTGTTTAAGACTGACCTTTTCAAAGCGATGACCTAGGTAACTTAACCTTAATCCTGAGCTAACTATGAACCCTGTTTATTTGGAATTATCTTTAGATTTGTATAGGTAAGGGTTGACTCAATAGCGCCAGCTCAATAAACCTCCCATTTTAAGGGTAAGACTGGATAGATAGCTGGGGACATAGGGTGCAAGACGGAATTCACTCCTACCCGCTTTTAGGGATAGTAGAGAGGTTGTTCCCTTAAGTGCTAATTCAGGGTCTTGAACAAGAGATCCCACCCTCTCATTGGCCTGAGAGGGACTCGATTTTGTTGATTGGATCACAAAACAATTGTTCATTAGGGAATCAGTGAGGACTTAAGAAACAATAGGTAATTTCGGGAGTAAAACAGAGATTCGACCTAGCCGTTATTACGAACAACCTGTGAAGGGTTAACTTACTAATCATGGTTATATCGAGTGGACATAATATTTCTATAGTGAGGGGAGTTCAACTATGACTTTAATGGAGTGATCCATTAGTTAACGAGTGGGGGTTAAATCGGTCTAAGAAGTTTAGCCGATTAATCTCGGATCATTGGAGCCCATGATCTATAAGTCCACAAGGTCCCTCTACTAGCTCGAAAATGGATTAGCTCTAGAGTAGCGTGATAAGTTAATTTAAAACGTTCAAATTAAAATCAAACAGAATTGGAGAATTTATATTTAAATATGATTTAAATATATGAAGATGAATGTGTATAAAAATAATTTAATATTGGATATTAAATTAATTAGAATTATTTAAATTGTTTAAATAATTATTTATTAATTTTATTAGAAAATTAGTTTATGATATCAATTTTTAAAATTAATAAAAATTTATTTTAGAAATAAAATATGATTTTAAAATCAATTTTAGATTTTGGAAATAGAAAAAACACAAAAAGGAAAAATAGGTTTTGTCCATCTCCATCTTCAATTAGCTCACAAAGAACCCACCATCTTCAACCTTCAATAACTCCAAGCATGAGCTACATCCCATGCAATAAATCTCTTTGCATGATAGTCTACAATATATTGAAGAGATTGAAGTGAAGTTGGAGTGGTTGCAACTGGTAGATTTTTTCTGAAAATTCGGGTAGAAGAAGATGTTCTTCATTTGGATTGTTGCAGTGAGCTTTCTCCAAGTTCCCTTTGATTCCAGCTTATTTTGAGTCCCAACACTCAATCTAGAGCGCCAAGAGAATAGTAGGAAAGATCTTGTGGTGGTCTACACAAATATTTGGAGGAGTTAGCAGCTGGAACTCAAGATTTCAGCGGTTCTTCAAAGGTATGTTTTAAAACCTATTAAATTTTGTTTGAGCATTTTTTCTTTTCTGCCAAAATTAATGAATTAGAGTGCTTATTGATCCTCTTCGCTTTCGCTGCGTGCTGGTACCTTTCCAACAATTGGTATCAAAGCATCATATAAGCATTCAATTCAGATTAATTTTGGTTTGGTGGGTGTTTTATATGAAAATATGAAACTGTTGTACTGATATGGTTTTCTGAGTTTTTATTTTTAATTTTGCTTTGATTTCTCGTTTAAATTTGTAATTGGCTCTTGTTTTATTAGCTTATATGTGTTCCCAAGAGTCTGTAATTTATTTGGAGTTATTAGAGTTGAAATTAAGTTGTAATTCGAAGAAACAAGTAAAGAGGTCGGGTTGTAGATTCCAGAAAATCAGCCTCTGTTCATATCGTCGTTGAGCTTCAGTAGCTAAACGATCGTTTAGCTTCATGTCTTAGACGATGTGAAGAAAAGCTAAACGATCGTATAGCTTCGGCCGTTGATTATTTAGGTGTTGTGCACTAGACAATCGTGTACCTGTAGGAGGTAAATGATGCGTTGTATTGCTATACGATGGCACTACACAATCATGTAGTTTCGGGTGAGAGCTAAGTGATAGCACTACATGACCGTTTACCTTTTATCGAGAGCTAAACGATGCGTTGAAATGCTAATCGATAGCATTAAGCAATCGTTTACCTATGCGCAGCAGCTGGGCGATGCGTCAAGAGCTATGCGATAGCACTAAGTGATCGCTTACCTCGTGCACGCGCTAAACGATCAAGACGCGACGCTAGACGATAGCGCTAAGCGATTGTGTAGTAAATGTCCGTGCTAAATAATGGAGTTATGTGATAGTGTTGGACACTAAGCGATCGTGTAGCGTCTGTCGGCACTTGATGATGTGCGTGTAGTTTTGTTAAGCGATAGAAGGCAAATACTACACGATCGTGTAGTTTTGTTAAGCTATATGCGGTGGTTGCTAAACAATCACGCAAACACTAGACGATCAGGTAAAACGCATGACGATGGTCGTCAATGCTAAAGATCAGCCTTGACAAGATAGTGAACGAGAGCAAGAGCAGCCAGTTCGACCTTGAATTTCGTGGCAAATGTGTAAAACGTATTTCGTGTAAAAGAACAACCGAATACATATAATGGAGAGAATCGTATAAAACGTATTTCGTGGCAGACGACCTCGAATTTTTCATGGTTGAGGAGAGTCCTCAAGTCCGACCCTTGATGCACCGCGAAGTATTCGTAATGCATATGAGGTGTGGATGAAGGCTAATTTCTTAGCCCGATTTCAAATTTTGGCTAACATACCTGATGTTTTGGCCAAAAGGGTTGAGCACATGGTCATTGCACGCAAGATCATGGACTCATTGCAAGATATGTTTGAACGTGAGTTCTTACTTGTCGAGCACAAAGGGATGGATGACAAAACCAGTAGTGTCAGTTGTTTTGACGTTGATCCCACTACTCTCCAAAAGAGGAGGAAAGATAGTAAATCTGATTTATTGGTCTTGGAGACGTGTTTGATTGAGAATGATGATTCTGCCTGGATCTTAGATTCGGGTGTTACCAATCATATCAGTTCCTCTTACCAAGGATTCAGTTCCTGGCAAACGTTGCCACGGGGAGAGATGACTCTTAGAGTTGGCACTGGTGAGGTTGTTTTAGCTGTTGCTGTAGGCAGGCTGAAGTTATTTGTTGACAAGAAACGTTATCTGTTACTGGATAATGTTTTCGTAGTTCCTCATATTAAGAGGAACTTAATCTCAGTTTTTTGTCTCATTGCACAAGGGTATATCGTCTCCTTTTTTTAGTATAAAGTGTTTATTTTCAAGAATGGAACAGAGATTGGTTATGGTTCAATGGAAAATAACTTATATGTACTAAGGTCATTAGTCATAAAATCCTTGTTTAACACTGAAATGTTTAGTATGGCAACCACGGCTAAAGTACCAAAGATTTCTCCTAAGGAAAACGCTCATCTTTGGCATCTAAGGTTAGGTCACATCAACCTCAATAGGATTGAGAAGTTGGTAAAAAGTGGACTTCTAAAGAGTTTAAAAGAAAACTCTTTGCCGGTATGTGAGTCATGCCTCGAAGGCAAGATGACCAAACGACCTTTTACTGGAAAAGGTTACAGAACCAAAGAAAAGCCTTGGAGCTTATTCATTCGGACCTCCGTGGTCCGATGAATGTTAGAGTTCGAGGTGGGTATGAATATTTCATCTTTTTCATAGATGATTATTCAAGGTTCGGGTATCTCTACCTAATGCAATGTAAGTCTGAAGCCCTTGACAAATTCAAGGAGTATAAGGCTGAAGTTGAAAAATTGTTAGGTAGGAAGATAAAAACACTACGATCTGATCGTGGTGGAGAGTATATGGACCTCCAATTCCATAACTATATGATAGAACATGGGATTGCATCTCAACTCTCGACCTCTGGTACACCTCAGCAAAATGGTGTATCAGAAAGGAGAAACAGAACCTTGTTGGACTTGGTTCGGTCTATGATGAGTTATGCTCATCTTCCAGACTCGTTTTAGGGTTTTGCAATGGAGACTGCATGCTATATCCTGAACAACGTTCCCTCAAAAAGTGTTTTTGAAACACCTTTTGAGTTATGGAGAGGCCGTAAAGGTGGTTTATGCCACTTCAGGATTGGGGGTTGTCCGACATATGTGCTAGTGACTAACAAAAAAAAGTTGGAACTGCGTTCGAAGGTTTGCCTCTTTGTAGGCTACCCCAAGGAAACGAGAGGTGGGTACTTTTATGATTCGAGTGAGAATAAAGTGTTTGTTTCTACAAATGCTATCTTCTTGAAAAAAGACCACATGTGGAATCATAAGCCACGAAGTAAGCTCATTTTGCGTGGGATTTCTAGTAAGACTGAGACTGTTAAGGGTTCAACAAGAGTTGTTGAACAGATCGACAGATCAACAAGAGTTGTTGAGGTCGGAACATCTAGTCAACCAGCTCAAGAGTTGAGGCTGCCTCGACGTAGTGGGGGGGTTATGAACCCACCGGATCGCTACATGGGTTTGATTAAAGCCTAAAACGTCATTTCAAATGATGGGGTCGAGGATCCTTGTCTTTTAAGAAAGCAATGAAGGATGTTGACAAAGATGAATGGATTAAAGTCATGAACTAGGAAATGGAGTCTATGTACTTCAATAACGTCTGGGAGCTTGTTGATCCGCTTGATGGGGTAAGACCTATTGGGTGTAAATAGATCTATAAGCGAAAGAGAGGTGTAGATGGAATGATACAAACCTTTAAAGCTCGACTCATGGCAAAGGGTTATGTGAAACCCGGATTTCCATTTTTCCTACTTAAGCAGGTGGTTAAGGAAATTAACTAAGTGAAAGTTAAAATCTATGTTGAAGAGAAGGAAATTTCTAAGTGTTGAATATATTTTCCTTGAGTAGCTTTGAGTAAGCTTTAATTGATGAAAAATTGACTAAGTGTTGGACTAGGCATTGCCATGCGTTGGCCATAAGATCTTGGAGAGATTATTTGGGCCAAGGGAGAAGTTGAAGTGGGAGTGACACATGCCTTGGAGGTTAGACCAATGCATTAGGCTGAATGGATGCGTTGGATGATGGATGCGTTGGAAGGGTGGTATGCATCCATACGGCTAAAGGAAGAAAGTTGAAAGTGATGCGTTGGAAGGTTGGGATGGCACGAGGGTCGTCGGTGCAAAGGGCATGCGAACACAAAGGTGTGCGAGCGATGCTAAATGCCCATGCCAAGCGACACATGTGTCGATTCCAGCGCCCATGCGTCGAGCGACCGAGCGAGCCCTACGAGCGATGCTAAGCTACCATGCCAAATGATGCGTCGATGCCAAGCGCCCATGCTAAGAGACTCATGCGAGCGATGCGTTGATGACGAGCGAGCCATGCGATTAATGCTAAGCATCCGTCCTATACATCAAGGCCATGCGACGTTGCTATGCGTTGGAGGTTGACGATGGCTTGCACGATGGATGCGTTGGACAAAGGACATGCGATGGGCTAGGTTGGACACATAGTGGTTGGCCCTTGCGTTGGTTAAGGCTTGCGATGACTGAGTGAGTTGGGTTGTGATGGTGTTGTGTTGAAAACCAATGGGAACCAAGGGTTGTTATACATTGATGGCTTACTATGCGTTGATGGCATACTATGCGTTGAACATCCAAGGGTTTGTGGACGTATAGGAAGGATGAGCTCATATGGAGGACGTCATCCGGACATGTGGCTTGTTAGGAGGAATTCTTAAACCTTAAGCAAATTAGGTGGGTGCATAAGAAGACATGTAAAAGATTAGGGTTATGCGTTGGTGAAAGGAGAAGAAGACACTTTGGCTTATGCTGATGTAAGAATGCGTTGATGGTGTGAAGAAAAGACACTTGGACATGCAGCCAAGTAGGAGGTGTCGGCTGTGGACCAATCTTGGACGCCTATAAATAGGGCCAAGGACTTCAAATGAGAACTCAAATTCTCTTTAAATAACATAAAAAAGAGTGTGTAAGGACTAATTGGGAGAAGATTATGCGTTGATGGAAGAACACATGCGTTGGTAGCAAGACCATGCGTTGGTCAAGAAGTTTTAAGAAGGGAGGTGTTGTCGGGCAGAAAAGACAGGAAGTAGCATCAAATTGGAACGAGAAGATCTCCCGGATTCTAAAGCTACCTAAAAGCTCTGCAAGTCTAGTTTTCAGGATAGGGCTTCCGGAGAAAAATCTCCAAGGAATCGAGCTGAAGAATGAGGAAAAGACAGAGGGGTCGAGCTGTCGGGTGAGCTGGGCCAGTCTTGATTTTATGATGATTTCGGCCAAACTACGAGGAGTTCTGAGCTAAGATTTTGAGGTAAGCTTCCTAAGACATTTTAGAGAATATTTGTAGAAGGGAAGTATATCGAGATAAAGCCTAGAACTATAAGTAATCTGAGCTTTAAGTTGAATCTGGATCGTAGGTTTCAAAAGGGAGCCCGAGGTGACTAAGGAACTTCTAAAGAGAAAGGTTCCTAAACGATCAAGGTGAGTGGTTATTATGTGTTGTATTGTTAATCTAATTTCTATATATAGGTAAATATATCTAAGGGATAATGTTAAATTGGCATGATCAGGGATCTATGTTTATCTGATTACTAAGATATTGCTTGTATGTTTGTTTTGGAAACTAAAATTGTACCCGAGGTATATAGTTAGCATGCTTGAAAAGGTACTTGGCGAAAAAATATAGTCGGCTTCGGTCGACGAAAAATGATAGTCGGTGATGACCGGCGGGAAATATAGTCAAGTTACCTAAGCATAGCTAGTGGGAAAATAGTCGATGTGCACATTGGCGGGATAATAGGGTACAGGGAAAGTTTCCACAGGAATTGTTGTTGTCTTAGTATATGTGTGAAAGTACTGGGAAAAATGTAGGATCGTGCCAGGGATAACCAATGGTAAAGCTGGGGATGTTTTTATTATGTGATAACCAGCGGTCAAGCTGGGATTTATTGTTTTTAACCAGCAGTTGAGATGGGGTTAATCCAGCGGTATAGTTGGAGAAATAATTGTAAACTTGTGGTAACGTTCTTGTTGACTATGCATTGATTTCCAAAAGTATATTTCTATAGTCAAAGTTATTTGTTTATCTAAAGGCACCACTCAATGGGCTTTATAGCTCATGTTTTCCATGTTTTATGTTTTACACCTCCCCCCCCAGGTAGCAAAAGGTGAGGAGTTCCAGGGTGCTGCTAAGGTCAAGGTCTGCCACAAGCCACAGTTACACTTCCGAAGGGTTTTGCAGTTGTTCTTGTAAATTTATTGTTAAATCTTGGAATTGTATAAACATTACATTGTTGTAATATAAAATGGGCCTACTTATTCAGTTGGTAGTTGAATTTGTTCATTGGTATCAGAGTTATTTCCGCAAGAGTTATCAGGCAATAAGTGTCAACAAAAGGGTTGATAACTGCTGCAGTTATGCCCTTTCTTAGGCTCAGAGGGTAGTCTGGGGCGGGGTGTGACAGGTTATACCCAGGTTGAGGGAGTTGACTGTGAGGAAACTTTCTCACTTGTTGTCATGCTCAAGTCTAACTCAATAAAAGGGGTTCACAGTTCCAAATCAAGAGCAAAAAGTTTGCAAGCCTAATAGGTCCACTTATGGGCTGAAATAAGCATCTCAATCTTGGAACACCAGATTTGACACTACAGTCAAGTCGTTTGGCTTTGATTAGAATGTTGATGAGGCTTGTGTCTACAAGAAAATCATCAACAACTCAGTAGCTTTTCTAGTATTGTATGCGGATGATATCTTACTCATTGGGAATGATGTAGGGTATCTGATTGACATTAAGGAATGGCTAGCTGCCCAGTTCCAAATGAAAGATTTGGGTGAGGCACAATATGTTCTAGGGATCCAGATCATTCAGGATCATAAGAACAAATGGTTAACCTTGTCTCAGGCATCGTACATCGATCAAATGTTGATCAGGTACAGGATGCAGGATTCCAAGAGGGGTTTATTACCATTCAGGCATGGAATCATTTTGTCTAAGGATCAATGTCCTAAGACATCTCAAGAAGTTGAGAAGATGAGACAGATTCCCTATGTTTCAGCTGTAGGAAGCTTAATATATGCAATGTTGTGTACCAGACCCGATATTTGCTATGCAGTAGGGATTGTCAGTCGGCATCTGTCCAATCTAAGATTTAATCACTGGACAACGGTCAAGACGATCCTCAAGTATCTTCGGAGAACGAGGAACTACATGCTCGTGTATGGAGATAAGGATCTGATCCTCACAGGATACACAGATTCAGACCGCTAGAGATTCTCGCAAATCGATATCGAGGTCAGTTTTCACTCTGAATGGAGGGGTTGTAGTGTGGCGAAGCATCAAGCAAGGATGCATCGCAGACTCCACTATGGAAGCCGAATACATAGGCGCTTGTGAAGCAGCTAAGGAGGCTGTTTGGCTGAGGAAATTCCTTTCAAATTTGGAAGTTCTTCCAAATATGGATTTGTCTATCATAGTTTATTGTGATAACAGCGGGACTGTGGCAAATTCAAAGGAGCCTTAGAGTCATTGTCGGGGTAAGCATATAGAGCAAATACCACTTGATTAGGGAGATTGTGCATCGTGGCAATGTGCTAGTCACGAAAATCGCGTTGGAGCACAACGTTGTTGATCCCTTTACAAAGAATCTCACAGCTAAAGTGTTCAAGGGTCACCTGGAGAGTCTGGGTCTGCAGGACATGTGGCATCTTGTCTAAGGCAAGTGGGAGATGATACTGGGTATAATCTAATTTATTGTATATTGTACATGTTTTATATTGTATTGTACATTAGTCTCCCAAGGCATTAGAACAAGTGGGAGATTGTTGGGATTGGTGTCCTAATTCTCCCGGAGTCTCGTTGTTTGTAATGATACACATTGTTTTATGAATAAAATAATTTTCATTTTGGCATTTACTCATATCTAATAAACTAAGCTCCATGGTTATCTTATGTAAACTTAAGCATGTATATGTGATATACAAGTGAATCATGCCTTAAGTGATAACCTAAATGGGTCTGTAGTATAAGGATTAAGGTGGGATACTTGATTCTAGTGACACTACGAATACGGTCCTTTTTGTAGAGGTTTGCAAGTGTTGTAAACTACTACAGATGGTAGATCCTGACCATTCGTGGGGAGACATGCGAGCGAAGGTGTCCTATACAAAGAGTTTATATAAAATCGGACCACGAGATGATTAGACTCTGTATATAATGTCATTGATACTAGAGACTTACATATCACCTAAATGACCATAGGTGACACGACCTCAATCCTAAGTGTTTTGGGAACTCCTACCTTTGGGGGCGGTCCTTTGATTAGTATGGGTGAGAGTGGACAGATTGCCACTCAACATGCCTACCTTTTTGGGGACTTGTCTGATTTGGGAGCTGGGAACTCAATACATAAGATGGAATTCACTTCTTCCCTGAAGCAGGGGTAAGTAGAGAGATTGCTCCCTTCAGGGCTGATTCCGGGGCTTGAACATAGTGGCCACAACTTCTCTTTGGAAGAGAGAACTCAGTCATAGTAGAACTATGACTTATGTTCATTAGAGGGATCGGTGGTACTTAAGAAGTTTGATGTAACTACAGGGGCATACGATTATTGGCCGAGCTGTACTTACGAGCGATCTGTGAATGGTTGTCACACTGTTGATTGGTTAAGATGGACATATAATATATTTGTGGTAAGGAGAGTTCAGCTGTTGGTCTTTAGGGGAGTGTCTGACAGTTAACGAATGGTAGATTCTGTGACTAAAGAGTTTAGTCAGTTATTCACATACCATTGGAGCTTTGAGCTACAGGTTCATAAGGTCCCCTTGGTAACTCAATGGATTCAAGTTGAGAATCAGTTATTGGTGTTGATTTGAAATGTTCAAATTGACAAGAGGTAATTTGATTATATATGATTTAATCGGTATGGTGTATGAGATACATCAAGTGGAGGATTAATGTAAATGAGATTTATATTAAGTGTCATGAAATAGAAAAAGAGCTATGGTTTATATATTTCATGAGATGAAATATTAAAACTATAGGTTATAAGTATATTATGATAAGTTAGTTATCATTTATATTTCTAATAATATTAATTATTGGATAATTATCTCTTTTTCTCTAATAACCAATTGAGTAGGAGGTTATTGGTGGTTTCATGGAAACCGTGAGATAAAAGGAAAGATGTTTTCCTAATTTTAGTAAGATTGAGAAATTTTGTTTTTTTAGATTTCCAATTTCAGAAATTATCGCGGAAGTTGTCAAGTAAATGAGAATTACTAAGCGACAGCTTGGAGTGAGCTAAATGATTGAATAGCTTTTGCTAGACGATCGTATAGTTTTTCTTAAACGATTGGGCATCGACCTATACGATAGGTTCTTCCATCTCCCATTTGCTCAATCGTTTACACGATTGTGTTTCCTCTTACTTTCTGCCTCAAACCAAGTCCACACAGAGCCCACCCTCTGGATTTTCACTCCGAAAATACCAAGGTAGCCTTCTTGGTGGTGTCATACTCAACTTGATACTGTCGAGGTTCTGTGGAGGCCGGTCGTGTTGTTTGGGGTGTTTGTGACCAAGGCGGTCGCTTAGTTCGAGTGCACAGTGTTCGTGCAGTGTAACGGTTGTGTTGGATAAGCGTTTGTGTGTTACTGTGTAGCTGTGTTCGAGCATTCGTGATCAAGGAGCCTTGTGATGAGTTTGCAAAAGTGTGTTACTCTTTTCCTTGATCATTTGTATAGCATGTATAATTTATGTATTTCGTATAACCATTTGTTTCCGTTTTTTATTGTAATTGTAAAGTTCATATACGATTGTAATTTGGAATGATCTTTCCGCTGCTCATGGAAATCATCGTGTTTGATTTCCTTCATAATTAAAAATTTTTAAGATAGAATTTACTGACGAGGTATATGTAATACAGTTATTGATATCTTTATCTAATAGTTAGGAGACCATGAAAACTGTAGTGTCTGATTCAATGGGGATAACACATTAAAGTTTTAAGGGATTTGTGATTTAGCTATATCTGGAAAAATTTTTTGTAGGAAATACAAAAGAATCTACTATAGGTTCAGCTTTAGTGGTGACTAAAGGTAAAGGTAAGGTGGACTCTGGAAACTATGGGTCGAGTAACAGCAATAAAAAATGGAAGAATAAGAATAAGAAGATATAGTGTTTTTTTACTGTCGTAAGAAAAGTCACTTCAAAAATCAATGTAGGAAATTATAAGAGGATCAGAGAAGAAAACAAGAGGTAAATTTGGTTGAAACTGAAGAAGTAACGATAAATCTAGTTGAAATTGATGAAGAAATAATTAATGATCGTCATTTTGTTTCCAAGTGGGAGAATATTGGGATTGTGGAGGCCAAACTCTGTAGGTTAAGTACTTGACCTTGCCTCGGAGAAGGAGTGAATCCCATCTTATGTAGCTGAGTTCCCAGCTCCTAAATCAGACGAATCTCCAAAATGGTAGGTTTAAGTCACCGACCTGGCCACTCACACCTATACAAATCAAAGGACCGCCCTCAATGGCAGGAGTTCCCAACTCACAGGATTGAGGTTATGTTACCTATGGTCATCCTAGTGAAGTGAAGTATCTGTCATGAACGATGTTATATAACGAGACGTTAACACTTCGTGATCAAGTCTTATACAAACTCTTTGTATGGGACGTCCCCGCTCGCACGTCCCCTACACGAATGATCAAGATCAGACCATCTATGACAAGTCACAATACTTGTGACCATTTCACAAAGCGGTTCGCATCCGTAGCGTTACCAGGATAAGGTTTCCCTCCTATATCCATATACTACAGACCATTTTGGTTATCACTTAAGGCTATGTCACCACATACATGCCTAAGTTACATACAGATAACCAGGGATTTTATGTTTATTGGTTTTTGGTAAAGCAAATAGAACAAACAACTGAGCAAAATCAATAGGTGAAGTAAAATATCATATATTATACATCACAAGCGTTCGTACAAACTGTTTACAAACTATAGGACACAAGAGTTTAGGGCATCAACCCCAACAACAACGACAACCATGGATCTTAGTTTATTGGTTTGTGGTTAATGCGACTAAAATATCATATATTTCATAGACTTAAATGAATAAAGTATCAATGTTTGTTCGTGTTTACAAACTACAGTATCCTACAAGATTTAAGACATCAATCCCAACATCCCTCATAGGAAGAAGTTTACAACTCACTCAGGATTCAGTCATGTTACCTATAGTCATCTTAGTGAAATGTATGTCTTTATTATGAACGGCGTTATATAATGAGACTAAACATTTCGTGGTCCAGTCTTATACAAACTCCTTTGTATAGAATATCCCCGCTCACATGTCTCCGCATGAATGATCAAGATAAGATCATTTGTAGCACTTTTACAACAATTGTAACATCTATAAAGCGGACCATACTCGTAGTGTCACAAGGATAAGGTATCCAACTTATCCATATACTACATACCATTTATGCTATCTCTTAAAACATGATCCGTCCATTACAAGATAACCTTGAATATCAGTTTATTGGTTTTTTGTTAATACAACTAATTTTGAAATAAAACATCAAATATTTTATTACATAAATAAAAAGTTTGTACATTACAATTACAAACTATAGGACCCTACGAGATTTAGGGCATCAACCCCAACAATATTTTATATAACATATAGTTATATATACATATAATAAGTTAGTTATTATTTATATAAATAAGTAAATATATATATATAATTTAAATTAAAGTCATTTTAATTTAAATTTAAATTTTCAAAATTAAAGTGAGAGAGTTACAACTCCCTCCCCTTAATTCTCTCCCTCGATCAAACGTGTAGAGGAATGAGTTGTTCAGTTTTTACGTAACATTTTTCATCTTCTTCCCCTAATCTCTGGATGTCAGTGACTTCTGTGTTTTTTCCACCCAATAACACACAGGAGGAAAAAGTTTTCTTCTTCCTCTCAATATCTCTCCCTCTCCTAAAAATTCAGAGAAACCCACAACTCTATTTGCTTATTCTCATCCCCTAAAGAGAATATAGGAGGTTCTCTTGTGGTAGTGGCCAAAACATGGTTTGCTGCATTTTTTGATGATCGAGTTCTAGACGAAGAGTTCGCGATTGGATCGAAGAGGGATCTCACGAAGAACTAATTCTTCAAGGGTAAGTTAATTTCTTCCCTAATTCCTTCTATGATAAGCATGTTGTAGAAACTTAAAATGCATAATTATTCTTCTCTGCATTTAATTATGTGAAAATTAAAAATTGGGACCGATCCCCTTTCCATTACAGATCTCACGGTTCCTTCATGAGATTGAACTAGAGGGGTACTCGATTATTGAAATAACTTGTTTATGTGCACTTAAGGTTGATGTGATTTAAATACATTAAATACACAGACATAGCCCAAGTGGGAGATTGTTAGACGTATTTTAAATAATAATACGTATAATTAAAGTATGAGCCATGTATGTGGATTAATATTTTATCACATTGGGTTATTTTATTAGATTTAGCTCTATTATGTGATCTAATTAATTAAGACCTTAGATTCCTAATTGAGTATGAATTTAATGGATAGAAACTCATTCGTAGTTAATTAGGATTTAATGGGAACTCTAATTGAACTAGTATATAAAAAGATCTTAGAGCTATGGTTTCCAACATACCAAAACAATAAGCACTCAGTTTTCTTGAATCCCAACTAGAGATATCCCACTAAGGCATTCAGAGTTTTGGTTGAGGAAGACTAAACCACTTTAGAGGCATCATCAAATTGTCAATGGAATCCTTTCGTATATATTCTTGACAATTTGACATGAATGATCCTAAGGTTTATCTATTCAATATAGATAAGTAATTATACTAATAAATTCACCAACTAATTTTAACAAAAAAAAAAAAAACTTCATAAACTTATTAATTTCAATAAAATAATGTTTTGCACAAAAATAAGTTTGATCAATGCACATATTGATCATTGAATAACATTTCCAAAAAATTTAAAAATCTCAAAAAAAAAAAAAAATCTAATAGTTTTCTCTAAAAAGTTGTCATATGATAATAATAAGAAGAATAATAATTTATTAAATGCATGAGAGATTTTTTTTAGAAGATAGAGAACTTTTTTGAACAATACTTGTGAAAACTTAATTATGCGATAATTAAAATTTTAATAGTTCTTTAAAGTTTAAGGTTGAAGTTGTAATATTTATTTAAGTTTGGGATAAAAATAGATGAAATAAAAAATTTAGCGACTAAATTGATACAAACCTCACAATATTTTTAATTAAAATTGATTTTTCTCCAAAAAATCAAGGATATATTTAGGAGTGATTCCAGAGTAGTTAAAACATATATTTCATTTTTCAAAATCATACTTAACCATATTTTCAATCATCTAAAATCAATTTTGATGATATACAAATTATATTTAAAGCGTAAAATTTAATATTAAATTAATTTTAAATTATTAAAGACGTGTTTTGTATTTTAGAATAGCTTTGAAAATGAAGAAAGTGATTTTAATTTTTTTTAAATCATTCTAAAATATGCACCAAGGATTATCCAAGATAAAAATAATATAAAATAATTATGATTTTTTTATCTTCCAAAACTAGGTTTTTATATTTGAAATTGGGTTAAGATTACAATGGTTTAAAAATATAACAAAACTATCTGTTAAAAAATATATATATAACCAAAAAATTCATTGACAAGCATTCCTGTTTAATTCTAAACCGCAAACTCAAACATCAAAGCAAGCATTTAAAAATGAATCAACCGAGAGGAAAACAAAATAATATTAAAAAATAGATATTTTTATTCTTAAAATAAGGAAACTAGAGTCCAATTTTTATCTATGATTTAATGGGAAAAAAAAACTAAAAATTTAGCCCTATAATAATTTTAAAAATTAGATTTTATTCTTATAATGTGATAAAACCTCATACCTATCCTTTATAATTTAATAAAACTCGTATACATGATTATTAAAAGGTTTTTAACTAAATTATAAATGGATTAAAAATATTTTCAATCCTTAAACTTTCATAAAAATAACAATTTAATCTCTTACTTTGTTTTGTAATGATTTAGTCCCTAAATTTTTAATTTGGTTTTAAGTTAGTCCTTAAATTTTATAATATAAGAATTTAGTATTTATATTTTCAAATTTATAACAATTTAGTTTCTATGATAGAAATCAGAGTTAAGATTTAATAAGTTTTATTATATAAATAAAATACAAAGACTATATTATAAAATAATAAAAATTGACATCTATTTTGATAAATTTATTTGTATTAGAGATTAAATTATTATGAATTTAAAAATATAATGATTAAATTATTATATAATAAAATTCGAAATTAAATTATTATAAAATTGAAAATATAGAAATTAAATTGTTATAAATCAAAATTAAGAAACTAAATTATTATTAAGACAAAGTTGAGGGACGAAAAGTATTCTTAACTTATAATAAAAACTAAATTTTAACTATACTTAAATTATATAAACAAAAATCTATAATCTTATCAAGAAATGACAGCGGTCCAACAAAAATAGAGGAATTTAAAAACAATGGGAGGACTGAGTATAATAAAAGAGTTAACTCCAAAAAAAAAAAAGAAAAAAAAACAGCTGGGAATGACTGGCACCTCCTCCAAAAATATCTCTCAAAATATTAATTTTTTAAAAAGGAGAAACAAAATATCATCCCACCCAAAAAACAAAAAATAAGAAAAAAAATCATGTGTCGTTCGGCCACAGAAATATTCTCTGTCCTCGCATCTCAGCCGTCCATTCTTTAATCTTATCTTCACACGAATTTTACCTTGACGGGGTTGTTTCTCGACCAGTCATCGACTCACTACGCACGATACTACACGTTACCAAAAAATTCGTTGTCTCTCTCTTTAACCGACTCTTATTATTTTTTAGTTTTAGTTTATTATTACTATTATTATTATTTGTTTGTGTCCGTTTAAACTCCGTGATGTCCTTTTGTCCCCCTTAATTTAATAATTGAGTGGGATCGAATAATTATAAAATAGTGATATAACTATAAATATAATTGGTATCTTATGTTAGATTTGACGAATATACTCCTTTAATTATACCAGATAAAAATGAAATCTCTTACTTTGACGTTGATAGTATAAATTTTATATTAATTAAATTTGATATATTTAATGGATTCATACAACATATCTATTTTTTTTCAACAACAAAATTTATTTTATTGTATTATCCGATGATGTCAATTTTGACCAATAAAAAATATATTCAACCTTTATATAACAACAACGATAAATTTATAATTTGGAGAGTAAAAAATCTACAAAATAAAGGAAAAATGGTTATGATATCTAAGTCATTGTAGAATAGAACAGAAGTCGGAAGTTTATGTTCTAGATTAAGATCTAGATCTTAGATTCGTTATAATGATGTATTTATAGATAGAATGAGATAAAATTTACCTTTACCTCTTATGATAAAATCGATCTTTGTTAATCTCAATAAATTAGGATCGGATATGATTAGACAAATCTACTTTATCTTTTAATCTTTTCTTGATTTTGGGCTTATTTTATAAGGTCTAAATTCATCTATAATATTTAAAATGAAAAATTTATAATATTAAGGTAATATCTACCCATATCATTTATATGTAAAATTTATGTTACTTTTAGAAAATTCATATTGCTTTTGTTCACACTATAGAGGAATTTTCTTTACGCATAATTTTGTTAGATTTATTGTTTGCTTGGGGTTGATGCGATAGATAATAGTTTTCACACTATTATCGCAATAAAGGAAAATTTATCATATCAAATCAATCCTCATCTAACTAAAAACCATATCATATCATTAATGACACATACAATAGTCATTTAACTCATGGCAGTAATAAAAGAAAAATAAAAGAACTCTTCACCAACCTCAATTTAAAGTTAAGAGTGCAATAGGAAGCTTTGAATGTCTAAGAAGTAAATAAATAGAGGGAAAATTAAAAATAAAAATAAAAATAAAAAAACTTATGAAGTACGTGATAATTATAACTACTCCTTAAATGTTCCATTTTAAAAATTGAACCATCAAACTTACATAGGTATTAAAATTGGGTCAAATTGAACCTCAAACTTAAATAATTATATTAATTGTAACATTTGTGTAAATCTTACGATTTAATATTTATCATTTACAAATCCAATTTTTATAATTATTGTAAGTTTGAGGGTCTAATTTTAATATTCGAGAAGTTTAGAGACCCAATTTTTACTGTTGAAAGTTTTAGGTGCAATTACAACTATCACCGTATTTTAAGAATGGTGTTTGCAATTTACCCTAAATAAAATTAACAAATCTAATCATGGTTCAACTCTTTCTTTCTTCTTTCTTTTCCAGCTAAACATCTTAAAGTGTAATTATGCCTCAAATAACATCAAGGTGGGATGGACTTCTTCACCTAATCTTACAAGATGTGAAATGTTGACCCTAATCGAATCATTTAATTAAGTTAGAGATGTTTGGGAGTGTTTTTGAAATTGTTAAAATCAATTTTTTCATTTTCAAAATCATTGTGAAAACATGTTTAAAATTATTCAAAATTACATTTTATTATAAAAAATTATATCTAAAAATATAATATTAGATATTAAATTAATTTTAAGTGGATGTAGACATGTTTTATAATATTTTTTAATGAGCCAACTAAATGATTAATAATAATAATAATAATATTATTATTATTATTATTTCCTTGCCTAGTGTGCACGAAATGCACCTTTCTTTTATGAATTGTTAAATCTCTTGGCACCACAACGAAAAATTAGAAATTCAAAACTCGTTGAACTCACAAAAGAAATATTAAATAATGAAAACTTGGTAGGGTTGAGAGATCAAGTTTAAAATATTATATAATATTTTTATAGTTAAAATATTATTTTTGTTCCAACATTTTTAAATATCAAAATTTAGTCCTTAAACTATCAATAAATCCATTTATAAATTGTGAAAACATGTTCACATTATATTTTATCTCAGGTAAAATAAGACAGATATCAATTTATACTCTTAAACTTTGAGAGTTGCATCAATTAAAACTGTGAATATTAATCCAAATTTCGAACTTTCGTAAGTGTACCAATTTACATTATTTTACAAATTTTGTGTAAGTAAGATAATGTGAAACTTATGCTTTTGAGTTAAATTATCTCCATTTTTTTATAGGCCAATTAATGTAGACATTTCATTACTATTACTTTTAAAAACTATCCATACATTGATTCTTAACACATGTGTAGATTTTGTCAACAGTTGGTTTTATAGAATGAATAATTAAGGTAGATGTATGTAGGATTCTCAAATGAAATTTTAATTAAGAGTCTAAACTGGTCAATTTATGAAAATTTTAAAAATTAATTGATATAATTGTAAGTTTCACACGAAGTTTTTCCAAACAAAAAGTAAAGAAAGGTGTAAATTGATAGATTAACAAAATTTTAAAATTTAAATTGATATAATTATTAGTCTAATATGGGTACAAATTGATATTTTCCATAAAATTTATTATTATTTAACCAATTTTGGTTTAAAAAATTACATACATGAATTAAAATGTAGTTATTTTTTTAGATAATTAAGAAGCTTGTTTTTAAATATAAAAAAATGAGTCAATTTATTATCTATCGTGTATCAGAGTCCAATATAGATAGACAATGATATTTTATTAATTCCTTTTAACGAGAGAGGAGTTCAAATTTTTTTAGATGAATAAAATGCAATAGAATCCAAAATGTAGGGAGGAAAGTTGAATTTAAAATCAATTTGTATTTTAAAAAGGAATTTAAACACAGAAAGAGGATATTTGAGTGAGCCGCGGGTGAGGTTAAGACGGAGGGAAACCGATTTGAGATGCGGGGGAAACGCCCCTAAGGCCTAAGCCCAGGTTTAGTTTTGTACCGTGTACTTCGCTGTTAACAATCACGACCTCTTATTATTCTCTGTTCATTCGTTTGAATCCGTTTCTTTATTTTCTATATTAAAACCTCCAAAATGCAACCTGCAATTCAGAAAGAGGGGTTCACACTGTTTTAGATTCTGAACCGATCGAACCCAATTTCCCCTCTCTTCTCTCCAAATAGAGGGTTGCATTTTCCCAAGCAACCCCACAACAAAAAAAGAAAAGGGAAGAAACTGCTTCATATAGCTTTGATTTTCATCTGGGTTTCCCTTTTTTTCTTCCTTTGATCCCTTTTTGTTGTTATCCCCTTACCCCCATTACCGATTTTTGAAGGTCCGGTTTCGATATGGAGGTGGAGAAGAAGTACATTACCTCTGAGGAGCTTCTCAAGCACAACAAACCAGGAGATCTATGGATCTCTATTCAGGGTAAGGTTTATAATGTCACAGAATGGGCTAAAGAACATCCTGGTGGTGATACGCCTTTTCTCAATTTAGCGGGTCATGATGTTACCGATGCATTCATCGCTTATCATCCTGGCACCGCTTGGGCGTATTTAGACCGCTTGTTCACTGGATTTTATCTCAAGGATTTTCAGGTCTCGGAGGTTTCTAAGGACTACAGACGGCTTGCTTCTGAATTTTCTAAACAAGGTTTGTTTGAGAAGAAGGGGCATGTTACTATGTATTCTTTGATTTCTGTTGCTGTGATGATGTTTCTTGTGGTTTATGGGGTTTTGAAATCTGAGAGTGTTTTGGTTCATTTGGTTTGTGCTTTGATTTTGGGTATGCTTTGGATCCAAAGTGCTTATGTGGGTCATGATTCTGGACATTCTAATGTAATGTCAAGCCGTGGATTTAACAAATTGGCTCAAATTTTGTCTGGGAATTGCTTGACGGGGATTAGTATAGCCTGGTGGAAATGGACTCATAATGCTCATCATATCTCTTGCAATAGCCTTGACCATGATCCAGATCTTCAACACATCCCAGTTTTTGCTGTTTCTGCTAAATTCTTCCGGTCTTTGACATCTCATTTTTATGGTAGGAAGTTGAAGTTTGATGGCTTGGCTAGATTCTTCGTTAGTTACCAGCATTTCACATTTTACCCTGTGATGTGTGTGGCTAGAGTGAATCTCTTTGTGCAGACATTGTTGCTCTTGTTTTCCACTAGGAAAGTCCCTGATAGAGCATTGAACATAATGGGGATTTTTGTGTTTTGGACATGGTTTCCTCTTCTGGTTTCCTATCTCCCTAATTGGTCTGAGAGGGTCATGTTTGTTCTTGCAAGTTTCGCTGTATGTTCTCTTCAGCACATCCAATTTTGTCTCAACCATTTCTCGGCTAATGTTTATGTTGGGAAGCCCACTGGGAATGATTGGTTTGAGAAGCAAACAAGTGGGACTTTGGATATCTCTTGTTCTACTTGGATGGACTGGTTTTTTGGTGGATTGCAGTTTCAGCTAGAGCATCATTTGTTTCCAAGGATGCCCAGATGCCAGTTGAGGAAAATCTCTCCAATTGTAGTGGAACTTTGCAAGAAACACAATCTTCCTTACAGAAGTTTGTCATTTTGGGATGCTAATGTTCGCACCATAAAAACTCTTAGAACAGCTGCTTTGCAGGCTAGAGATTTGACCAACCCTGTTCCTAAGAACTTGCTTTGGGAAGCTGTGAACACCCATGGATGAAGATGAAGATGAAGATGAAGTTGAAGATGAGGTCAGATCTTTCATAGTTCTTATCTAGACTTCTCGAGCATGGTAGCAAGTTCTTCTTTTGATTTTTTTTTTCTCTAGTTTGTTTTATTTTTGGTGGGCTTACTGTTATTTTTCATATTTTGGGCCTCTTAGGATATGTCTGAAATGCTCTAAACACTATATTTTGCTTCCTCTTGTTGGTTCTTTTATTTGATTATTACAAAGTTGCTTTGAATTCTCTCTGCTGAAACTTCTGAATTGATGAAAAATGCTATATAAAATCCAACCCAATCCCATGGTCTGGGTTTCTTTGAATTTGAACTTCCCTGTTTTAGAATCTACAGCAATGGCGTTTCTGAACTTCATGTTTATCTAGAAAGAGAATATGCCATCTTTAAGATCCGATTGTTGTGGGTTACTGTGAAAAGGACTGAGGCTGTCCCCATTTGGACCGTTGTGTCTTGTGATTACGAATCGTTTCTTTTATGTTCCGTTGTTGCTTTGTTGAGATTTTGAGTTGAAATGGTCTGTTTCTATTTTACCAGAAGGGTTTTGGCCCTACCACACACATGGCCACCTCACTCCCTTACTCTGGCCTGTCTAAGGTGTGGCTCACCACTCCCCTTCTCTTCTTTTTAGGTCACTTCTTGGGTCGTGTAGAGCGCGGTTTGAGTGTAGGCGGTTTGATTTGGTTCGGTTATGTGATTCAAGTAAACTTATTTAAAAATTGTACAAGTAAAATATGGTCAAATGAGACTTTGAAGCCTCCATACAAGTCTAAAGAGTACTAGAATCTTTATTGCATTTATGAGTAAATTAATTCCAATTTTGACAAGAAAAAGAATATCTTCTTGATCTCTTGTATAAATATTGGTAAATTTGTTTCCATTCTTTCAATGATTCAAAAGTTAAAACTAAGCTAATTTAGGTCACGTTTAAATGGTAATAAAAGTGGCCCCTATTTGATTACCTTTGGTATTGTTTATTTGTGATTATCATTCACAGTGACCCCTATTTGATTACCTTTGATATTGTTCATTTGTGATTACCTTTCGGTACACATGACGTTCACTTCCAAATCTGTAATTAAAAAAAAATGCAAACTCATTGAGGAGCGGCCGTCCGTTAGAGTTACAATTATTTAATGTCTTTAATATTTTCATTACCGTTTGACCTTAAGAGATAATGGTAATGGTAATTGTAAATGTGATAAAATTACATGACCGGTCATTTGTCAATACTATTAAAACTTGTCTCCTTCAATAAATGTGTTTGCACCCAATTTTTGAAGAAATTAAGCAACCATAAAAATAAGATGAATGATTTTCAAGATTGAATAGAAGTCTTCAAAGACTTTATATAGAATGATGATTGGACCAATTTTGTAGTTTGATTAGATTAATTGTTGTCATTATGTAATCTGATGGGATAATTTATGTAGTTTGATCGGATTAATTCATGTCATTGGATGGGAAATGGTGGTATTTTAATTGGACCAGTTCATGTAGAATCTCTAAGATACGTATGTTGTAGTTTAACTGAATTAACTTTTGTCATGGTATAATCTGATTGGATAGATCAATGTCATTGGATAAACTTTGATTGGAGACGCGCGTAATTTGTAATTGGTCTTAAATTAAATAAATAATTTTATCATTTAATAAAGATGATGATGTGCAACATTGTTAACAAACTTATTAGTCAATGGCCAAAATAAACCTAGTTCAACGGATGTACTTTCAACTTCGAAGTTAGAGGTTTGATTTGCTCTCTCTCATTCATTGGCCATGGCAGATCATACATTTAACTTCTCCTCCCACGTTCTTCATGATTTAATGCAGTATCAAATTTACCCCCTAATAATTAATATTGATTTTGTTATACACTTGTACTCTTAGGTATATCATCGATATACTAGTCTATTCATATATGCAAATATGTAAGTAGTGAATTTCAAATACACCAACCACTCTATTGCTTTGAGCTTTGACAATATATAAACAACGGAAGCTTAACCTATAAGAAAACGTAAAAAAACTCAATTTTGCTACATCGTTGATACACTTTGACAATATATAAACAACGGAAGCTTAACCTATAAGCAAACGTAAAAAAACTCAATTTTGCTACATCGTTGATACACTTTGGGAATGTTTGAGGGAAGGACTACTTATGACTATGATAACCATCTCTTGCTACAATAAATATTATTTTGTAGTCTCCAATTAGCACTATTTTAAAACTATTATTTGCTACCGTTTTTACTATTTTACATTCATCATTTTTTTATTCTTTACAATAGTGTTTACTATTTACTCCTTAAACTAAGATAATTTACACCTCAAACACATACTATTATAATCCAAACTAAAACAATCTACACCCCAAACAAAAACTATTATAACCCAACTATAATAATCAACTCCTTGTCTAACGTCCACTTTATACTTCATATTTATTATACCAGTCATATCACTCAGAGGGCATTTGGGGTGAGGAGATGAGATGAGATAAGTTGAGATATGAACTCAACTCATTGTGTGGGAGGTCAACTTTGTATATCGTCGACATTTTATACCATGTCCACCAACAACGCACTCAACCCTCATCACAATCGATGCCTTGTTGTTCAACTCCGACAGCCAACTTTGGCGACCACCTCCGACGACCACCTCTGATGGCCATCTTCAGCGACTATCTCCGACAACCAACTTCGACGACCACCTCCGATAGCCAACTCCAGAAACCACTGCCTGCAGCCAACTCTAGCAACATCCAACCACCACTAGTGACGGCCAACTCCGCGATCTCCAATGGTGGCCACTCCACCAACTTCGACGACAATGATTTTAAATTATGACTACTTCAAGTTTAGCCTTTGTTGACACATGAGCCTTTTGTTTTGTTGATGTTACGTGACATAAAACCGTCAATAAAACTTTAATTTAAAGCTTAAAAATAATTGTTAATTTTAAAATACATATAAAACATCAACAAATGTTTATATTTAAGTTAACACACAAAATTGTCAACAAAAACACATTTGTTGACACAAAAGTATGTAAGTTCCGTCAAAAAGTTGAACTCCCGATTTTTTTATTAGTTCATAGATTATAGTCGTTTTTTTTTATAGTAATTTAACATTATAAAATCACTTTTATCATGTAAGAAATCAAAGAAACTTGTGTGTAACAACACTTTTTGAGAATTGTCTGTTATATGAGTTTTTTTATCTTAAAAAGTTTTTTTCAAAAGTGTTAAAATAAAAATGACTTAACTAGAAATGTCACATGCATAAATTTGTAAAAATTGCTTAATTTTTTTTTTTTTTTTTAAAAAGAATTGCATGATCCAAAAGTATAACCTGAACCCTATTTCCTAAAACTCCCAACAATACATGTATGTTTAAAAAACAAAAAAATAAAGTGCAATCTATAGTTTATTATTATTATTATTATTTGTAGAATTATTGGATAAAAAAGTTTTCAAACAAAAATATTCATCATAAAAACAGATTACTTAAATAAAAAATTCACTAGATACTCCTGACATATGAAGTCAACATCCAAATATCTAAAACACAAATATATGAACTCTACATGCGTATAAACTTCATAGACATGTGAATTCTAGATATATGAACTCAATTCAAAGTGCCATAAACAACCTCTCATGTAATTATATATCATTTTTATATTTCATATGTGTGTCTGTATGACCATGTGTGTTTGTTGTAAATTAAGCATATTTTTTAATTTTTTTACAAATAATTTTTTCAAAATACACACGCTTCAAAAAGAGGTTGCCAATATACATACATGATAAACTAATAAAATATAAATACATGTTAAATGAATGTTGATAAACTCGTGAAGTTCATGTTTAGTGAATGCAAATATATTACTAATATACCTAATAAACTACTAAAATGTATATCGATGCACCAATGTTGTACCCGAAAATGTGTGTTAAACTAGCCTTCTAAGGTTAATTGAAGCAAATCACATCATGTCATGAGGCAATCCATGATAATCTCCTTTTTAGTTTTATGTTTTTTTTTGTTTGTTTGTTTTTTTTCAGTTTCTCAGTTTTAGTTTTCACCTTCTTTAAAAAGACTTGAATTGCTAATCAAATTGTAATAACAAAATACAACCTTTTTGAAAACTATAGTTCATGATGGGGAATTACAAATAACAGAGAAAAATAAAGTAAATATTGAGAAACAGACACCTAAACAATTAGGTTGAGAAACAGATATTTTGCTATCTTTAAGGAGATTCAAGCACTCTACAGTGTATATTGAATTTATTTATACCAACAACCGATGATATAGATATTCTCTGACTTGTCCCCTCCAGGATACAACAACCCAACTGAAACGTTGTGTAGCTCAAACCACTCTACACTGAAAGGTTGAGCTTAAAGCTCCACAACTAAAACACCATTCTTTTGGTCAATTGCTCTTAAAAGAGCTAATAAGAAAAAGAGAGAAAGATATGTTGAGTATTGTTGGTATATTTTGAGAGCAATGCGAGAGACTTATTTATAGTGAACTTGGATCTTGAGTATTTAATTCAAAAGCTTAGTAATAAATATATAATGTTTTAACATATCTTAAAATTATATTTTTCATTTTTATTGAAGAAAAACACAAACTTTTAACTCAACATTTAACATTTAAAAAGCTACTAAATATTAAAAAAGTTACAACATTCCCCCACTCTTTTTTAATATTTAAAAATAAATATCAAAAAAAAAAAAAAAAATTGGCCAAAAGAAAGATAATTAATAAATGTGTGATTCTGTATTGAACCTTTATTAGTGAATTAATAATCTCTATTTCAACGTTAGTAGTCGTCTCTAACTTCAACCATAACAATAAAGGAGAAATAAAAAATTTATTATCCACACATAATTATCCAAGTGTTGACATAAACTTTATTAGTTAGCACTTTAAGGCCTTGTGCTAATCCCATATTTTGTAAGTGTATTTGAGAATAAGCCCCATATTCCCATAGAGAGTGGCTTCACTCTCAAACTTATATAGATAAAATTTGTCAAGGGTGCTCCTATAACATAACACATCCACTTATAAGAGCTACAATTTTATAAAGAGCTCATTGAAAAAATTCATCCCTCTATATCGTTATAGGATAATGCATCACATCATAAAGATGGTTCAAAACATAAAGATAGTGCATTTCTTGGCTACCTTATAATTCGTTTTTCCCTTTGAACCTAGTTCTTAGGATCTCTGATCACTAGGTGAGAATGCTTATATATGGCTCATGACAATTATAAGGGATTCAATCCTATCCCCTTCGATGAGTTCCATACCCTTTCTTTAGTTAAAACCTTTGTTAATGGATTGATAGCACCGAAAATGTGCTATCTTTCTCTTCTTAATTCAAGTTCGCTACTATGTTTAATATGTTTATTAAGTGCTTTTACAAGTTTCGGGTGCCTAAGAGGTAGAATCGATCATTACGAGCCATTCTGGTTTAATTTGGAGCAATTATGAGCTTAATTCAAAGGAGGCAAAATTATCAAAATGCCCCTAAATAGAGTGTCGTAACGCTCAACCGAGCGTAGGGTTACGCTCAAAGGCAATAGCCTCAGCATTCTGAAGAAATAGGGGAGCTTTACAGTGCTCTATGGAGCGTTGCGACACTCCAAACTTTGACGGAGGCGGAGAGTAGCGTGCACATGCTAGTGCATAACGCTGCCATTGCTACACTCCAGCGTTACGCTGCAGCAACATTTGGCCAGCGTTGCTATGCTTCAACCGAGTGTAGAGACACTGCGCAGCTGGTATAAATAATCTTCTTTGATTTTTAGGTAGGGAAATCACCCACTTTGGGTTTCCAACCCCTTTCCTCTTTTTTCTCCCACATTCTTCTTTGGGTGTTCATTTTGTAGTTAATCAAGGAGATTCTGGGATTTTTCTTCTTCATCTCCATGAGAAGGTAAGTTTTAGAGTTTTCTTAATTTAGAGGATGTGGAGAAACCATAGTAATTTTGGGAGAATTTTTATATTATGATGTATATATCTTGTTTATGAATTCTCACTCTGAATTTACTAATTATGAATTGCATTTCCGTGTATTTGATTGAAAACCAATACTTTTTTTTATGTAGTTTCATGCTTAAGTTTAATCCTGATTAAAGCAATGAACCATAGGAAGCAAGAGATTATATTAACTTGCTTCTTTGTGAAGTCAACCACACTAAGGAATGCTTTAATCAATCTTGATGTGAAAATCATATTGAACAAAATAACTAGACGGTGGAAGTTAATTATTTCATCCTAGCGTCTCCCTAAAGCTTAATGCGATTAATTAATGTGTTTAGACTGGACTCGACTTCTCATGTTAGTTAATTAGATAATAAGGACGATTAATTAGGATTCAAATTAATTTGGCTAGGCACAAACAAGAAGGGTTAAGTCATATTGGCAATTCATTGATCTAAATTGAATTGGAAAAGTCCATTCCTCTAAACTAGGACGTCTTGATTAATTGCACTTCTATCCTTTATCTTCCTGCATTTTAGTCTTGTGCATTTCCAATTATCAATCCATACCAACTTCCCCCATCCCATTTACCACTTTTACTAAAAATGCGCTTTGAGGAACTAATCTTTGGTGCTTCTCTGTGGTTCGACCCCATACTGCTTGTGTTACTAGTTAGTATAAGTAGTTAGTTTGGTGAGATTATAAATTTTATTTAATTGGTGGAGAGATATTTATGGTGTCCACTCTACCGATCTGTCAAATTGGCACCGTTTTCGGAGAAGCCAATTAGTTCTTTTTAGTTAAAGTTTCTTTTGCTTTGCTTTGTTTTCTTTTGTGTCAATTTGAGTATGATAGGATTTTTTTAATCGCTCTTAGAATTCCGAAAACCGAGTTGCAGATCTTGATGACGAGGTAAGAGGGCTTAATCAAAATTGAAGGAAACCGTGCACGAGGATTTACATGAGCAGTAGAAAGATCATTCCAAATTACAATCATATATGAACTTTACGATTACAGTCATAAACAGAAACATACAGTTATGCATTCATTACAAAAATTACAGCACGCATTCTTCCAACCCTCTCTCGATAGGCGGAATAACATCTTCACTTTTGCTCTCACAGGTGAAGATGTCGTCGAGCATGCTTTAGCTAAACTTAATTATTTCTTTAACACAATTAATTCACTTGCTTAGTTCTTTTTATTTACCCAGAGAATTAGGAAAACATCATGGAGAAAATGGATTATTGATGAACAGAAATAGACAGAGAGATGACAATGGTAATTATCATAACATTTAATTATAGAAATAAGCGTTTGATACATGGTGTGAATGAAAGATTAGAGAAGATGAATACAGATGATGAGAAAGAGATTAGAAACAAATACAGAAGAGTGTCAACGTCTTGACACAGATTTCGAACGAAGGTTTTGCTTGCTGACATGTGGAAGTAATGGAGAGAAGAGCTTTCCTCTCAGGCTTGCTCTTCTGGTAGAAATACCTTCGCACAGAGCTTCAACGGCGGGGATTGGAAGGATTCCTTGCTCGGAGACACACCTCTCGGCCTTGTCTCGTGATTATCCCGGATCTACTCTGTAAGTCGCTTCAAACCAGTCTCTCTCAAAATCGATATATGCACGTCTCTATGTATTCATGTATATTTCTCAGGGAATTTGCAGAAGCTATTTATAGGTGAAGCTTGGCTCTTTGACTTACCACAGATATATTGTATGTCCATCTTAACCAATTAGAAGTGCGACAACCCTTCACAGATTGCTTGTAAGTACAACTCGGCCAATAACCGTTATGCCTCTGTAGTTACATTTAACTCCTTAAGTACCATTGATTCATCTAATGAACATAAGTCATAGTCCTACTATGACTGAGTCCTCTCTTCCAAAGAAAAGTTATGGCCACTATGTTAAAGCCCCGGAATCAACCCTTAAAGGAGTAATCTCTCTACTTATCCCTGCTTCGGGAACAGAGTGAATTCCATCTTGTGGATTGAGTTCCTAGCTCCCAAATCAGACAAGTCCCCAAAAAGGGAGACATGTTGAGTTGGCAATTTGGCCACTCTCACCTATACTAGTCAAAGGACTGCCCTCAAAGGTAGAAGTTCCCAAAACACTCAAGATTGAGGTTGTGTCACCTATGGTCGTTTAGGTGAGATGTAAGTCTCTAGTATCAACGACGTTATATACAAAGTCTAGTCATCTCGTGGTTTGATCTTATACAAACTCTTTGTATAGGACACCCCTGCTTGCACATCTCCACATGAATGGTCAGGATCTACTAACTGTAGTAGTTTACAACATTTGCAAACCTCTACAAAGCGGGCCGTATCCGTAATGTCATTAGAATCAGGTATCCTACCTTAATCCTTATACTACAGACCTATTTAGGTTATCACTTAAGGCATGATCCACTTGTATATCACATATACATGTTTAAGTTCACATAAGATAACCATGGAGCTTTGTTTATTGGATATGAGTAAATGTCAGAATGAAATAACAATTATTTTATTCATCAAACAATATGTATCATTACAAACAACGAGACTCCGAGAGAATTAGGATACCAATCCCAACAATCTCTCACTTATTCTAATGACCCGGGAGACTAATGTACAATACAATAAAAAAAAACATGTACAATATACAATAAACTAAGGCATACTCTAGTATCATCTCCCACTTGCCCTAGACAAGATGCCGCATGTCCCGCAGACCCAGACTCTCCAGGTGACCCTTGAACACTTTAGCCGTGAGGGCCTTTGTAAAGAGATCAGCAACGTTGTGCTCTGATGCGATCTTTGTGACTATCACATCACCTTGATGCACAATCTCTCTGATCAGGTGATATTTTTGTTCGATGTGCTTACCCCGATGATGACTCCGAAGCTTCTTCGAATTTTCCACAGCCTCGTTGTTATCACAATAAAGAGTGATAGGCAAATCCATATTTGGAACAACTTCCAAACCTAAAAGGAATTTCCTCAGCCAAACATCCTCCTTAGTTGCTTCACAAGCCGCTACGTATTTGGCTTTGCCAGACTATAGCCCCTCCATTCAAAGTAAAAACTAACCCCAATGTCAATTTGTGAGAATCTCTATTGGTCTGAAAGTCAGAGTTTGTGTATCCTGTAAGGAGCAGATCCTTATCTCCATACACGAGCATGTAGTCTCTCATTTTCCAAAGATACTTGAGAATCGTCTTGACCTCCGTCCAGTGATCAAATCCTAGATTGGACTGTTATCGACTGACAATCCCTACTACATAGCAAATGTTAGGTCTGGTACACAACATTGCATACATTAAGCTTCCTACAGCAGAAGCATTGGGAATTCGTCTCATTTCTTCAATTTTTTTAGGTGTCTTAGGATGTCGATCATTAGACAAAATGATTCCATGCCTGAAGGGTAACATACCCCTATTAGAATCCTGCATCCTATACCTGATCAACATTTGATCAATGTACAATGCTTGAGATGGGGCTAACCGTTTGTTCTTACGACCCCGAATGATCTGGATCCCTATAACATATTGTGCCTCACCCAAATCTTTCATTTGGAACTGGGCAACTAGCCAATTCTTAATATCAATCAGATACCCTACATCATTTCCAATGAGTAGGATATCATCCACATACAGTACCAGGAAAGCTATTGAGCTGTTGATGATCTTCTTATATACACAAGGCTCATTAACGTTTTGATTAAAGCCAAACGACTTGACAACAATGTCAAATATGATGTTCCAAGATCCAGATGCTTGTTTCAGCCCATAAATGGACCTATTAAGCTTGCAAAGTCTTTGCTCTTGATCTGGAACTATGAACCCTTCTGGTTGAGTCATATAAATGGTCTCCTCAAGATTACCATTTAGAAAGGCAGTCTTGACGTCCATTTTCCATATTTCATAATCATAAAATGTGGTTATGGACAAGAGAATCTGGATAGACTTGAGCATGACAACAGGTGGAAAGTTTTCTCATAGTCAACTCCCTCAACCTGGGTATAACCCTTTGCCACGAGTCTAGCCTTAAAGATTTTCACCTTTCCATCTACACCTCTCTTTCGCTTATAGATCCACTTACACCCAATAGATCTTACCCCATCAGATGGATCAACAAGCTCCCAGACATTGTTGAAGTACATAGATTCCATTTCCTGGTTCATGGCTTTAACCCATTTATCTTTTGTCAACATCCACCATTGCTTTCTTAAAAGACAATGGATCCTCCACCCCATCATTCGTAATGACGTTTTGGGCTTCAGTCAAACCCATGTAGCGATCCATAGGGTTCATAACCCTCCCACTATGTCGAGGCAATCTCAACTCTTGAGCTGGTTGACCAGATGTACTGACCTCAACAACTCTTGTTGATCTGTCAACCTGTTCAACAACTCTTGTTGAACCCTCAGCAATCTCAGTCTCACTAGAGATCTCACGTAAAACGAGCTTACTTTGTAGCTTATAATCTCTCATGTGGTCTTCTTCCAAGAAGATAGTATTTGTAGAAACAAACACTTTGTTCTCATTCGGGTCTTGAATAAGGGGCCCTACCCTCTCATTAGTCCGAGAGAGATTCGGTTCGATGATTGGATCTCAAACCAATTGTTCATTAGAGGATCAGTGGAACTTAAGGAACAAGAAGTAATCTCGCGGGTAAAATAGCTATTTAACCCAGTTGTTATTACGAACAGCCTATGAAGGGTTAACTTACTAATCATAGTTATATCAAGTGGACACAATATATCTACAGTGAGAGGAGTGCAACTACTGGGCTTTAGTGCAGTGATTCGATAGTTAACGAATGAGGGTTAATTCTGTTGGGATTGGTGTCCTAATTCTTCTAAAGTTTTGTTGTTCTGTAAAGATACACATTGTTTAATGAATAAAATAAGTGTTAATTCTTGCATTTACTCATATCCAATAAACAAAGCTCCTTGGTTATCTTATGTGAACTTAAGCATGTATATGTGATATACAAGTGGATCATTAATGCATGCAAATTATGATGTGATTTTGCGGTGATGTGTATTATACAATGATCATGCAAGTTTTCCTAACAAGACCCAAGTATAAGCCTTACTAAGTTTCCTGGTAAGTCCAAGGTCGAACACAAGGACTACTAAGTAAATATGCGACAGTCACTTTGATTCTCTTGCGGTTAGTAAAACAAATGCAGTGGATGGTGTTTTGATTAAGAATTTTTCCTATGCGATGGAGTTGAACACAGAGTTGATAAAAGCGTAGAGTTACAATGAGTATACGGCGAAGGGGTTGAGAAGGGGTTTAGCTAGCATTTTCTAAGATTATGCACAAGTTATGCGATCATGCTACACACAAATAACAACACGTCATCTCTCAATGCAGAATGCCATAACTCCTATTTCTAGGACGCATGCGATGAGTATACGATAAAGTCGGTAGGACTTATGTCTAAGCCTCTATTCTTGTCTATCTGATGATGAGTAATGCACACATAAAACAAGGTGACCGCATACAATCATACCTATTTCTAGGGTGCATGCGATGTGTAGATAGCAATAGAACTTATGTCTAAGTTTCTATTTATTGCTTATGCAGTTCTAATCTGACTCTCTCAAGTCTAGATTCTATCTTTAGACTACTCTCTCAAGTATCTCTAAAGGGTGTATGACTCAAACATAAGACACGATGATCGCATAAAATGTAAATCTTAAGTCATGCTAGCTAAGTACTTCTCAACTCATTCAGAAATTTAGCTATTCATGCGAAGTATGAAGAGATTGAACATAGATTGAAATGAGATTTCCATTTTCTGTAAATAAAGTGCTAAATACAAAATATTAAATGGATTTGAGAGCTAAGAAGCCCGGTAAGCAATGTCTTGCTTCCTGTAGCCTTTTACACTGTTATTTTTCACTCCAACTCTGTTCCAGATGGATATTCTTGCTCTCACAAGTGTTGACCCTCTTTCCTTTGTAACGCTTTCCGACAGTCTCTCGATCTTTTCGGGAATGATCTCTCGGCTTCCCAACTAAATTCGGATTCGACCATCATCAGCTTTCCATCCCATCATGATTTATTATGTTGTTACCTTGATGCGTAGTCTTTATGCAGCCACCTTTTTAAGAAACTTCTCACGATCGCATGACTTTGCGACTGTAATATTCAAGCGCGCTTACGCCTAGTTCCTTTGGATCACAATTTTACTTGCGCCATCGCATTTTTCCTTCACAAAATAAGTAAATTAACTGCTTTTATGCGATGGGCACATGCGATCTCAATTCCTTTCAGTTTAGTGCTTTTGGACATGATATTTCTTATTTTACCATCGCATTCTCTCATTATTTTACTTATTTGAGTTGTAATAACTTGTATTTCTACCAGTTATCAATCATGTCTTAAGTGTAACCTAAATAGGTCTGTAGTATAAGGATTAAGGTGGAATACCTTATCTTGGTGACACTACGGATACAGCTCGCTTTGTAGAGGTTTGCAAGTGTTGTAAACTACTACAGATGGTAGATCCTAACCATTCATGTGGAGACGTGCGAGTAGGGGTATCCTATACAAAGAGTTTGTATAAGACCTAGACCACGAGATGACTAGACTCGGTATATAACGCTATTGATACTAGAGACTTTCATCTCACCTAAACGTCAATAGGTGACATGACCTCAATCCTGAGTGTTTTGGGAATTGAGTGTCACACCTCGTCCCAAACTACTCTCTGAGCTTAGGAAAGGATTGCAGCAGTTATCAACCATTTTGTTGACACTTACTGCCTAATAACTCTTGCGGAAATAACTCTAACACCAATGTATAAACTCAAATACAGCGGATGTCTCTATGGCAGAAATTTATTAATTAAAAAACACAACATATTTAGAGTAATTACATTACTAGTTTCACAAGTCTCGATGCCCAAAACCCTAGTCCCTACATGAATAACTGTAACATGTGTACAATATTTACAGTAACCACCTAACAGACGGGTTACAATATCTTTTTCTTGTAGTGGCAGAGCAAATGCAAAGCTATCTCATGAGGATTTGACTGTTACCTGGGGGAAAGGAAAATATTTGAAAATGGGGTGAACTTGCTAGCTCAGTGAGTGACTTAAGAAAGAAAACTGATTCTCATGCAATAGTCTAAATAAAGAGATTAAAATGAAATATAAACTTCTACAGTAACCTTGTACTGCAGTATAAACATTTTCCAAGCATAAAACATATAAAGTTGTTTTTATCAGAAAACATTAAAACTGTTTCTTAGTTGAGAATAACCCTGCTGCAGTTAAATCCCAACATCAACTGCTAGTCAGAGAGAATCCTTTTGCTCAATCTCTGACTTTAACTCCCTACGTACACGGGGCCATACTAAGTACCGTCATATTTCTAGGTACTTCTGCTCAGATACCTTCTCTAAACTTATCCTTCAGTATCGAGTTACTCGGATACCTTTTCAATTATCCTTCGGTATCGCGTATCAAGTAGAACTTGGTATAAATGACTTTCTCTTTAAAGCATGTAAAGCATAATGCATAGAAAACATGTCTTTAAAGATACTAACGCATGCTGGGTGTATTTAAATACACATAAATAGCTTTGTAATAATTTTTTCATACATGCATGCGTTTAAAACATAACTCATGGTTTGCTTGGAAATCACTTTGTAAAACTAGCTGGCATGAGAATAAGTTTTCTTTAAAACATGGTTTCTTTACAATATTGTAAATATTTAGTCAAATATTTTAGTCACTCACCTTGATCGTCTAGGAATTTTTCTCTCTAGAAGTTCTTTGTTTACCTCGGGCTCCCTATTGAACCCCTAAAATTCAGATTTAATTTAAAGCTTAGATTACTCATAGTTCTAAGACTTATCTCGTGATACTTCCCTCTGTAAACACGCTCTGCAATGTCTTAGGAAGATTACCCTAAAATCTGAGCTCAGAACTCTTCGTGGTTTGGCCGGAATCACAAAACCTTAAAGACTGGCCCAAGCTTACTTGACAACTTGACCCTACTGTCTTTTTCTCAGTTTCCAGCCCGATCCCTTGAGCTTCTTCTTCAACAGCCCTATCCTGAAAACTAGACTCGCGGAGCTTTCAGTTGGCTTTGAAATCACTCCAAACGCATGAGTATACTGGGAGAACTTCTCGTCCCAAGTTGACATTATTTTCAGACTTCACTGTCTAACTGCGTCTTCTTTTTGAAGTTTTATAATCAACACATAGATTGCTATCAACGCGTATTTAATAAGCTTCACGTTCTTCTTAATGTCTTTTGAATTGTGATCTGAAAAGAAGTCCTTGGCCCTATTTATAGACGTCCAAAAACTCTCCAAGGTCGACACCTCCTACTTGGCTGCATGTCCAAGTGTCTTTTCCCCACACTATCAATGCAATGTTCAATCACCGAAAACTAAGATGTCTTCTTCATTCTTAGCCAACACAAAATGCTGAATTTTGCATGTCTTCTTGTGCATCCACCTCATTTACTTAAGGCTTAAGATTTTATCCCAACAAGTCACATGTTAGGATGACGTACTTGCATGCGTCCATCCAACCTCATATGTGTTAACCACAAATGTGCCCATCCATTTGCCGCAACCTACCTATGTCCGGACACCATTCAATTGGCGCATGCGTCCATTCAATCTTATCTTGTGCATCTAATCGACGTAACTTAGTCACATATGCTAGATGCTCATAAAGCTCATCTTTGGTCACATATCCTTCTCCTTCGCATGGCTTACCTTTGCCCTATGCGCTCAACTAGGATAATGACCAACACTCCTTCAACGCATACTACTGGCTTGTCCTATGCGCCCACATACCTTCGGATGTCCAACGCATAACACATCACTTACGCATACCACCGCGTAGCACTGCCGCATCCATCGCATCTATCGCTGTATACCATCGCTTAACACTGCCGCGTACATCGCCGCATGCCTCGCATTACATCACCGCATGCCCTCGCACCGCGTCACCGCATACTATCAACGCATTTCCTTCGGCCGCATACACGCATACCATCGTGTCCAACGTTCAGCACCCTTGGATACGCAACTTGAGGCTGTCGCATGTGTTGTTCTAACCTCTCAAGACGTTGACTGCCGCATGCGTTGTTCTTGGCCACACTTTGGCTTCCTTCAACGCCCCAAATAACCTCTAAATGATCAAGGCCAACGCATGGACAACACTTAATCAATTTTCTAACTTCCAACGCATGGGTTATACTTAGCCAAATTTTCCAAGTTTTCCCCAAGAGTCAAGTTTTCAAATTCACACTTTTCTTCTAATTTTTCACCCTTTTCTCTACCATTACACATTAAATTCCATATCAACCTACTCACCATATTGGTCTCAGTAGGGAACATACTCAAGTAGAGAAATTAGGGTTTAGAATTCACATTTACCTCCCCCTTATGAAAATTTCATCCTCAAAATTTGTTACAAGTCCGTCAATTAAACAATTGTGGATACTTGTTTCTTATTTGCTCTTCAACTTCCCATGTTGCTTCTTCCGTGCTATGGCTTCGCCATAGTACCTTTACCAATGGGATTGTATTTTTTCTTAAGACTTGTTCTTTTCTATCAAGAATCTCCACTAGTTCTTCTTCGTAAGACAAATTCTCTTTCAATTGTACTGGTTGCTCAGGCAACACATGGGTAGGATCTGACACATAATTTCTAAGCATTGCCATATGAAACACATCATGGATACGAGATAACGCTGGAGGTAAATCCAACCGATACGCCATTAGGCCAACTCTTTCTATTATCTCGTAAGGTCCAATATACCTCGGGCTTAACTTCCCTTTCCTACCAAACTTGAGTATTCCTTTCCACGGAGATAACTTAAGAAATATTATATCACCCACTGCAAATTCCAATTCTTTTCTCCGCTTATCGGCATAACTCTTTTGCCTGTCTCGAGCTGTCTTAAGATTATCTCTTATAATCTTAACACTGTCTGATGTCTGCTGAACAAGTTTTAGACATAGTAATTTCCTTTCACCGACTTCATTCCAACATATCGGAGTTTTACATGGTCTTCCGTATAGTGCCTCATACGGTGCCATTCCGATATTTGAATGGTAACTGTTGTTATACGTAAATTCGATCAATGACAGATGCGTATCTCAACTGCCCTTGAACTGCAATACACATGCTCTCAGCATGTCCTCTAATGTCTGAATTGTCCGCTCAGACTGACCATCCGTCTGTGGATGAAAAGTTGTACTGAAATATAACTTGGTACCCATAACTTTCTGTAAGCTAGGTTAAAACTTCGATGTACATCTAGAATCTTGATCTGATACAATCGAAACTGGAGCCCCAAACTGACTCAAAATTCGATCAACATACAACTTAGCTAATTGGTCTAGGATAAAAGTAATTTTAACAGGTAAAAACTTAGCTGTCTTTGTTAATCTATCCACAATTACCCATATACCATCATAGCTCGCTGGTGTCCTAGGTAGCCCAAATAGGAAATTCATCGTAACATGCTCCCATTTCCACTCTGGTACTAGAAGTGGATTAAGCAATCATGCTGGCCTCTGTCTTTCTGGCTTAACTTGTTGACATACTAAACACCTGTCAACATACTCTGCTATTTCTCTTTTCATACCAAGCCACCAGTACGATCTCTTTAATGTACATCTTTGTACTGCCTAGATGCATAGCATAAGCCGAACTATGTGCTTCTTCCAGAATACCCTATTTAAGTGCTAAGTTATTAGGTACACATACCCTACCTTCTTTTAATAGCACTTTGTCTGCTCTTAACTGGTAGTCTGTCCTTAGACCTTTACCTACTTCTTCAACTAACTTCTGAAGATCAGAATCTTTTAACTGATCATGTAGAATATCTTCTACGAGAGTAGGACGTACTTGAAATGAAGTAGTAACCTTCTTGTTTGACCAACTGATAATGCTGCCTAAGCATTATATAACTCATGTATCAGTGCACCTTTCACTAAACAGATAGTAGCTCTGGCTGATCTGATCTTTCAACTTAGAGCATCGGCTACCACATTTGCTTTACCTAGGTGGTAATCAATTGTACAGTCATAATCTTTGATCAACTCGATTCACCTTCTCTGTCTCAAGTTTAGCTATTTCTGATCAAAGATATATTTCAGACTTTTATGATCGGTGAATATATAATAACACTCACCAAACAGGTATTGTCTCCACAAGTTTAGAGCCAACATATCTGCTGCTAACTCTAAATCGTGCGTAGGGTAGTTACATTCATGCTTTTTTAATTGATGAGAAGCATAGGCTACTACCTTTCCTTCCTACATCAGCACACATCCTAACCCTTGTCGGGATGCATCACCATAAACCTTAAACTCTTTACCTGGTGTAGGTAAAGTTAACACTGGTGCTGATACTAACCTCTGTCAACTCTTAAAAACTGTGCTCACATTCTGGCGACCACTCAAACTTCGCATCTTTTCTGGTCAGGTTTGTCAATGGCAGAGTTATCTTAGAAAAGCCTTCCACAAATCTCTTGTAATAACCTGCTAAACCCAGAAAAATGCGTACTTCATGTTCATTCATGGACCGTTCCCAGTTAACTATTTCTTCTATCTTTTGGGAAACTACGCTAACTCCGTCAGCTGAAACTATATACCCAAGGAATACGACTTGGTTTAACAAAAAATCACACTTACTAAACTTGGCATATAACTTCTTTTCCCTTAACATTTGCAATATCATCCTCAGATGTTCTTTGTGCTTCTCTGCACTACTAGAATATACTAGTACATCGTCTATGAAAACTATTACAAACTAGTCCAGATAAAGATGAAATATCCTATTCATCAAATCTATAAATACCGCAGGAGCATTCATCAATCTAAACGCCATTACTAGGAACTCATAATGTCCATACCTAGTTCTGAATGCAGTCTTTGGAACATCTGTGTCCTTCACTCTCAACTGGTGATAACCTGATCTCAAATCTATCTTAGAGAACACCGTGACTCCCTTTAACTAGTCGAAAAGATCATCTATACGAGGCAATGGGTACTTATTCTTAATGGTCACCTTATTCAACTGTCTATAGTCTATCATAATCTAAGAGTACCATCTTTCTTCTTGACAAACAAGACTGGCGCTCCCCAAGGCGACACACTGGGTCTAATGTACCTCTTATCCACAAGTTCCTGTAACTGAACTTTTAACTCCTTTAGTTCTGCTAGTGACATCCTATATGATGCCTGGGATATAGGTGTTGTACCTGGAATTAACTCAATGGTGAACTCTATTTTCCTGTCAGGTGGTAAGTCTGGTAAGTCTTCAGGGAACACATCTAAGAATTCTTGTACCACAAGTACATCCTCAGGTCTCAGCTTCTTATCCTGTGAAACTGCTACATAGGCTAAATAAGCTTCACATCCCTTACTCAGCAGCTTCCTAGCCTTCACTGCTGATATTAAACTTCTTGGAAGTATTCTTTTACTTCCTATCAGGGTTATTTCTTTTTCACCTGGTTTCTTAAACACTATTTCTTTCTTAAAACAATCCACAATGGCATAGTGTTTACTTAGGAAATCCATACCTAAGATAACATCAAACTCTAGTCATTCTAGTGGAATCAAGTCAACCCATAAACTTTGATTTCCAAGAATTACTTCACAATTCCTATAATACTCATGTACAACTAGAGTATCTCCTACAGGCGTAGAGATAAACAAATCCTCATTCATACGCTCAAGCACTCTATCTATATGCAATGCACACATGCTAGATATGAATGAGTGCGTAGCACCAGGATCAAATAACGCATAAGCGGACTGATTACATAAAATTATCGTACCAGTTACGACATCTGGAGCCTCTTCCACTTCCTGGTGTGTCGCAGCGTATACTCTACCCTGTTGCTGTTGAGGTCGTCCAGCTACCCTTTCTACTTAGCTGTACCGGATCCCTCACCTCTGGCTCCGGTCGCTCTAGATTGGTCTACAATCTGGGTAACTTCTCTTTATTCACCTTGTGCTCCATGACCTAGCTGGGGACAATCTTTCTTGAAGTGCCCCGCTTGTCCGCACTGAAAGCACACATTCCTGTTGCCATAACATATTCCTATATAGTGCTTACCATAATTTGCACATAGTGGTTTCCTTCCTGTACTAGCTACTGACTCGCTAGTACGACCTGATACTGATCTACTACTCGATCCAGCTGCAGGTCTTGACCTTTTTCGACCTGAACCTTGTTGGCTCGTGCCTCTAAAACTTCTCATACCTGACTGTCTAGAGAACGGGGGTCTAAAACTCTTACCTCTCGTTTCTCCAGGCATCTTGAACTGTTCCACATCTGGCTGGAGTATATCTTCCCTCGCTACACTCTGCTCTACTCTGATAACGGTCTCAACTAACTGATTGAAATTCTCCCAATTAGATTTAGAGGTAACGAGTGTACATATCTTTCTTCTTAAACCATTCTCAAATCTTCTGCATCTCTCTTTTTCTTCTGCATCTCTCTAACACCAATGTATAAACTCAAATACAGCGGATACCTCTATGGCCAAAATTTATTAATTAAAAAACACAACATATTTAGAGTAATTACATTACTAGTTTCACAATTCCCGATGCCTGATGCACGAAAATTAGACGCCAATTTTACTTGACAACCAACTTCCCTTGGACGCATTATGCGATGCATGTTCCTAAGATGTACGTTGATAGTCATGCGTCGATGGTCATGCGTTGGAATGAATAATGCGTTAACGAATATATGTGATGACCATGCGTCCTACCACAAGTTTTCTTTCGTTCACGCCAAATATAACATGAACGCGAGTTTCTCGGGTAATCTGAGGTCGAACATAGAGACTTGTAACTATATGTTTGCGGTGATTGTGCATGCGACAGTTGAATAAAAGAATGGAGGGGATGTTGTTAAGTTAATCCTACTCCTACTCCTATTTATCAGACAAAGCAATGAAAATATGCATGAAAGGTAGAAATGCGACAAACCTTGATATGAAATAAATGAATGGGAAAATGGATCAAATGAGGAGATGTTTTTATTGAAACCCTTAAGAGTGACCACAAGGAAACCTTAGTTAGCGCCAGGCTATGCGATCATGTTACAACCATACATAACAAGTCATTTTCCAATGGAAATGCGGTGCTCCTAATTCTAGGATGCATGTGTTGAACACAAAGTGTCCATAGAGTTTATTCCTAAGTTTTTACTCTTGTCCTATGTGATGATGCAAAATGCATGAAAGCAAGGTGACCGCATTCAATCGTATCCTATCTCTAGGATGCATGCGATGTGTTAATAACAAATAGTGTTCATACCTAAGTACCTATCTCTTGTTTTATGTGTTCTAATCTGGCTCTCCCAAGCCTAGATTCTGACTTGACCTTACCAAGCCTAGATCCTGTCCTTAGACTACCCTCCCGAGTATCCCTAATAGACGAATGAAGCATACATAATACAAGACAATCGCATAAGCTTCGCTGACCTACGGTTGCTACTATCCTTAGTGAACAACGCATACCTTGCTTACTGCATCCAACCATTTACCCTCTCGGACAGTTGATTGTTGTTGACTTCACTCACAGACAATCAATGCGTTAGCCCATAGACAGACGTTGCAGCAGCTTCACACTAAGCAAATAAGATTACTTACATACTCGTACAATGCACACCTCTCGGTGGGTTGCTACATGTTTCATATCCCTAATCCACATGACTAAGTATGCAATACCCAAGCAATCCCACTAAGTGTTACAATGAAAGTAAAGATGCTAAGCAAGAAGATGGAGATGAAGTCGAAGGAAAAGAGAAATGCATTGAAAACACATTGTATTAATTTCTTAATTCCAAAATGTCATACAAGACAATATAGAAAAAGAAAGGAAAAAGAAATGTCTGGCTGGAAACAAATGCTTCCAGCGGATGTGCGTCAAGTTTGCCGGTGGTGCCATGGATGGGTGGAGGAGCTGAACGGCGTGGTAAGTAAAATGTCGGCATCAACTTTGGATTTTCTCGAGGTAGATGCGTTGATGCGTTCATTCCACCAACTTTGCATTGATCCCATTAGAATGCGTTGTCACGTAGCCTCAGTCATTCAATGGCCGCATTCACTTAACATCGCAACTCTACATGATGACCGCAATCATTTGACGAGCGCAACTCCCATGCGATGGACGCATATGGATAATTACCGCAACATCTATGCGTTGATCGATGTGTTTGCCTTGTGATGGGGTGTTTCTCCGCATGCGGCCATCTAAGCGATGGTCCGATTTCCGTGTTTGTGTTCATTTCCTGCATTGACTACAAAAATAGAACATTGGACGCATAATTAATGCAAAGTAATGGGTTAGCTGAGATTCGATATGCTGCTCGATGCAAATTCTTTTCCTCATGAATTCCTAGCATGATCGACACATATTCTGCCTAACAACCTTTATAATTCTAAGTAAAAGGCTTAAGATGACATGCATATCTGCATGTCATCAATGCCCAAAACCCTAGTCCTTACATGAACAACTGTAACATGTGTACAATATTTACAGTAACTACCTAACAGACGGGTTACAATATCTTTGTCCTGTAGTGGTAGAGCAGATGTAAAGCTATCTTCTGAGGATTTGACCGCTACCTAGGGGAAAGAAAAACATTTGAAAACGGGGTGAGCTTACTAGCCCAATGAGTAACTTAAGAAAGAAAACTGATTCTCATGCAATAGTCTCAATAAAGAGATTAAAATGAAATATAAACTTCTACAGTAATCTTGTATTGCAGTATAAACATTTTCCAAACATAAAACATATAAAGTCGTTTTTATCAGAAAACATTAAAATTGTTTCTTAGTTGAGAATAACCCTGATGCGGTTAAATCCCAATATCAACTGCTAGTCAAGAGAGAACCCTTTTGCTCAATCTTTGACTGCTAGTCAAGAGAGAACCCTTTTGCTCAATCTCTGACTTTAACTCCTACCTGCACGGGGCCATGTTGAGTACTGTCATATTTCTGGGTACTTCTGCTCAGATACCTTCTCTAAAATTGTCCTTCAGTATCGAGTTGCTCGGATACCTTCTCAATTGTCCTTCGATATCATGTTTCAAGTAGAACTAGTCATAAATAACTTTCTCTTTAAAGCATGTAAAGCATAATGCATAGAAAACATGTCTTTAAAGATACTAACGCATGCTGGGTGTATTTAAATACACATAAATAGCTTTGTAATAATGTTTTCATACATGCATGCGTTTAAAACATAACTCATGGTTTGCTTGGAAATCACTTTGTAAAACTAGCTGGCATGAGAATAAGTTTTCTTTAAAACATGGTTTCTTTACAATATTGTAAATATTTAGTCAAATATTTTAGTCACTCACCTTGATCGTCTAGGAATTTTTCTCTCTAGAAGTTCTTTGTTTACCTCGGGCTCCCTATTGAACCCCTAAAATTCAGATTTAATTTAAAGCTTAGATTACTCATAGTTCTAAGACTTATCTCGTAATACTTCCCTCTGTAAACATGCTCTACAATGTCTTAGGAAGATTACCTTAAAATCTGAGCTCAGAACTCTTCGTGGTTTGGCCGAAATCACTAAACCTTCAAGACTGGCCCAAGCTTACCTAACAGCTTAACCCTTTTTTCTTTTTCTCTATTTCCAGCCCGATCCCTTGGAGCTTCTTCGTCAACAGCTCTACCCTGAAAACTAGACTTGTGGAGCTTTTAGATGGCTTTAGAATCACTCCAAACGCACGAGTATACTGGGAGAACTCCTCGTCCCAAGTTGACACTATTTCTAGACTTCACTGTCTAACTGCGTCTCGTATTTGAAGTTTTATGATCAACGCATAGATTGCTATCAACGTATAGTTTAATCAGTTTTCATGCCCTTCTTAATGTCTTTTGAATTGTGATCTAAACAAAAGTCCTTAGCCCTATTTATAAGCGTCCAAAAACTCTCCAAGGTCGACACCTCCTACTTGGCCGCATGTCCAAGTGTCTTTTCCCCACACTATCAACGCAACGTTCAATCACCACAACCTAAGGTGTCTTCTTCATCCTTAGCCAACACAAAATGTTGAATTTTGCATGTCTTCTTGTGCATCCACCTCCTTTGCTTAAGCCTTAAGATTTTATCCTAGCAAGCCACATATTAGGATGACGTCCTTGCATGCGTCTATCCAACCTCATATGCGTTAACCACAAATGCGCCCATCCAATTGCCACAACCTACCTATGTCCGGACACCTTTCAATTGGCGCATGCATCCATTCAATCTTACCTTGTGCATCTAATTGACGCAACTTGGTCACATATGCAAGATGCTCGCAAAGCTCATCTTTGGGCACATATCCTTCTCCTTCGCATTGCTTACCTTTGCCCTATGCGCTCAACTAGGATAATGACCAACATTCCTTCAATGCATACTATTGGTTTTTCCTATGCGCCCACATGCCTTCGGATGTCCAATGCATAGCACATCACCAATGCATAGTGTTGCCGCATACCATTGCGTAGCACTGCTGCATCCATCGCATCCATCGCATTCATTGTTGCATACCATCCCATAGCATTGTCGTCCATCGCCGCATGCCTCGTACTGCATCACCGTATACCCTTGCACTGCATGCCTTCACATCGTGTCACGGCATATTATCAACGCATTACCTTCGGTAGCATACACGCATACCATTGTGTCCAATGTCCAGTGCTCATGATGCGCAACTTGAGGTCGTCGCATGCGTTGTTTTAACCTCTCAAGACGTTGGCTGCCATATGAATTGTTCTTGTCCACACTTTGGCTTCCTTCAATGCCCCAAATAACCTCTAAATGATCAAGGCCAACGCATGGATAACACTTAGTCAATTTCCAACTTCCAATGCATAGGTTATACTTAGCCAAATTTTCCAAGTTTTCCCCAAGAGTTAAGTTTTCAAATTTACACTTTTCTTATAATTTTTCACCATTTTCTCTACCATTACACATTAGATTCCACATCAACCTACTCACCATATTGGTCTCAGTAGGGAACATATTCAAGTAGAGAAATTAGGGTTCAGGGTTCACATTGAGGGCGGTTCTTTGATTAGTATGGGTGAAAGTGGCTAGATTACCAACTCAACATACCTACCTTTTTGGGGACTTGTCTGATCTGGCAGCTGAGAACTCAATCCACAAGAAGGAATTCACTTTTTTTCCCGAAGTAGGGATAAGTAGAGAGATTTCTCTCTTAAGGGCTGATTCTGGGGCTTGAACATAGTGGCCACAACTTCTCTTTGGAAAAGAAGACTCAGTCATAGTAGGTCTATGACTTATGTTCATTAGAGGGATCAGTGGTACTTAAGGAGTTAGATGTAACTACAGGGGCATAACGGTTATTGGCCCAACTGTACTTACGAACGATTTGTGAAGGGTTGTCACACTGCTGATTGGTTAAGATGGACACATAATATATCTGTGGTAAGGAGAGCTTAGCTGTTGGTCTTTAGTAGAATACCTAGCAGTTAACGGATGGTGGATCCCGTGACTAAAGAGTTTAGTCAGTTATTCACGTTCCGTTAGAGCTTCGAGCTACAGGTCCATAAGGTCCCCTTGGTAGCTCAATGGATTCAGTTAAGGATCAGTTCTTGGTGTTGATTTGAAATGTTCAAATTGATAAGAGGTATTTTGATTATATATGATGTAATCGGTTTGATGTATGAGATACATATAGTGGAGGATTGATGTAAATGAGATTTACATTAAGTACCATGGAATAGAAAAAGAACTATGGTTTATATGTTTCATAAGATGAAATATTAAAACTATAGGTTATAAATATAGTATGATAAGTGGGTTATCATTTATGTTTATAATAATATTAATTATTGGATATATAATTCTTTTTCTTTAATAATCAATTGAGTAGGTATTGGTTTTTCATGGTAACCGTGAGTTAAAAGAAAAATGGTTTCCCAATTTTAGTAACTTTTGGCAAAATTTTAATTTTGAGATTTTCTCTCACAAAAAGAATCTCACGAAGTTGTGAAGTAAATATAGATTTACTAAACGACAGCTTGGACAAGTTAAACGATCGTGTAGTGGCGAGCTAAACGATCGTGCTATATTTACTAGCGATAGCTTGCCTGAAGTCAATGATCGTGTAGTGTTTGCCGAAAGTAAATGTCAGATAAAATAACTCTTATTTTATTCATAACAATGTGTATAGATTACAAACTACAAGACTTCGGGAGAATTAGGATATCAATCCCAACAGATATAATCATGATTAGTAAGTTAATCTTTCACAAGTTGTTCATAATAATGGCTTGGTCAAAAATTATTTTAGCCCCGAGATTACATCTTGCTCCTTAAGTCCCTCTAATCCTTTAATGAATAATTGGTTTGTGATTTAATCACTAAACCGAGTCCCTCTCGAGCCAATGAGAAAGTGGGGCCCCTTGTTCAAGACTCGAAGTCAGCACTTAAGGAAACAACCTTTCTACTATCCCTAAAAGCTGGTAGGAGTGAATTTCTTTGCACCCTATGTCTCAAGTTATCTACCCAGTCTTACCCCTGAAATATGAGGCTTATTGAGCCGATGCTATTGAGTCAACCCTCACCCATGCAAACTTAAGAATGATCCCAAATAAACAGGAGTTCATAGCTAGCCTAGGATTAGGATCACGTTACCTAGGTCATCGTTTTGAAATAGTCAGTCTTAAACAATAAACAACGTTATAAAGTAAGAGTGACTTAATTTTTCGTCCGATCTTATGCAAAATCATTTCATAAGACGCCCCCGCTCCTCATGTCAATTTATGTACGAATCAGGATCACTTCGTTTGTAGCACTTCACAATAAATTGTAACAACTACATAGTGGGCCGCATCCAATAGTGTTACCAGAATAAGGCACCCAACCTTATTCGTATATTATAGATCATTTTGACTATCTACTCGAGTCTGATCTACTCTTATGTCTCCACATAAAGTTCAAGTACTCATGTAATAGTCATGGATCTTTTAGTTTATTGGATTTATTTCTAAAACGAAATAAGCAATTCATATATTCAATAACAACTTTATCGATTTACAGAATAAGTTTATTGTTTACAAACCACGAGTTTTAGGACATAAAACCCAATACAATAAAAATTCAGAAGCGATGGAAATGTAGGATAAATAAAACTTAAACATGCTACTATTATCCAATTGGAGAGGAAGGGATAAATCAACACATACCCTTGAAGATCTATATCTTTTCGTTTCCTCTCCACAACATGAACTTGCCCAATCTCTTCTTGATCTCCCAAACCCAACACCATGAACATAGCAACAAGGAAAAAAGAGATACCACCATGTAGTCTTCCTTGTTATTCTCAAGGACAAGAACCGTGCAGAGTTTGTGGGCTTGCACTTAATCTTGGTAAGGAAAGGAGAAGAACTCGAGAGAACATTGAAAGACCAAAGGAAGAATAAAAAGTTGAGAATCACTTTCTCGCTCATCTGTTTCACATGTATTGAGAGGTTGAGAGGGTTGAGGGAGTTATCACTCCCTCCGCTTTTAATTTCTAAATTCAAATTCAAATAATTTGAATTTGAATTTGAATCATCATCATCATCATCATCATCATCATCATCATCATCATCATCATCATCATCATCATAATAATAATAATAATATATTAACTAACTTAATATATATAAATATCAAACTATATGTTATATCATATATAACATATAACCTATAATTTATATTATATCACATATAATATAACCTATAATTTTTATATAAATCACATTCATGTAATTTAATATTTGAATTATATTCAAATAACAACCTCTCTCATCAAACTATATAGATTTAATATGAATCATATTCACATTAATTCTAACATATAGTTTATATGAATCATATTCATATAATTTATATTTGAATCATATTCAAATATTCATTTCCCTCATAAAACTATATAAATTTAATATGAATCATATTCACATTAATTTTAACATATAGTTTCTATATGAATCATTTTTATATAATTAATATTTGAACCATATTCAAATATTTATTTCTCTCATAAATTTAGTATGGTGTATCAACATACATTATACTTTATAATGTATCAATATACATTATTTAATTATATCTTATACAATTAATTTCCTTTAATTAATTTGAACAATTCAAATTAAACCAAAATTAATTTTTAAGTCAACGAGGGGATTTTATGAACCTATAGATTGAAGCTCCAATAATACTTGATTAATTAATTAAACTCTTTAATTAACTTAATCAACCTTCATTAACAGTCGGTCACTCCACAAAAGACTGATAGTTGCACTATTCGCACTATAGATATATTTTTGTGTCCATCGGATATAACCAATCAACAATCCATTGACCCTTCACAAATTGCTCGTAATTACAACTAGATCAAATTACCATTTTACCTCTGTAGTTATATTTAATTTCTTAAGTACCAGTGATCCCTCTAATGAATAATTAGTTATAGTCTAACTATGATTAAACTCCTATTGAGCTAGGAGAGGGTGAGGTGTCTCATTGTTCAATCCCCCGAATCAACCCTTAAAAGAACAATTTATCTACTTACCTTAACAATCAGGAAGGAGTGAATTCCTTCTTGTGTAGTTGTGTTCCCAACTCCATAATCAGACGAATCCCCAAAATTGTAGGCATATTGAGTCGGTGAATATGACTTCTCTCACCCATGTAGATCAAAGGATCACCCTCACAGGTAGGAGTTCACAACTCCACAGGATTAAAATTAAGTCACCTATGGTCATCTTGGTGAAATGTAAGTCTCTTTTAGCAACGACGTTATAAAGAGAGACTCACCATTTCATAGTCCGGTCCTATACAAACTTTTTGTATAGGATACCTTCACTCACATGTCTCCACATGAATGATCAGGATCAAATCATTTGTAACACTTTACAACAATTATAACATTTACAAAGTGGGTCACATCAGTCTTGTTACTAGGATAAGACACCCCCTTATCCATATACTACAGATCATTTCAGTTATCACTTAAATATGATCCACCTGTATGTCTCCATATACATGTTTAAGTTACATTAGATACCCTTGGATCTTAGTTTAAAGGATTATTGTACAAGTTACATAAAAACTAATTAACCACTAATTCAATTAACATATAACTACGAGGCTTTAGGGCATACATTCCAACATATGCAAGGGGGAGTGGTATTTTCACTTTTTTCTTATTTGAATCAAAACTAACTGTAGATTTGAAGAAAGTTCAAGTGGATGGGTGGGATTAATTTCTATTATTTTGATCCAATGCAAACCCCAATACGAAATTGGAGAATAATCAAGTGCACAAGTAGATACTTTTATATTTTGACGAAAAATCAATTAAGCTTTAGAAAAAAAGTTAAGTGGGTAAGTGGGTGTTTTATTGTCCCCATCAATATCCCACTTGAAAATTTGGAACTAATCTTTGTTTGTTCTAGATCTGAATGACAGAGAAATAAATTTGTGTGAAAGCTTATGTTCAAAGTGAACAAAATATCATGTCATGTTTAGTTATATTACTAACTGCATTTAAATTGTTCAACTAAAATTTTGTTTGTGTTTTCACAATTGAAAATTATTTGGTGTTTCTTTCTATAGTATTATTGACTCTAGTTAGTAGTTACTTTTGCTTTATGGGAAATGTGAATAATATGTCGTTTTTATACAAATAGCATGCTCTTGTTCCATTCAAAATAGGCATGAAGTAGTTATATTTGTCTTTGTATTGCTTTTGTTGGGGAGTGGGAGTATAATCTAATAGCTTTAGGCTAAGTGCAAAGTTTGATCTTCCCATAATGCAATGTTAGAACCAAATAAATTCAAAGAAGATTTTTACATACATACATACATACATATATATATATAAATCAGGACTTCTTGCAGATTTGGAAAAATAAGTTTAAAAATTAGGCCCATAACTCGGAGTTATTACTTTTGCAAAAATAGCAAAAAACAAGCTCAACCCACGTGATACATTTGATACACCAGATATACTTGATACCCTTGATACATTTGATACACTATTAATATACACTTGATACATTACTGATGTACATTTGGTACACTTGATATATTTGATACTCTTGATATACTTGATACACTACTAAATACGCCTGATACATTTGATACATTGCTGATACACATTTGATACACTATTGATAAATACTTGATACACTTGATATACTATTGATACACAGTCGAAAATGACTAGTTATTTAACTATTGTAAAAAATTCATAAAAATGAATTTTTTTGAAAAAAAACACTTTTTTCTTTGGTATACACGTCCAAATTGTCAAAATGAGTACAACAAACTAAGTGCTAGTGAGCTTTAGGATAAATCTCCCCCACCTATTATACATCTACTTAAAAATGAAAGAAACAACATCATTTAAAAAGGAGAAAAAACTACAAGAGGAATGAAAAAATGTAACAAATACAAAAAATAAATTGGATAACAACTCATATTGTTGCAAACAAAAATTACAAAAAGTATACAAATCAATGAGAAAAATATGCAGCTAAATATACTTTAAATATGGTATATTAGTTGATTGATATACCAAAAAAACTTAGGTTTGCTAAAAGGGCACAATTGGAAAACGGAATATGCAAAAATTTAAATTTGAGAGTTTTGCCATATTTACAATTTTTCATATGTTGAAGGCGTATCCCTAATTATATATTTTGGTCATTTGAAATTATTCTTTGTTTCTTGTTGTCTTAATGGTCATTTGAAAAAATTAGTAGTCTCTAACTTGTGGTTCCAACAAATGCCTCAAGATATCTTCTATGTGGTTTTATTTATTTGAGTAACGGATGAAATCTTTTTCACTTGGTTTCCTTTATTTGGTGAAAGAATTTGATGGTAAATATATATTCATTTTGCAGCACTCGAGGATAAGAGATTGATCAAATAGTTAGGATGTGAACATTAAATGCCATATCGCATTAAAAAAAAAAGAAGATTGAAGGATACGTATGTGCCTTTAGAAAATAGAAATCCAGGTTACTTATTTGTATGGTGACCCACCCAAAAAAATATGGTTCTTTAAGTCTTTGGAATTTTGTAATGATTAAAATATCACCAAGTGATATTTAAAGGAATTGTGAAGTCCTGCAGCAGAAGGGGATCGCCACAATTTTACAATTTTACACAAAATCGAAATTTACAAAACAAAAAACATTTATGCATTATATAATTTTACAACATGCTTTAAAGGAATGAATTAGAGAAAAGAAAATTACTTTTTTTTTAAGCTAAAAGATCTTCATGTAATTCCTTCTCCAATCACGAACTCTCCGTTTGGAAATCGATCTCCAAAAATGAAATCCTAAATGGCCACCACCACAAATGAACCTCCTATATTCTTCTTAGGGATTAAGAATTCAGGAGTTATGAGCTCTAAATTTTGGGAAGAGAGGGGAGAATTTGAGAGGAAGAAGACAAGTTAATTTTCTTCTCTTTGTTCTTGGGAGTTTTTTTTTCTTAGAGAGAATCACAGAGAGAATTTCTCTACTATGAAGAAGATGAAGAAGAATCACTATACACACACAATAAAAAAAAAAAATGAACTCCCCACTTACACCTACACGTTCTATCAAGGGAAGACAAGTTAATTTTCTTCTCTTTGTTCTTGGGGAGTTTTTTTTTTCTTAGAGAGAATCACAGAGAGAATTTCTCTCTCATGAAGAAGATGAAGAAGAATCACTATACACACACAAAAAAAAAAAATGAACTCCCCACTGCACCTACTCTCTTACCATTTTGCGACGGAAAGTGTACAGAGAGTTACTCTAATCACTATAAGAAGATGAATGAAGAAGAATCACTATACACACACAATAAAAAAAAATGAACTCCCCACTTACACCTACACGTTCTATCAAGGGAAGACAAGTTAATTTTCTTCTCTTTGTTCTTGGGAGATTTTTTTCTTAGAGAGAATCACAGAGAGAATTTCTCTACTATGAAGAAGATGAAGAAGAATCACTATACACACACAATAAAAAAAAAAAAAAATGAACTCCCCACTTACACCTACACGTTCTATCAAGAGAAAAAATCTAGAGGAAGGAGTTATAACTTCCTATTTTATTAAATTAAAAAAAATTTTAATTAATTTAGATATAATATAATATATATATATATATATATATATATATATATATATAATAATATATAAATAGTTATATAGTTATATAATAATACTTTATTATATAATATATATTATACTATATATTATATCAATATAACACATAATTTATAGTTATTATATTGTATCAAATACAACATAACCTATAATATTATTTTTCTCAATAATACATGGTATTTAGTATAAATCACATTTATACTAAATTTAATTATATGAATCTCATCCATACAATTAATATTTGGATCACATTCAAATATTTAATTCCCCTCAAAATAAACTTTATGTTATAATGTACCGAATACATTATATCTCATATCATTAATTTAATTAATTATATCAAGTATAATTAATTCCCTCGATTAATTTGAACAATTCAAAATAATCCAAAATTAATTCTCAATTACCTCTCTACAAAGGGGACCTTATGGACATGTAGATTGAAGCTTCAATGGTACTTGGATAATTAATTAAACTCTTTAATTAAATTACCCAATATCCATTAATTGTCAGTCACTCCACTAAAGATCGACAGCTGCACTCTTTGCACTACAGATATATTTCTGTATCCATTAGATATAACCAGTCAACAGTGCGATGACATTTCACAAATTGCTCGTAAGTACAGTTGGACCAAAATTACTATTTCCCCCTATAGTTACATTTAACTCCTTAAGTATCACTGATCCATCTAATGAATAATAAGTCGTAGTCCAACTATGATCAAATCCCTCTCGGGCCAAGAGAAGATGTGGCCACATTATTCAAGCCCTTTACAATACTTGTAAAATCTACAATGCGAGCCGTATCCGTAGTGTCATCAAGATAAGTTACCCAACCTTATCTATCTACTACAGACCATTTAGGTTATCATTTAAACATAAGTCACCTGTATGTCTCTACATATATGTTTAAACTACATAAAATAACCTAGAATCTTTGTTTACAAACTACGAGAATACAAAAAAGATTTAAAACACCAATCCCAATAATATCTACGTTTAGATGCTTGAAAGTATATTTTGATGTAAATTGAAGTTAATTTTACGATTATATTTGTAACAATTTATTACTCACATAAAATGTTATATTGTAAATATACGACTTGATTATAATTTGTTATCAAGACGAGGTTAAAAGCACTATGTCTGTTTTATAGCATTTTTTATTATAATTATAAAAAATGATATTAAAAGTCAACTATAACATTTTCACTATTAGAAACTAAATGCTACTAAATGTAAATCATCGTATTTTTGTAATGCTATAAAATGTATTTGTAACATTAAAACTATGCAATAAAAAATAGACTTTTATTGCTTTTTTATAGCAATGAAAAATGTTATGGAAAGCTAAAGAGTTTCAATAACAACGACTACGACAACATGCTTAAAATGCTATAGAAAACCTTTTATAACATTTTTCTAACACTACTAAAACTCCATAAAAGATCATCTATAGCGTTTTTTTACTAACACTGAAACTTTTTCAGAGCATTATATACGTGCTATCAAAAATTGATTTTTTATAGCATTTTTAATAGCGTTAAAAAAACGCTATAGAAATTTGGGGACTTTCAATAACATGGGCTACGACAACATTTTAAAAACGCTATGTAAAATCTACGATAACACTTTTTTTTAATGATATCGTATGTGATATTTATTGTAGCGCTTGGTTCTTATTCAATTGGCTTGGATTTATCTTATTAGAAATGTGAGATTTATTATTCTTTTTCATATGATTCTTCTTTGGTTTTAAATGACTATGACCATTAGATAAATTATCATTAGAAGAGATTAGGTTTACCTTTGTGAGATTTTCATTGTCTCGTTGAAACAAAGCATTTTGCGCTTTTTGCCTCTTCCTTCACCAAATGCGACTAATTAATACTTCCAGAAAGATTTCCTTTTGCTTATGACGCATATGTTTTGAAATTCTCTCCACAATGGTGGAAGCTTATCAATTATGCCAACAACCAATCTTAATCCATTCAAATGCTACTTCAACCACTATCATCTAAAAGTCTTGTGCTTGCTCTACGACTTTCCATCCACCATATGAAAGCAAGAAAGTGACTTGCAACATATTTTATCGTGTCTGCTTCTTCAATATAACAAATCTTTCCATATTTTTTTGGCAGATGTGAATGTAGTATCATAATAATCATAAAAATGATCAGCAAGATAATTTAAAAGATAATACCGACATTTGTACTTATCTTTCTCATACTTATCAATTTTCTCTTAGTGTCCCACGAACTCTTTAAGGTCCATGCTTTCAGTACTAGTCTTCTTTCGATTTTTTTTTCCTATAAGGACGTAGGCCACTTTGAGAAGATTAAGGTAGAACAACACTTTTCCTTTCCATCTCTTAAAGTGTGCTCTCTTAAATCATTCTTATTTGGTTTCTCAATGGTAGATTCCATCTCTGACTCTCGTTAAAATTGATGAGGGAATTACAAATAACAGAGGAAAATGGAGTGGATATTAAGAAACAGAGACAAACAATTATGTTAAGACACCGATATTTTGCTCTTTTTAAGGAGATTCAAGACCTCTACGGTGTGTATTGAATTTCTTTATATCAACCACTGGTACAACAAATATTCTCTGGCCTGTCCCCTTTAGAATATAACAACCTAACTGAAATATTATGTAGCTCAAACCACTATTCACTGAAAAGGTTGAGCTCAAAGCTCCACAACTAAAACACCATTCTTTTGGCCAATTGTTCTTAAAAGAGTTAATAAGAAAAAGTATGAGAGAAAGATATGTTGAGTATTGTTGGTATGTTTTGAAAGCAATATGAGACACCTATTTATAGTCAACCTTGGATTTTGAATATTTAATTCAAAAGCTTAGTAATAAATATATATTGTTTTAACATATCTTGAAATTACGTTTTCATCTTTTAATGAAGAAAAAATCAAACCTTTTAACTCAAAATTTAAAATTTAAAATGCTATTAAATATTAAAAATGTAACAACAGTTTCGTTTGGTAACCATTCAGATTTTTAAAATAATGCTTATTTTCTTACAACTTTTATAATATGGTTTTCATATTTCTTGAATTATTAACAAAACTTAAAAAAACATAAACAAGTTTTTCAAATATATTTTTCTTTTAGTTTTGAAAATTTGACTTAGTTTTTTTTTTAAAATATTCATAAAAAGTAGATAACAAAAACAAAATAATCAATAGATGTAAATAATGTTTATAGGCTAAATTTTAGAAAACATAAAACGAAAAAACCAAAATAAAATAAAATAATATTTATAAGCTTAATTTTGACTTTTTTTTTTTAATTATTAGTTGAAAATAGATAACAAAATAAAAATTTATGGGTGGAAGTATTGTTTATTAGCTTAATTCTAAAAAATAAAAGATAAAAAATTAAATGGTTATCAAACAAAACGTTTAAAACCCTAAAGTAATGTTTTCCATTTTTTTTATGCAACCTTCTTTTGTATTCTTCGTTTGATTACTGAGTCCTGTGGAGAACTCCTCATAATCTCAAATGTACAACATTTAGCAGTGTTGGGTGGGTCAAATGGTATTGGTGTGCTTGGTTGACTCCCTTTTTAGGTTGCCCCGTCTCTCCTTTCCCTCTCTAGTCCTTCTCATCATCGTTAGTATCTCCCAAAAGTCGGTTATTGGAAACTCAATGTTGATGTGGTGTGGTCATATAAGGAGGGCTCAGTCGGATTGTTTGTGATCATGAAAGTTTGACGAGTGGTTATAAATTTACCCAAAGGAAGGGGAAAACTAATCTGCTAGAAGATGAGGCCATTTTGGAGGATGTGAAAGCGATCAAGGTTTGACGGTCCAATCCTCCACCTTTAGAGGTTGATTCTGATTCACTGGAGGTTAAATGGGGTGGATTCCTCTTATTTAATATTTAGATCTTAATTTAGGACATTATTTTTGTTGGCAAGTTTGTTGATGCCTTGTGTTTTTGTCATGTTTCTCGTCAAGAGAACAAAGCTACTCATGGCTTTGTAACTTTGGCATCCTCTTGGGGTCATTTTTTGATTTGAAAATGTACATCCCGATAGTATTCTACTATTATTCTTGATAAGAAACTTAGATAAGACTTCTTTTGTATCCTATGTGTAATTTGTTTAAAGAATAATAAGCAAAACAGTATATTATACAATCCTAGTTTAGGATTGTATACATATATTTGAAAATTCAGGATATTAGATTTTTTATAATTTTTTCTCACCATTAAGTCCCTATTGACGGTTATATCTCAACATTTAATGAATTGATCTATTTTATTTCTTTTTTCCAAATTATATGAATTCTTGTATGACAACTAATATCAATATTTATTATCTAAACAAATTATTTTAAATTTTATTTCTATTTCTGATTCCCTCCACGATTTTAGTATCTCATTGTCAAAACCCCACTTCCAAATATTAATTTTCAATCCACGATTTTAGCAATATTATTTTGTATCTCATTTTCTTCTTTTAAAATTGAGTATTCTCACCTCGTCTCTAAATATTTCTATTATTTTTCAACTCTCCATTTTTCATCTTCAATGTGAAAAAAAAATCCCCCATAATATACCAAAATTAACGTGAAAACTTTTACACAAACAATTATAACATAGAAAGTTTGCTTCGATGATTTTAAAAATTTCAATTTATTCTTTTTAGTTTCGGTATAATTCAAAATTTTTCTCTATTATTGTCTAGTCAACTTCACAAGTTATCCTTAACACATTTTATTGATATTACACACACATAAGGGTGTGTCTGGGAGCCCAATATGAGTTTTAAACTTAGAGAGATCCTATATCATTTCCATGTTTGGGGGCCCGTTTTTGTATATAACCAAATTTAAAAATCTAGCCCAATTGGTTTGCAAACAACAATGGGAATTTGGAGGGGTATTCATATGTCCCCTCTCCTCTTTCTCAGATGCCTCTCCCTCTCCCCTTTCTCTCAACGTCTCTCTCCCTCACCCCTTTCTCAGATGTCTGCCTCTCCCTCTCCCCTTTCCTCACCCATACGTCTGACGAATGAATCCCTTTCTCAGATGTTTCCCTCTCTCTTGCTCGTCTCCCTTTTCCCTCCTCAGATGAACCTCTCCTCTGTTTCCCTCAGATCACCTTCTCCCCTTTCCCTCTCACGTCTCTTTCGACCATCGTCTGAAACCCTAGAGGCTTCAATCTTGTCCTCAACCCGCTTTCGTATGTCACCATTTTGTCTTCCTGTTTTCGTATGTCACAGATCTGTTCGTCTCCCTTTTTGTGCATGCGAATCCCTTTAAGAAATCATCCTTCTGATCTTGAATCTGCCTTTTCCCTCCTTCGTTCCCCTCATATCTTCTTTTCCCCTTTCCATCTTACTCTTTCTTAACCATCATCTAAAACCCTAGCCACTTCAATCTTCTTCTCAATCTTGTCCTCAACCCGCTTTCTTTGTTTTCTTCATAGATCTGTTGCTTTCTCACAGATCTAGTGTTTTCTCTTTTTCCCTTGCCGCTTTAATTTGTAGGAATGTATCAGCAACAACGGAAGCAACAAGGATCATTTAAGCACTCTAATTCATTAATTTTGGCAAAATATAAAGCATGCTCTTGCACAAACAAGTGAGTTTCATGACATACCTTTGTAGAACCTCTTTAAAGCTCGATCTCCAGTTGCAATCTTCTCTGAATCTTATTGCAGACTACATCAAGATCTTTCCCACTATTCTCTTGGTGCTCTAGATTGAGTTGTGGGACTCAAAACAAGCTTGAATCAAGGGATGAAGGAGAATTGCTCACAGCAGCAATCTTGTTGAAAAACACTTTCTTCAGCACGAATTTTCTCTAAAACTCTCTCTTGATTGCATGCCCGAAATTCACTCCAAACTCTTCAATATATTGCAGACCATCATACAAGAAAGAGAGTTGCATGAGTTGTAGCTCATGCTTGGAGTAAATGAAGAAGAGCAAATGGGAAGTGTGTGAGCATGAAAAAGATGGATAATGGAAAAACATGTTTTTCCATTTTGTGTATTGTTTTTCTAATTATCCAATTTTATCTCAAAATCAAAACTTGATTTTTCCAAAATTCATTTTGATTTTTAAAACTGAAAATTTTAATTTTATAAAATTAATTTTTAAATAAAACTTAATTAATTTAATATCAAATATTAAATTAATTTTTACACACATCCATATTTATATTTAAAGCATATTTAAATATAAGTTCTCCTATTCCATTTAATTTTCAAATTAAACACATAATTATATCTCATATAATTACTAATTCTTATTTGAACGTTTCAAATTAACTTATCACGCTATTCTAGAGCTAGTCCATTACGAGCTAGTAGGGGGACCTCACGGACCTACTCTAACGATCCGAGATTAATTGGCTAAACTCATTGGACCAAATTAATCCCCATTCGTTAACTATTGGGTCATTCCACTAAAGCCCATAGCTGCACTCCCCGCACTGTAGATATATTATGTCCACATGATTTAACCATAATCAGCAAGTCGACCCTTCACAGGTTGTTCGTAATAACGGCTCGGTCAAATATCCGTTTTATCCCTGAGATTACGTCTTATTCCTCAAGTTTCTACTGATCCTCTAATGAATAACTGGTTTGTGATCCAATCACTAAACCAAACTCTCTCAGCCCAGTGAGAGAGTGAGACCTCTTGTTCAAGACCTGGATTCAGTATTTGAGAGAACAACCTTTTTCCTATCCCTAAATCGGGTAAGTGTGAACTCCGTCTTGCACCCTATGTCCCCAGCTATCTATTAGGTCTTTTTCCTGAATGAGAGTCTTATTAAGTCGGCGCTATTGAGCCAACCCTCACCTATGAAAATCTAAGGATAATCCTGAATAGACAGGAATTCATAGTTAGCTCAGGATTAAGATCGAGTTACCTAGGTCATCTAGGCGAAATAGTCGGTCTTATATAGTAAACAACGTTATAAATTAAGAGTGACTTATTTCTTGGTCCGATCTTATGCAAACTCATTGCATAAGACACCCCCACTCCTCATGTCATAACGTGTACGAATTAGGACCACTTCGTATGTATCACTTTACAACTCTTTATAACAGCTACAGAGTAGGTCGCATCTAATAGTGTTACCAGAATAAGGTACCCAACCTTATTCATGTACTATAGATCATTTTGGCTATTTACTCGAACCTGATCCACTCTTATGTCTCCACATAAAGTTCAAGTACTCATGAAATAGTCATGGATCTTGGTTTATTGGATTTAGACTTGTATACAATTTATGAAATCAATAATAAGTTTATTGATTATAGAAAATGTTTATCATTTTACAAACTGTGAGTTTTAGGACATAAAACCCAACACAATCTCGGCCTTAACCATGTCCTTGCCACTTTGACGGTCATCAATTCACTCATAACCCGTTGTACGACTGTTTTTGGTCTTCGGTGTTGCTTCGATCGATCGTTGAATGCATGGCAGGGACTGGTTGAAGGAATTGCAACTTGGTGGGGGAGAATATTGTCCACTTCAGGTTCATTTTCTAAACCCTAAATCGGCCAATGACGAGTCTCTGTTTTGTTTCTCTTGAAATTATCAATTTCATGCCTCAATCCTCTGTTTTGTGTATTTGATTTTCATGCCATGATTAATTTCTCTAAACATGTTCTGTGTATTTCATGTTCCGTGTATTCCATTTTTCATGTCATGTTTTGTGTATTTCATTTTCCCTTCAAATTTTCATTTTCATGCATTCATTCTCTATTGTTCTGTGTATTTGATCTTTTAGTCATGTTTAATTTATCTACCAATTCTCTGTTTTGTATCTTGTTGTTCTAATCCTAATGCCCTTATTATGTCTTCTTCTTTGTCTTTCCTTTCAAATTTAAATTTTCATGCCTTCATTCTCTATTGTTCTATGTATCTGATTTTCTAGCCATGTTTACTTTACCTACTAATTCTCTATTATGTATCTTGTTGTTTTAATCCTAATATCCTTATTGTGTCTTCTTCTCTGTCTTTCCCTTCAAATTTTCATTTTCATGCCTTCATTCTCTATATTTCTGTGTATTTGATTTTCCAGCCATGTTTAATTTGTCTACTAATTCTTTGTTCTGTATCTTGTTGTTATAATCCTAAATGCCCTTATTGTGTCTTCTTATCTGTCTTTCCCTTCAAATTTTCATTTTCATGCCTTCATTCTCTATTGTTCTGTGTATTTGATTTTCCAGCCATGTTTAATTTACCTACTAATTGTTCTGTATTTTGTTGTTTTAATCCTAATGCCCTGAATTGTATTAGTCCTAGTTATTATTTTTTTTGCACGTTTTCAATATTATGCATTATTAATTACTTCATTTATTAAACTGCACACAATAATTTATTAATTTTTCTTTTTTTGCATATTTCCACTACCCATACTTCATTAGTGACTCAACCAACTTATTAATTGGATTTGAGTTCATTTACATAATGTGAATTTAATTCTGAGGCTGGCCACACTATTTTTTTTAATATTTGTTGGGGTTGTTATTAATGTTCAACAACCACCCCTCTTCCTATATAACAACATTGGTCTTTCTTTATTTGCTGAGAGCCTCCATTGTCCGAGATTTAGTTTGTCAATTTGGTGAGTTGTTTAATTTGGTTTCTCCTTCTCTACTTTCTATGCTTTGGTTATGTTATTTTCATATTATCAACTTCCTAACTTTTGGTTCTTTGGTGGGTGGTAGGATGACTCATTGTGTTTTGATCCGACAACTGGTGGACTCTCCATCCAAATACTACTTCATAAAAGTTACAGAGGTACTTTTCCATTCCAACTAGTTCTCTTCCTACATTTTAAGTATTTGTAGATTTTTTCTAACTTCTGTTTTTTGTTTTGTTATGCAACCCCAACTAATAGGGAACACTCAATTAATTTGCGGTTAGTGTGTTACTTTTTTTTTTTTTTTTTTGTATTTCCCTATATTCCATTTTAGTTGTATTTTTTTTGGTGTGCCTCATTGAGATTATAATTGTATTTTTTTTTATGAGCCACTATTTGACATTTTTTGGTGTTATTGACTGTTTATTAATTTTTCACTGTTTGACATTTTTTTATGTTGTTAATTTTGGTGTAATACACTGTTTATTAATTTATAAATTTTAGATGTTTTCGATTATGCTCGTAATTGTAATACTCAAATTAACCTTCGATAATTTGACTTTGTAAATTCAATTAACGATATAGTTTTTTTTTTTTTTAATGGAAGTTATCCAATCACTAAAATTACATTAATTATTATAATTAATAATCTAAATTGAATCATATCTTTGACATAGTAATTGTTTATACTCTTCAATATGATTTTTATATTATTTAATCATTTTTCATTATTTTAGTATAAATTATCAATATACAAATTAACTGATCATTTTTAATTATTTTAGTATAAATTATCAATACACAAATTAACTAATCATTTTTTATTATTTTAGTATAAATTATCAATATACAAACTATGGTCAATTACCACTATTCTAATCAATTTATTCAATTTTAGTAATTAATATAATCGTGTTTAATTACAAAAAAATTGAAACAATTTTTAAAGTATTTGTTGCAATATAATAATGTCTTCAATTAATTAACTATTCATATAATGATGTCTTTAATTAATTTATTCATTTGTAGTAATCAATGTAACATTGAAATGTTTAATTAATATAATCATTCTTTAATTAAGTAACTATACATTTTAGTTGCACCATGTAAATTATTGAATTAAAAACAGTCTTTGTAACGTTTTCTTCCCAGTAAAGATTTGAAACTAATATGGACTTTTGACCAACTATGGCTAATACAACAACTTTCACTTACTTTTGACCAACTTATGAAAAAAATTAATAAAAATGTAAATTCTAGATTTTTATTATAATTCAAATGTAAATTCTAACCTTTTTTTATATGGATTTATGGATGAGATGATTAATTTACCAATCTACTAGTTAAACTATCAAATAACTCATGAAGTTGTAGTAATGTATTTCAATTCAGATCCATCCTTGATAAAACTATTTTTTCTTTTGTATCTTAGGGATTTAGGTTTCTATCCGAAAATATGGAAAATGAAGAAGTCTTTACTCTCCTTTCAATCATCACCACGTCCCAACGACAATTATTCCTAACGTTAGCCCTATTACTAAATGACCATCGTAGAATAGAGAACCAACTCTCCTACGTTAGACATTGAATTAGACAGCTAAATTTCTTTCAGCTTATTTATGAGAATGACGTCTGCTGCCACGAGAGCATGCAAATGGATAGACAGACTTTCATCATCCTTTGTAACATGCTTAGGACGACCGGTTGTCTGGCACCTACTCAATGCGTTGACGTCCAAGAGATGGTGGTAATTTTTCTCCACATTTTGGTGCACGACAATAAGGACCGAGTAGTTGGACGACAGTTCGCACGATCTGGTGAAACTGTTTTGAGGCATTTTAGGTCCATTCTGACCGCAGTACTACAACTTCATGAGTTATTGCTAAAAAACCGGAGTCTATCACGAGCGATTGCACTGACAGTAGGTATAAATGGTTTGAGGTATTACAACAATTTTAATTCCACTCCCAGTTAAATATTAGGTTTTTAGGAAACTAGGAAATGTTTTGTCCCTTTATCAATGTATTATCCTATACAGAACTATCTGGGTGCATTGGATGACCCATACATAAAGGTCAATGTAAGTGCATTTGATCGTCCTCGCTACTGTACTCAGAAAGGTGAGATAAGCACGAATTTGCTTGTTGTCTGTTCACCAATTGGTGAGTTCATATTTATGCTACCAGGGTGGGAAGGGTCTGCAGCCAATTCTAGAGTGCTTAGGGATGCAATTTCTCGACCACACGGGTTGAAGGTTCCTAAGGGTATAGACTTTTGTGATTCCATTATTTGGATTCAAGAGCAAATAGTTTGCCAACTAATTTTCTGTATACCATGCCTAAGTTATTATTACCTATGTAACGCTAGATTTTCCAATGCTGAGGGATTTTTGGCACCATATAGGGGAGAGCGGTACCACCTTTTAGAATGACGTGGTGCTGAAAATGCACCGACTAATCCACGGGAATTTTTCAACATGAAACATTCATCCGCTAGAAATTGCATAGAAAGAGCATTTGGCGTACTCAAAGGTCGTTAGGCGATACTACATGGGAAGTCCTACTACCCCATTTAAGATCCAATGTAGAACAATAACGGCATGTTTCCTGCTACACAACTTGATAATGAGGGAGATGGGCCAGACTACAATGTCCAAAACAACAGATGATGAAGATTCTACATCTAAGGAGCTCGACAATGAAAATATACAATTTATTGAAACATCCGACAAATGGACTAGTTTCAGGAATGAGTTAGCGACGAGAATGTTCGATGAATAGGAACAAGCATCATGAGCACAAAGTTTCTTGTTCAATTAGCTTTACTATGAATAACTTCCTCATACTTTTAGACTATGTTATCTTTCAGTTTAAACAATCTACTATATTTAATTATCTGTTAATTGGTTCATGTGAATGATGAACATGTTCTACGTTATTCATACTCAAAATTTGTTTATCTAACTGTGCCCAATTTATTTTATTAAGTTATACATATGTATGTAGCTAAATGGTAAGACGTGAGTGATACGGCTCCGATTATGTTGCAATATCAAAATAGAAAGAATAGAGGAGATAAAGGGAAGTCGGCGGTTGAATTGGTTAAGGACTATTTTCAATTCTATTGGGAGAAGTTGAGGTTTAAAAAGAAGAAAGAACAGAAAGAGAGAGCAGTGAAGTCTGAATATTAAGAGTGAGGAAGGAGAGCTCTCGAGGGTGGGAGTTCGGAAGTCTCTATCGTATAGAATTCGTCGTAGTGTGCTGCTTGTTGTTTACCTCTTCTACTAACCGATCGTGTAGTAGCGCTTAGCGATTATGTAGCATTTGGTAGGCGATCGCATAACATTTGGTAGGCGATCATATAGAATTTGGTAAGCAATCATGTAATATTTTGTAAGTGATCGTGTAGTATATTGTAATCGATCGCGGGGTGTTTTGTGAGCGATCGTCTAGTATTATTCATCGATCGTGTAGAGACTGTAAGCGATCGTTTAGAGTTTTGTAAACGATTGTTTGGAGTTTGATAAGCGATCGTCTAGTCTCTGTTTGACTCATATCGTTTAATAAAGAATTCGTTCATCGTTTAGTTGCTATTCTGGGAGATTATACCAACTTTTTACGTTAATAAATTCTTTCAAGAATCAGTATCCTAACAAATTGGTATCAGAGCAACCACCTAGGCAAGCATGGTTCAGAAACGTTTTGAAGAGAAACTGGAATTACTAGAATAAGAGATCTTTGGATTCAGAGTCGAAATACAAAAATTGCCAACCATAGAGGATAATTTGGCGTCGTTAGCAAAGAGCATTGAGAGATTAGGATTGCAGGCAGAAAAACATCAACATATGCTTATTTCTTATGTTACGAAAATGGCCAAGGGAAAAGAAAAGGTGACGGAAGAGGCAGAAAGATCGAATACCCATATTGTGTGCGAAGCAAATAGTTCAGTGAAAGCCGCCGGAGAAGATGTGAATTGCGACCAAAGCAAATTCAAGAAAGTATAAATGTCAGTGTTTAGCGGAAGTGATCCAGACGCGTGGTTATTCAGAGCAGACCGTTATTTTCAAATTCATAAGTGGACTGAATCTGAGAAGATGACGGTGGCAGTTGTGAGTTTCGACGGTGCCGCATTAGACTGGTACCGGTTAAGGAAGGCAGAGAATCGTTCAAAGATTGGGAAGACTTGAAGAAAAAGGATGTTAGTGTGATTTTGATCTTTAAGAGAGGGATTGATCTGTGGAAGATTCTTGGCTATTAAACAAGAAACGACTGTGGAGGCATATTGAAATCTGTTCGATAAGTTAGTAGCGTCGTTGCCTCATTTGCCGAATGAAGTTCTTGAGGAGACATTCATGAACGATCTGGCGCCGTGGATAAAGGCTGAAGTTAAGTGTTGGGATCCCACCAGGTTAGCTCAAATGATGTTGTTGGCATAACGTGTAGAAGATAGAGATAATGCACGGGTCGAAGGGGGACAAACGCGAACGTGCTGAGGTAAGATCCAAAATTCAAACTCTTTGAAATTTAATATAGAAAATATGAGTAAGACAATCGGTGGAAGTGAACCAAAAGAATGAGGGAAAACCGGAGAGACATTTTCGATGAGGACAGTCAAGTTGTGAGAAACGTCAGATAATGATAACCAGAGAGAAATTCTGGCAAGAAGATTAACAGATGCTAAATTCCAATTGAATAGAGTAAAAGAGCTCTGTTTTCGGTGCGACGAAAAGTATACTATTAGGCATCAGTGCAAAGGGCGAGAGTTGAGAGAACTGAGATTGCTTGTAGTGTAGGCGTCTGGTGAGGAATGAGAGTTGTATGAAGACAATGAAGCAAGGGGAGAAGTTAGAATTGAATATGTTGACGCTGAATGGGGAAATTTCACCTATTGATGAACTGTCTGTGAACTCAATTGTGGGATTGACGAACCCACAAACAATGAAGATTAAAGGGGACATCAAAGGAGAACTGATGGTGGTGCTGATAGACTGTGGAGCTACATATAACTTCATATTAGAGGGTCTAGCGAATCGTCTGCAGTTGAACATCACAGACACGACCAATTACGGAGTAGTTTTGGGATCAGGAATTGCTATGCGAGGAAAGGGAGTATGCAAAAATGTGGAAATGAGGCTGGGAGGTTGGAAAGTGTGTGATAGTTTCCTACCATTGGAGTTGGGAAGTGTTGACATGATTTGGGGATGCAATGGCTACACTATTTAGGGAAAACAGAGGTAGATTAGCAAAACCTAACAATGACATTTATTCATGAGGGTCGGAAGATTACCCTGCAAGGAAATCCAAGTCTGACAAATGCAGGGGTTAGTCTGAAGTCTACGATGAGAACACGGGATGTTGCCCTACGAGTACTTAACGAACATGTGAGGGTGGCTCAAGAGAAAATGAAGAAGACTATAAAAAAAGTGGTTGGACAGCCAGAACTTTACCTTGAGGACAAGGTAAAGATGGAGGGGAGAGGTAATGATAGGCCTCCAATTATGTTGCAATATCAAAATAGAAAGAATAAAGGAGATAAAGGGAAGTCGGCGGTTGAATCGGTTAAGGACTATTTTCAATTCTGTTAGGAGAAATTGAGGTTTAAAAAGAATAAGGAACCGAAAGAGAGAGCAATGAAGTCTGAATATCAGGAGTGAGGAAGGAGAGCTCTCGAGGGTGGTAGTTCGAAAGTCTCTATCGTGTAGAATTTGTCGTAATGTGTGTCTCGTCGTCTACTTATTCTACTAAGCGATCGTGTAGCATTTGGTAGGTGGTTGTATAGTATTTGGTAGGCGATCGTATAGAATTTGGTAAGCGATTGTGTAATATTTTATAAGCGATCGTGTAGTATCTTGTAAGCAATCGCGGAGTGTTTTGTGAGCGATCGTCTAGTATTACTCAGCGATTGTTTTGAGACAGTAAACGATCGTATAGAGTTTTGTAAACGATCGTTTGGAGTTTGATAAGTGATCATCTAGTCTCTATTTGACTCATAGCGTTTAATAAATAATTTGTTCATCGTTTAGTTGCTATTCCGGGAGATTGTACCAACTCGTTACGTTAATAAAGTCTTTCAAGAATCAGTATCCTAACAGTGAGAAAATGACAAAACACATTTGGACAAAAGGTTGAAGATACACGATTAGTGGAGTCACTATTGCACTTGGTAGAAACAGGTTGGCAAGCTGATAATGGAAATTCAAGCCTGACTATCTACAAAATCTACAACGTCTACTTACGAAAAAAATTCCTAGCTTTTCCATTGGGCCGTCGATAATAGAGTGCAAGGTTAGATTTTTAAAGCGACAATAGTGTGCAATCGCTGAGATGCTAAGTAATGCATGCAGTGGATTTGGTTGGAATGACGAGTTCAAATGAATAGAAGTTGAGAAAGAGGACTTCAATGTATGGGTTTATGTAAGATAGGTCTTCAATGTATGGGTTTATGTAAGAGAACACATTATATTATTATTATCTTACAATGGTGAACTTTTTCTAATATAATATGTTGTTATAACATAATATACGTTCCTGTTTGTAGTCCCATCCTAACGCGAAGAGTTTGAGACACAAACCATTCCCTCACTATAATGAGGTTTCAATTGTATTTAAGAAAGATAGGGCCACTAGTGAAGGCAGTGACACCCTGTACGATCAAGCATCTGCAACAGATGAACATTTGGAGGATATTCGGTTGGGATCACAGGTGAATGAGCAACAAGAAAATATACCTAACATGAACATACCGATCGTTGATCGGATGGATGAGGTTTTCCCAGATACACCCATCGGTAAGCGTACTGGATCAAGTAACGATATGAGAGGAACGAAACGCAAAAGGCCTTCTAATCTGAAATGCTTGACATTGTACGCACAATAATGGACGTGCAGGAAAGTAAAATGGAGAAACTTGTATAATGGCGGAAAGAGAAATATGAATTGGAGCTCAAAAGGCGTCAGGAGATCATCGAACAAATCTACCAAGTTGAGGGTTTAGAGGACGACGATCAGTTGATCCTCACAGATCTGTTGGTGAATGACATTTAGTGAACAGACGTTTTTCTAGCCATTCCACCATCATTAAGGAAAAGGTATTGCATGCATTTGTTGGGCAAGACTAACCAATTTTTTTTTGTTGATGTTTGCAAGTTGGTTTGTTATTATTTTTTGTAACTTTTCCTAGTCTCTTATCCCATAGGTTTTTAATATTTGTTGATTTTTTATGACATGTACAAATGACCCATGGTATGTGGCCCTTAGATATGGATGAAAATATTTCTAACCAAGTTGTAAAATAGTCATGTATAAGGCCATCAAATTATATAAAATCTTTTGAGGGGAATGAATTTCATATCCGGTCTGTTTTTTTTATCAGTGGAATGAATTTAATGAATTTCACATCCGATCTAAATTAACACTATTTTGTAAAACCATTTGCCTTTCTTTGATGAGAAGTTTGGAATAAATAATATATAATTGAACTGTATACCATATCTTGAGATTGGAAAGAATAAAAAAAAAATACAATCAATATCTTATTCCAAATAAGATGGATATAGTAATTGGATTATAAGATTAAAAAAATAGTGTTCATACAGGCAAAGTATTATAGAGTACAAAAACTGAACCAGATAGCATTGACATAACAACTCTACACACCCAAATACAGACATATGAGCTCAGACATAAAAACTCTGCACACTCAAACACAGACATATCAACTCAGACGTAACAACTATGCACACCTAAACACAGACATCAGAACTCTCCAGACATCAAAACTCCCCACATCCTATATCATCTCAGCACTCCAAACAGCCCCTAAATATATATGTATGTTGGTGTGTATATATATATATATATATATTAATGATTTAGTGTTTTGATTCTTAACAATTGTTGTGTTTGGAAAAAAAAAATGTGGTTTTGTATGTGTGCAAGAAATATTTAGAGATACTTCACGAGGTTTAACTAAACATACAATCTAAATTATTAGAGCTTTTAAACTTAAACTATGAGAATTGGTAGAGACTAAATTGAAAACTAAACCTAAACTATGGAACGGATAACAAAAGCGTAAAACCGTTACGACTAATTTTGTAATTTTTAACTTATGAACTACTAGCCAATAAGTATTATTATTGACCTAACAACTAATAATCAATTTTTAGGATGTTACAATTTTTTTAGTACAATTGCAGGGGTGGAAAATGAACCTATGATCTCTAAAGAGGAAAGTCGGGCTAGTTATTCTTAAATTAAACATACTTTGACTTTAAAACGAAATTTAATACCTTATTCACTCAGTTATGATTCAAGAATCAGTTATTATTATTTGTTAATTGTCATCATTGTTTTAGGTAAGAAGTGCAAAATTTCAACCTTTCCATTGTAATAAACACAAATCCTACAACTCTTAGGATCTATATTCTTTACTTCTATCCTTTATTATGCAAATATCGACATGTCGACTGATCTAAACCGACAGAATACCGCGCTTGACGACGCGCAGTTCATAAAGTCTAACTAAACATTTCAGAACGCACAGAACAAACCAAAATCGTCTCTCCATTCTCTCTCAAATTAATTTTCTCCATTTCTTGTACCAAAAATTACATTTCGTCTTCGTCTCATCAACTTACAGACTCAGATCTGCAAGATTCACTTCATTCCGTTTCTCCATCTGATTACTTCTCCAGTTTTTGGAAAAATTTGGTGCAAAATCCTTCTATTTCCATTGTTCTTGGCACTATACCAGAGTTTTAGAAGCCATTTCGGGTCTTTGGGGTTCTGGTGTCTGAATGATGTGGAGCTCGATAGCTAATTTGAAAGAGAATCTTAATAAGATAGCTCTCGATGTGCACTACGACGATGACGAAGAGGAATTTGCGATCTACGGCTCCAATGGAGGGGATGCTGACGTTTCGGTGTCTGATCGGAGGAACTCGCATAGCTTTGCTCATTCGAATCCTGTGACACGGTCTCCAGTTGCCAATGGGATTGAGGATGCCCATCACTCTGAGGTGCATGTTTGTTTATGGACTTGTTTTCTTCTTATAGCTGAATTATGGGGATGTGATGCATTTTGATTTTTAGGGGTTTATGAGCGCGTTATTGTGAATTGGTTCGGTTCAGTTTATTTTGGAATTTCAATTGGATTATAAGTCAATTAAGTTTCAGTTTCAGTTTCTGGGCTATGAGAGGGCAAAATAGAGGTTTGGTTTCAGGGAGTATTTGGTTACAAACCGAGAACACCATATTTAGCTAATTGGTATCCACTGATGTATTAATTGCGTTTGAACATTCATTTATTTAAGGTCTAAGGTTTGAAAGACTAAGAGTGGTGCTAGGCATTATGATGTAATGAACATATAGTCTGGTTCTAGTTTCAAATAATGAAAAGAGTAATAGGTTGGTTTAGGAATAGCTACAGGGTTCGGATAATCTAGTGCTTCATGCCACTGTTGCTTTCTTGGCTAGTCATGGGTGCTCTCTCTATAATATATATATATATATATATAATATATATATATATGTTATGTTTACTTCATTAATTTTTCTTCCCAAGGATAATTAGTGATTAAATGTTCCATCAAATTGGCAATTTTTTTAAAAATATATAAACAACCATTTTCATTGGAAAAAATGAAGGAATATAAGCATGAACATAAAAAAACTAAGCCCACATAAAGAAAAAGCCCTCCTACAAAAAGGGACTCCAACTATCAAGAGAATGTCTATGGAATAGTTATAAAAGGTCTTCGAAATTGAAGCCACAAAGAGACATGATAGCAAACAAGGAACCAAATCTCAATAGGGTCTTGATCCCTCCCTCTAAAAGTCCTGTCATTCCGCTCACCCCACAGAGTCCATAAAATAGCACACCCGCGCAAGCCATAGAAAATGACCCTTCTCCCCATGCGGCGAATTAAGGAGGAACTCTCGAGCATACTTTGAGTACCTCTCTGATGAGCCATAGAGACACCAAACGTCTGGAAACAACTCTCAAACAGAACTAGCATACTCACAAGCGAAGGTAATTTCCTCACTAGCCAATCCATCGTATTAGCACGACCATGAAGAACTTGCCAGGTAAAGAACCTCACTTTCCTAGTAATCTTAATCCTCTAAAGAACCGAGAAGACCGAGACAGCTATGGAAGAATGATCAACCATACTTGAAAAAAGGATTTACACGAGAATCCCTCCAAAGGACTAGGATTCCAAACTCCCACATCCCTTCTCCCAAACCTAAATGAGTGGCCTTCGAGTAAGACAAGAAGAGATGCCACATCTATCGTTTCCCTATTGGAAAGAGGACAACGGAAACCGAAAGATAAGTAACACAAGCTCCCAGACCAAACAAGAAAGCCAACCACAAAGTGATTTTTTTGGAAGTTAAGTGAAATAGTCTCGAAAATAAAACACAAAGAGGTCTCTCCCCCACCCAATGATCTTCCCAGAAATAAGATTTTTTTTTTTTTTTTTTTTGGGTAATTCTTCTTATCAAACATAAGTCTAGGGGCTACCTGCGAGCTAATTCTAAAAAACAACTTTTTGCTTGGAATTATAAATTTTGGAAAGAAAACAACTTCAATTGTTTTGAACAAGCAATCCTGAAATCAATATATATATATATCTATATAGCTGTTTGTATTAAAAATAGAAACAACTTTTAAATACTCATACCAACATCCTTTTAAAATATTGTTCTAAAAAATAACAATTCACAAACAACACTAAGCCAATTCGTTCACCTGAGCTTTCATATTGTGTCAAGCACGTTGTATTTACCTTACCTTATGATTAACTTTTTGAACAAGAAACAACTTTCCATTTATTGATGAAAGGATACTGAATGTTGAAGGATACAACCCCTTCATGGGAGAGTAAAAAACAAACCAACAGATGAAGAACCCAACCAAAAAGACCAAAACAAAAGCCAACTGGTGAGACTAACACCTTAAAAAATGTAAGAAAAAGACCAAAACGGAAGCCAATCAATAAGATTAGCACGTTATTTTACTCATATTCAATCTCTTCTGAATGGCATTCCAACCTGTTTAATGTCCCTATTTAGAGTCCCTACCTCGGTTAGTAAGCTTCTTGAAAAGTTGATAAGAGATTTCTTATGGGAGGGAGTTGATGGGAGGAATGGCTCCCATCTTGTGAGATGAGAGGTGGTTTCTAGGCCATTGGACTTGGAGAGGGGTTAGGCATTGGTAATGTAAGGGCGAGAAACGCGACCTTGTTGACTAAATGACTTTGGTGATTCTATTATGAAGCGGGCACGTTGTAACTTAAGGTTATTGTTAACAAGTATGGCTCTCACCCCTTGGAATGGACATTCAGTGAGTTTTTTTTTTTTTTCCTTTTGGTGGGGGGTGGGTGTAGAAACAACAATCATTCATTAAGAAAGAATGAAATAATAGAAGAGTATACAAAAAAACAAGCCCACAAAAAACAAACCTGCTACAGAAAGGGATTCCAACTAAGTAATATGTTCTCTAGGGAATAATTACAGAAAAACTTTGAAACCGAAGCTCAAAATGAAACATGAAGCCTCGTTAAGGACCAAACTTCACTAGGGTCCTTCTCCAAACCTCTAAACACTATCTTGTTTCTTTCACCTCAAATATCCCGCAACACACCACACACCCCAGCAAACCACAAAAACTACCCTTTCTCTCTAAAGGGCGGATGGAGGAGGAACTCCCCGATCGTCGAACGAATATCCTTTGGTGTATAGTAGATCGTCTTCCACCCAAAACTGGCGTATCTTCCCCTCTTTGGTCAACTGTATGATGGCCTGTGCCGCTGTGTCGTTTGTCAAGTGAGTTTTGACAGTTTCTCGTACTGTTGCACTCAACGTACTTGCTTGTAGGTGGGCGAACATGCACAGGGCCGCATGTTCGGCCAATGGGTTTTTTTTTTTTGCCTTTTTTTTTGGCTAAGAGCATCGGCCGCTTGATTACTTTTCCCCGGTCTATGTTCGAATTGGAAGTCAACTCCGCTAGACACTCCTGCCATCGTGCCTGTTTTGACGACAACTTCGGTTGGTTTGAGAAGTGGCAAATGGAGTTGTTGTCGGTCTTGACCACGAATTTGGCCCTAAGAGATACTGACTCCAGGCCCTCAAGCAGTGAACTACTGCTAACATCTCTTTCTCGGAGGCGGCATACTTCCGTTCGACATCATTTAGTTTCCTACTCTCATACGCGTTGGGTGTTTGTCAGAACACCGCCCAACGCGAAGTCAGAAGCATCAGTCTCGACTTCAAATGGCTTGGTTACGTCGGCAATTCCGAGGACCGGCCCCTCAATCATCACTTTCTTCCAGCCCTCAAAGGCGGCTTGACATTTAGGAGTCCAGCTCCATTGGTTATCTTTCTTCAGCAGTTCGGTTAATGGCCCTGCTCTTCTTGAGAAATCCTTCTACGAACCGCCTATAGTAGTTGGCTAGTCCAGGAAGGATCGTAGTTCGGTCACGGATGAATGGTACCCTCCAGTCTCTGATCACGGCCACCTTGCCCTCTTTCATACCAATCCGACCACCTCAATCACGTGCGCGAGGAAATTTATGCGCTTTTGGGCAAAGGAGCACTTCTCTCTTTTTACATACAACTGATTTTTCCTCAGTTTTTCGAAGACTAGTTGGAAGTGATGTCGATGGTCCTCCAGCGAGGCACTATAGACCACAATGTCATCGAGATAACACTACGACGATTTGTCGAGGTATTCGTGAACACTTGGTTCATTAAGGTACAAAAAGTTGCTAGAGCATTGGTGAGGCAAAAGGGCATCACGAGGAATTCGAAGGCTACATATCTCGTGACACAGGTCGTCTTAGGTTCGTCTCCTTCAGCAATTCGGACCTTGATAATATCCCCGACGCGAGGTCCCAGCTTCGAGAAATACTTAGCGCCGTGAAGCCGATCAAATAAGTCGGTAATGATAGGAAGGGGATATTTGTTGGCGGACTGTGAGCTTGTTCAAGGCCCGATAGTCCGATGCATAACCGGAGGCTCCTATCCTTCTTTTTTTGAAACAGTACTGGGGCTCCGTAAGGGGCCTTTGCCGGTCTGATAAATCCCGCATCTAACAATTCGTCTAACTGTTTTCGGAGTTCGGCCAATTCTAGCGGGCCATACGATATGCATTCTTGACGGGCGACTTTGCCCCTGGTAACAACTCGATCTCATGGTCAATCCCCTTCGTGGAGGTAAGACTTGGGCAAGCTTTAGGCATGACATCTCGATACTCTTCAAGACAAATAGAACGTCTCGGGGGATCTCCTCTTCTGTGGTTTCACTGACTCTATCGGGATGGCCATTAACGTGGGTTCGTCGTGGGCCAGGCCTCTTCTCAATTGGAGGGCTGAGATCATTCTCACCCCATTTGGCTGCTTGATACTGGCTTGAACTACGGTGGTGTAGATCCGGTAATGAATAGACATTTGGCGAGGGGCATTGGTAAAACTTTATGTTCAAGTAGGAATTCCATCTCCAATACCACGTCGAAATCATCCATCTTGATAATCACGAAGTAACGAGGCCCTTCCAGTCTCTCCTAATTTGACCGGAGTTCTCTTCGCTATCCCCGTAATCGGTAGGGCTGCAGAATTCACAGCTTTCATCTTCCCTGCATCTCTTTCCCAGGTTAAGTTCAGGAAGCGGGCTTCCGTTTCAGTCATGAAGTTATGGGTGGCCCCAGAGTCGACCATAGTGCTCTTGGTCGATCTTTGGTTGACCCAAGCGTCCACATACATAAGTCCCCTCTCTAGTGGCTCCGTCGCCTTTCCCATTTTCTTTTGGAGCGCAGATAAGAATTTCAATGCCCCCATCCTGGGATCTCACTCTCTTGCAGCTGGCTCGATTACTGTCTCCCCCAGTAGCCTTGTCTTCTGAGCTAGAGGCTAATGTGGCTTGAAAAGCATTGAACCGGTCCGATTCGGACATTCGCCTGCCCTGTGTGGCCCTCTACATATGAAACAAGATAGAGGGGCGATTGTAATTGTTATGCTGTTGCGGCGGCCCCCGCCAGTTGTTTCCTGATCTCGGTTGGGATGGTTTACGCAAAGGCCCGATAGTCGATGCTAAACCGGAGGCTCCTATCCTTCTTTTTTTTGAAACAGTACTTGGGCTACCGTAAGAGGCCTTTGCCGGTCTGATAAATCCGCATTCTAACAATTCGTCTAAACTGTTTTCGGAGTTCGGCCAATTCTGCGGGCCATACGATATGCATTCTTGACCGGGCGACTTTGCCCGTGGTAACAACTCGATCTCATGGTCAATCCCCTTCGTGGAGGTAAAGACTTGGGCAAGCTTTTAGGCATGACATCTCGATACTCTTCCAAGACAAATAGAACGTCTCGGGGGATCTCCTCTTCTGTGGTTTCAACTGACTCTATCGGGATGGCCATTAACGTGGGTTCGTCGTGGGCCCAGGCCTCTTTTCAATTGGAGGCGTGAGATCATTCTCACCCCATTTGGCTGCTTGATACTGGCTTGAACTACGGTGGTGTAGATCCGGTAATGAATAGACATTTGGCGAGGGCATTGGTATAACTTTATGTTCAGTAGGAATTCCATCTCCAATACCACGTCGAAATCATCCATCTTGATAATCACGAAGTCAACGAGGCCCTTCCAGTCTCCTAATTTGACCGGAGTTCTCTTCGCTATCCCCGTAATCGTAGGGCTGCAGAATTCACAGCTTTCATCTTCCCTGCATCTCTTTCCCAGGTTAAGTTCAGGAAGCGGGCTTCCGTTTCAGTCATGAAGTTATGGGTGGCCCCAGAGTCGACCATAGTGCTCTGGCGATCTTTGGTTGACCAAAGCGTCCACATCATAAGTCCTCTCTAGTGGCTCGTCGCCTTTCCCATTTTCTTTTGGAGCGCAGATAAGAATTTCAATGCCCCCATCCTGGGATCTCACTCTCTGCAGCTGGCTCGATTACTGTCTCCCCAGTTCAGCCTTGTCTTCTGAGCTAGAGCTAATGTGGCTTGAAAAGCATTGAACGCGGTCCGATTCGGACATTCGCTGCCCTGTGTGGCCCTCTACATATGAAACAAGATAGGGGCGATTTGTAATTGTTATGTGTTGCGGCGGCCCCGCCAGTTGTTTCCTGATCTCGGTTGGGATGGTTTACGACAAAGCCCGATAGTCGATGCATAACCGGAGGCTCCTATCCTTCTTTTTTGAAACAGTACTGGGGCTCCGTAAGGGGCCTTTGCCGGTCTGATAAATCCCGCATCTAACAATTCGTCTAACTGTTTTCGGAGTTCGGCCAATTCTAGCGGGGCCATACGATATGCATTCTTGACGGGCGACTTTGCCCTGGTAACAACTCGATCTCATGGTCAATCCCCTTCGTGGAGGTAAAGACTTGGGCAAGCTTTAGGCATGACATCTCGATACTCTTCCAAGACAAATAGAACGTCTCGGGGATCTCCTCTTCTGTGGTTTCAACTGACCTTATCGGGATGGCCATTAACGTGGGTTCGTCGGGGCCAGGCCTCTTTTCAATTGGAGGGCTGAGATCATTCTCACCCCATTTGGCTGCTTGATACTGGCTTGAACTACGGTGGGTGTAGATCCGGTAATGAATAGACATTGGCGAGGGGCATTGGTATAAACTTTATGTTCAAGTAGGAATTCCATCTCCAAATACCACGTCGAAATCATCCATCTTGATAATCACGAAGTCAACGAGGCCTTCCAGTCTCCTATTTGACCGGAGTTCTCTTCGCTATCCCGTAATCGGTAGGCTGCAGAATTCACAGCTTTCATCTTCCGCCTCTCTTTTCCCAGGTAAGATTCAGGAAGCGGGCTCCGTTTCAGTCATGAAGTTATGGGTGGCCCCAGAGTCGACCATAGTGTCTTGCGATCTTTGGTGACCCAAGCGTCCACATACATAAGTCCCTCTCTAGTGGCTCCGTCGCCTTTCCCATTTTCTTTTGGAGCGCAATAAGAATTCAATGCCCCCATCCTGGATTCTCACTCTCTGCAGCTGGCTCGATTACTGTCTCCCCAGTTAGCCTTGTCTTCTGAGCTAGAGGCTAATGTGGCTTGAAAAGCATTGAACGCGGTCCGATTCGACATTCGCCTGCCCTGTGTGGCCCTCTACATATGAACAAGATAGGGGGATTGTAATTGTTATGCTGTTGCGGCGGCCCCGCCAGTTTTTCCCTGATCTCGTTGGGATGTTTTACAGACAAAGGCCGATAGTCGATGCATCCGGAGGCTCCTATCCTTCTTTTTTTGAAACAGTACTCTGGGAGCTCCGGTAAGGGGCCTTTTGCCGGTCTG